>NW_027532015.1:15207097-15558687 GCF_008692635.1 Crocuta crocuta
TAGTGCTGGAAGTCCTAGCATCAGCCATCAGACAACAAAAAGAAATAAAAGGCATCAGAATTGGCAAAGAAGAAGTCAAACTTTCACTTTTCACAGACGACATGATACTCTACATAGAAAACTCGACAGACTCCATAAGAAGCTTGCTAGAACTGATCCATGAATTCAGCAAAGTTGTAGGGTACAAAATCAACATACAGAAATCGGTGCATTTTTATACACCAATAATGAAGCAACAGAAAGAGAAATCAAGAAACTGATCCCATTCAGAACTGCACAAAAAACCCATAAAATACCTAGGATTAAGCCTAAGCAAAGATATAAGAGATCTGTATGATGAAAAACATAAAAAAACCTTATGAGGGAAGTTGAAGAAGACACAAAGAAATGGAAAAATATTCCATGCTCATGGATTGGAAGAATAAATATTGTTTTTTAAAAAAATTTCAATGTTTTATTTATTTCTGATAGAAAGAGTGACAGCATGAGCAGGGGAGGGTGAGAGAGTGAGGGAGATACAGAATCTGAAAAAGACTCAAGGCTCTGAGCTAGTTGTCAGCATAGAGCCTGTGCAGAGCTCGAACCCACAAACTATGAGATCATGACCTGAGCCGAAGTTGGACGCTTAACCAACTGAGCCACCCAGGCGCCCATAAGAATAAATATAGTTAAAATGTCATTACTACCCAAAGCAATCTACACATTCAATGCAATCCCATTCAAAATTGCACCAGCATTCTTCTCAAAACTACAACAAACTATCCTAAAATGTGTATGGAACCACAAAAGACCCCGAATAGCCAAAGTAATATTGAAGAAGAAAACCAAAATGGGAGTTATCACCATCTCAGACTTTAGCCTCTACTACAAAGCTGTAATCATCAAGACAGTGTGGCATTGGCACAAAAGTAGACACATAGACCAATGAAATAGAAGACAGAACTCAGAATTGGATCCACAATTGTATGGCCAACTAATCTTTGACAAAGCAGGAAAGAGTATCCAATGGAAAAAAGCCTCTTTAACAGATGGTGCTGGGAGAACTGGACAGCAACATGCAGAAGAATGAAACTAGATCATTTTCTCACACCATACACAAAAATAAACTCAAAATGGATAAAGGACCTGAATGTGAGATAGGAAACCATCAAAACCCTAGAGGAGAAAGCAGGAAACAACCTCCTTGACCTCCACCGCAGCAATTTCTTACTTGACACATCTTCAAAAGCAAGAGAATCAAGAGCAAAAATCAACTATTGGGACCTCATCACGATAAAAAGCTTCTGCACGGCAAAGGAAACAATCAATAAAACTAATAGGCAACTGACAGAATGGGAAAAGATAGTTGCAAATGACATATCAGATAAAGGGCTAGTATCCAAAATCTATAAGAAACTCATCAAACTCCACACCCGAAAAACAAATAATCCAGTGAAGAAATGGGCAGAAGATGTGAATAGACACTTCTCCAAAGAGGACATCCAGATGGCCAACAGACACATGAAATGTTGCTCAGCGTCCATCATCGTCAGGCAAATACAAATCAACACCACACTGAGAAACCACCTCACTCTGGTCAGAGTGGCTACAATGAATAAATCAGGAGCCTGTAGACGCTGGCGAGGATGTGGAGAAACGGGAGTCTTTCTACACTGCTTTTGGGAATGTGAACTGGTGCAGCCCCTCTGGAAAACAGTGTGGAGTTTCCTCAAAAATTTAACAATAGAACTCCCCTATAACCCAGCAATAGCACTGCTAGGAATTTACCCAAGGGATACAGGAGTGCTGATGCATAGGGTCACATGTACCCCAATGTTCATAGCAGCACTCTCAACAATAGCCAAATCATGGAAAGAGCCTAAGTGTCCATCAATTGATAAATGGATCAAGAAGATGTGGTTTATCTATCTAATGGAATACTACAGGGTAATGAAAAAGAATGAAATCTGGCCATTTGTAGCAACATGGATGGAACTTGAGGGTGTTATGCCTAGCGAAATAAGTCAGGCAGAGAAGGACATATACCATATGTTTACACATATAGGTGGATTAGGAAGAACTTAACGGAGGACCGTGGGGGAGAAGAGGAAAAAGTAGTTGGGGAGAGGGAGGGAGGCAAACCATGAGAGACTCTTGAATGCCAAGAACAAACGGAGGACGGAGGGGGGGGGGGGGAAGGGAGGTGATGGGCATGCAGGAGGGCACTAGTTGGGATGAGCACTGGATGTTATATGGAAACCAACTTGACAATAAAGTATTTAAGAAAAAAATGTTATCTAGAGTAATACAATATTTCCTCTGGATTAACAATGCTGATTTTATACTTGATCTGAAAACAAACAAAGAAACAAACAAATAAACATTAAAAAATAAAAACAAACAAATAAAGAATATTGGTTAATTTTGGATTTTGTATTAAAAAAATGGAAGTCAATAACCTCAACAGAAAAGTGTTTTTATTTACAAACCATGGATTTGTTTATAGTTCCATTGTGGATGAGAAACACTTATTAGGATCATTTGAGGGGCACTTATTTCCAAGTGTTCAATAAAAAATAATGGTTAGTTTGGTTTATGCAACAAACTCCAGCTGTTTAATATTCATTGTCAATCAACAAATACAGTATACGCCTTTTACTACTGCCATTATCAATCTAATGACTTGTTTGCATAAACGATACATGATCTCATTAGAGGCTATTGCATGAAATGTTGTTTGTATGGAGTGGAATGATGAATTATGCATTCTAACTTTTACTCAAAGATAATTATCAAGTGTCAAATTATTTACTGGCCTATCGTACACAATTAGTGCAAGGGTGAATTGGTATAGCCACTTTGGAAAACAATTTAGAGGAGTCAGTGAAAGCTGAGCATATACATACCCTCTTACCCAGAAGGTTACTTAAGTGAAGATGTGTTTATCTGTGCACAAAAAGACATACAAGAGTGTTCACAGCAGTATCATTTTTGACAGTCCAAAACTAGAAATTATTTGTAACAGTTCAAACTGGGTAAATGTTCATTACCATTAGAATTGATAAATAAATTGTCACAAACACACACATAGACACACACACGCACACACACAAGGAAGACTGCAATGGTCAGCAGTTTTTTCCTGTAATATGATAGATTTGGGGGATCATATGGTCTCTTTCACTGTTACTGAACTCTGCCAATGTAATATGAAAACAGTTATAGACAATATCGAAATGAATGGGCATAGCTATGTTCTAATCAAACTTTATTTACAAAAACAGTTGGCAGGCCAGATTTAGCCCCTGGGCTATAATTTGCTGACCTCTGCTCTAGAGGAAAAGAAATAAGAAAAGAATGAACTGTAGTTATGTGCAACAGCATGGATGAATTTCATGGACGATGTTGGTTTAAAGAAAGTAGGCAGAAAGTAGAAAATGCTCTGTGATTCTATTTATATAAATTTCAAAATTAGGGGACAGTGATAGAAGTCAGTGAGGCAGTGTGGAATCTTTGGAAATAATGTGTGGGAGAAGGTGTGAGGAAGACTGTACTGATCTGTTTGGTTACATGGATGTATTAACTTTCTAAGAATTCATTGAGCTGTACATTTAAAAACTGGATGCTCATCAGGATTTAAGTTGTATTTCAATAAAAAAAAGTGAGAAAAAATGTTCTATCTAAATAAACCAATAGCTAAATAGACTAATGGCAAGAGAATGAGAAGCGTCAATAAATACGCACCCTACAATTTCAATTGTTGAGGAATATCAGGCTATTGATAAATATAAACTTAGATATATGTACCCATATTAGTTCCTGTTTACTAAAGTAAATACACTAATTGAAAACTTGCTTTTCTAAAGATACTAACATTTGAATCCAATTTTCCAAGAAGCTTTCCCTACAGGAAAAATTGTCTTGATTTTTATTTTTAAATAGAATGTTTCCATTTTCATCAGTACAATTGCTGAAAAATTGTATATAGAGGAAAAATCCTTTACTAATTGGAATGGCCTAAAAATTTACATGATTCTGTGTGCTCACATATCTGAAACTTAACTCCGAACTTCTGGGGTCTAGGCAGGTGGACTAAGCTAGAGGAGGAACTCTTCTCCTGCTTGACCCTCACTCAAAGTTGTTCCCAACTTTAAAGTCCTATGAAAGCAATATCTGAAAGAACTAAGTCCCTTCAAATATTGAGAGAGATATGCTTAAGACCAAGTTCCAAATGTCTGCTAAATTAACTAAATCATGATTGTGGTCATTCGCCCACTGTTACCCACAGTCATCTTGGCATTTTATTAGTCAACCATCTTATAAACATGATCAATGAAAGAAGAGTTTCAATGATACAAAAAGTGAAAGCAGATGGAATAAGCTATCTTTCACACATACTGCCTAGTGGAGTTAATTATTATCAACAAACCTATTCTTTTTTTTATTTATTTTTTTAATGTTTATTTTTTATTTAAAATTTTTTTATGTTTCTTTATTTTTATTTATTTATTTTTTTTACAAATAGTTTATTGTTAGGTTGGTTTCCATATAACACCCAATGCTCATCCCCACAAGTGCCTTTCTCCATGCCCATCACCCCCCTCCCCCCCACACCCATCAGTCCTCAGTTTGTTTCAGCATTCAAGTTTCTCATGGTTTGCCTCTCTCCCCCTCCCCCACTATTTCCCCCTTCTTCTCACCTATGGTCCTCCCTTAAGTTCCTTCTAATCCTCCTATACGTGCAAACATATGGTATTTGTCCCTCTCTGCCTAACTTATTTCACTCAGCATAACACCCTCAAGTTCCATCCATGTTGCTACACATGGCCAGATTTCATTCTTTCTCATTTGCATGTAGTATTCCATCGTATAGGTAAACCACATCTTCTTGATCCATTCGTCCGTTGATGGACACTTAGGCTCTTTCCATGATTTGGCTATTGTTGAGAGTGCTGCTATGAACATTGGGGTACATGTGCCCCTATGCATCAGCACTCCTGTATCCCTTGGGTAAATTCCTAGCAGTGCTATTGCTGGGTCATAGGGGAGTTCCATTGTTAATTGTTTGAGGAACCTCCACACCGTCAACAAGCTTATTCTATAAAGAATACAGTAATTCAGTAATAAGATGCTGAACTTTTTCTAAGAAATGTAGAAAATGTATTTTTTAATTCAATATGTACTTCCAAAGTGTTCAATTATTTTTCCAAATATTTAAGTGTTTAAAGAAGCTAGAAATATTGAAATGCATTTTCTTGACATTGTAATATACATTTTAGAAAGTATGTTGGCATGGTAACTTTTTCATAGATTTACTGTATATATTGCAAAAATTCTTAGGTTTGTAGTATATGGTCATTACTGAACAATAAAAATACTGTTGTTCACCAATCTTACAGAATTCTACATCTTAGTAGCATTTCTGGTTTTATATTCTTATATTTAGGAATGTGAGGGCCTCTTTCAGAAAGAAACCTCCAATTTTCTACTGTGCCACCTAGAATGAGAGACCTCAGAATCTAAAATTCAGGTAAAGAAAAACATATAATATTACTGTCTCATTAAGTTGCAAGTCATAAAATTTTAAAAATATTCACTGTAAGCCAAATATATAAATTCATATGTGATTGACTATCTTAAAGTAGAAAAAGGGAAATTCTTTGCATTTGTTTATTATTATGTAAAACCTACTTTTAGATTTGCTTTTAAGGTCAGTAGTTTTGATAATGTCCAAGCTAGCATCACAAAAGTTAAAGACTTGCATTAATGAGTCAGATATGAAGGTTTTGGGCTTATGGAAACTAAGCTTTCTAGACTACCAGTTAGCTGTCTCTTTGTCTCTTGGCAAGTAAATAAAATATTTTTTTGGTAATTAGATGACAATGAAATGTTGTAGTTCAAAGAAGGCAATTAATACAATGGGAACAAATATTTACTTTTTCGATACTTTAAAGTTACCTTTTTGTGTATTTTTATAATGTACATAACTTTTATAATCTACATAACTTTGAAAATTTTTATATTTTGTGCATGTTTATAATCTATACACATTAGAAAACATTATAAATTTATAAACAAAACAGATTATTCAATTTTGAGAGAGAGAGACAGAGCATGAGCAAGGGAGGGGCACAGAGAGAGGGAGACATATAATCTGACACAGGCTCCAGGCTCCGAGCTGTGAGCACAGAGCCTGATGTGGGGATCGAACTTACAAACTGGGAGATCATGACCTGAATTAAAGTCGGACACCTAACTGGCTGAGCCATCCAGGCACCTCCAGATTGGGATCTCTTAAGCCACCCTGAATAGCAAGACTCTATGAATAATTTGTCTAAAAATGTACAAATTCGCAATGAAATACAATTATAATCTGTATTCCTTTCAATAAAAAGTCCAGCATTGTTTGGGAGTCAAACAGAAATGACACCTTTTCTGGAACATTGTAAAAATACAGTTTGATGTACACAAGGATCCCTGGGTGAACTCATTCTGAGAGCAGAAGCCTTTGAATAAAATTTGTAACTGAGGGAAATGAACCACTGCAGTGGCTTCAGGGGTGGCTGAAGAGGCTAGGGGTGGTCCAGCTCAGGACGCAATGGTACTCTCAGATCTCAAATGGCTTAGCACCTCTTGTCTCCTTGACAATTAGGAGGTGGATGTGGAGTCATCTCCTTTTAGGCCAAAATGAGTCAGGAAGGAGTCCCCTTGAGGCACGTAGGGTCAGAGGAGAAGTTTTGGAGCAAATACAAAACATTAAATTTTTCTTGTACTTTCATTAGGAATAATTTTTTTGTGCCCTTTTGAAGTTTGGGGCCAATGCTGGTTGCTAGGAATATGAAGATAAATAAGATGAAGACCTACTCCCTTGGAATATGCATTCTAGGGGGAAAAAATGGAGAGACAATTCAACATTTACAGTGTGAGAGAGAGGATCTTGTGAATTAGGGTCAAGGAAAGCAGTCCTGTGCAGGTTACCTTGACTGGCCATAGAAGAGGAGACCCCTAAGGAGAAAAGTGAAGGCAGAGTGTTCCTGAACAGTAACAGGCAGTTACTTTTCTTAAATGTGTGTTTCAAACACACGGTGTTTTACACATTTTTAAAAGTTTTATAGATTGGCGTTGGTATTTTAGTTCATAGAGTTTAACATGAGAACCGCTTTGCAATTCCCTTTGACCTATCTCTAGTCAGTTCTTTCTTTTTTTCTTACATTAATTTCAAACCTTTACCTACCTCTTCATGCTTCCTCCTCTATTCTTCTTCTTCTCTCCAGGATATCATGCTTTCTTCTTAACAAGAAGGGAAGCAATTAGATGGAAATCTCGATTTCTGCCCATCTTTATTCTGATGGGCATGTCTCCATCCATGACCCCCTTGTCCACTGTCACTGCCTTCTCTCCATTGTGAGGGGAGGGGTTTTACAGCTGAAAGCTATTTCCTTTCTCTTCAGAAATATTCAGCCACTTCCTTTACTCACTCTTTCTTCTCTGAATTGAAACATTCTCAAATCTTTCTCATCTTAAGATTTCATTTCCCATGGTTGCAAATCTGATTTTTTGCCTTCTTTTTGAAGACAAATTTCTTGGTAGATGATTGCCCCTCCTTGGTTCTCTGCTTCCTGTCTCTGTACACCCTCCCTACCTTTGACCTTCTGCTAGTTATACTCTTAATGAGCGTTTTTTAAATGTTTATTTATTTTTGAGAGAGACAGAGTGCCAGCTGGAGAGGGGCAGAGAGAGAGGAAGACACAGAATCAGAAGTAAGCTCCAGGCTCTGAGCTGTCAGCGCAGGGCCCAATGCAGGACTCCAACTCACTAACCGCAAGATCATGACCTGAGCTGAAGTTGACCGCTTAACCAACTGAACCACCCAGGCGCCCTCTACTAGTTATATTCTTGCTGATAATACCTTCAGGTTGCTAAGTCCAATAAATGCCTTTTAATTTCGATCACATTTGACTCCTGTAGTACTTCACATTTTTATTGTGATCTTCCTTTTGAATCTTTCTTCATGGCTAAGATGATACCATTCTCTCTTGTTTTCCTTCTGTCTCTCTGTCCACTCCTTAACCCCCTACTTATTTAAGCTTCTTCCGTTTCCTCTTGCTCAGATTCAACCCTTCAGTGTTGCTTCCAAACATTCCAAGGTGCACATCCATCTTCCTCCTCACCTCCTCACTGATATCATGACCAATACCTTCTCCAAGATCACTGTTCTAAGCTCCAGACTCCCTACTATATCTGAGAATTCCTTCAGCATCTCAAGTTTGCTGTGTCCAAAATTTAATTCATTGTTTCTCATGTTGCAAATCTGATTTTCTTGTACTCTCCACTGGGGAAGTTTGTCTGGAGGAGGGTGAAATAGCACCTCTAAATAACATTCCTACAGCCAATCCATCATAAAGTTCTTTGATCCCCTTTCAAAGTCTCCTGAGTTTTGTGCCTTCTGTCCTCCTTGATGTTGTCTGTTTGGGCAGGGCTCATCATTTCTCACCCAATTATTATTGCAATTTCCTAAACTGACCTCTCTTTCTCCAGTCTGGTCCTCCTCCAGGGCATTCTCTCGTTAACCAGATCCATCTGAAACATGTATCTCACATTGTAGCTCCTCTGCTTGAACATTCTTAAATGGTTCTTTGTCCTGTTATAGGTCCTTTCAATCTGCCCCCACCTTCCTTTCCACATTGATTATCTGATCATTTCTTTACTCTTACTCTAATCTTCCAGCATAATGACTTACAGTTTTTCTTTTTGGCCATATTAAGCTTCCTGCACCTGCTAGAAATTTCTGTCTAGAAATGCCAGTGTCTTTTTCAGTAGGTCTCCCCTTCCCAGCCTCACAGGGCTGTCTGCTCTTTCTCTCTGACACTCAGTTCCTTATCACCTCTGGGTAGGCCTTTCTGACACCACTCCACCTCTCCTCTTTCACAAGACCCTGGCCCATCCTTCTTATGATCTATCACGTGATGGTGTTTTTGTCTACGTCGTTCTTACTAGATTGGAAGCTTCTTGAGGGCAGAAACCAGAACTCACATGTCTTCACATTCCTACCCTGGCATGCCATATTTATCTATAAATACTTGTTGATTGAATAAGCTTTCTGAAGTGAAGCTTTCTATGAGAGAAAATGAAGCTAACTGACTAAATGACTGACACTTCTATCACTTGGGGATTTGATAGCTTCAGTTCTGATGGAGTGACCTCTGCCTGTGTTGTTATTCGCAGCTAGCTCTTATCTGAGCCCTGGCTCCCAGCTGCATTCAGAAGTGTGGTGTTTTGTTGCCTTGGAAATGCTGCTGCATTCCACAGAAAGCAACCGTGAAACTAGGAGACTTATTTTTCTTATGAAAGACAACAGCAACTTCCAAATAAAAATTTTAAAAGTCAGTAAGACAATGTAGAAAAACTTTTAAATAATAAACCTCAGAGTAAAATAATTTTCTGTATATGCCTGTAAACATAGAGAAGACAAAATAACAGCCCTCCTCCTGTTTTCTCAACACAATGTTCCATCTGCAGAGGAATAATCTGTCGTGACAGTGATTCTACCTTGCTCATTACATCAACTTTCAGAGTACTCCCAGCAGAGGGTGGAGCATAAGATAGTGCTCAGGAAATATTTGTTAATTACCTGATTCCTAGGCTAGGTCCTAACTGCCTATTTGCAGAGAACGACAATTATCATCCTGGATACTGGAGTAATATGCTTGGGAAACTGCCAGTTAGTTCATGTAGGAGCGGACCTATGCCTTAGCTGAGGTAGCAGATGGTTTTAAATGCTACACCAACCAGGTTTTGATACACGTGGGTCATGCCCTGCAGGTGATTTTGCTGTTCTCACAAATGCATCAGCATGTATCCATTCAACAAATACTGGGTTCTCATTACAGGCTAAGTGGCCGGACACTGTTCCAAATGTTGGACACCTAGCAGTGAATAAAACTAAGTCTTTGCTTTCATGGTACTTACGTTTTATGTAGTGGGGTGATGCCGGGACATAGCAATTAACAAACAGACAAAAATATAAAATGCATCATTTGGTGATCAATTTTCTCTAGTATAAAAGATTACAATATTGTTTTACTTCTTAAATAAAACATTATGATATTTAATATCTAAGGGAAAAGATAAAATTAATATTAAAAAAGTCAGATCTAGAATTCAGGTCATCAGGTTCAAATACATATTGAGTTAAAATTATTTAATTTAATAAGTATCTGATAAATAGCTGTTCTTAACAACTGTCCAGTGGAACTAGTTTATAGAATATTCCCTAAAATTCTATAATTGAAAAAATACTCTCTAAATAAGAGACCAAGACTTTCTTATCTTATACTTCTCTCTTTTTAGAGTCAATGACAACAAACTGTCCATAATAAGGCCTCCAATTCCTTTTCAATATATTCTTCCATCATCTATGTGGCCTGAAAGACTTCCTGCTCCCTCCTACTCTCCAGCTTTCTTTTATCTGGCCTTTTGAATATGGACACACATCTGCCTAGGATACTGTCATTTTCTCAGCCCCTGCATATCTAAATCTACGTCTTCATATCCCAGCTGTATACACCTTCCCCATTTTTGAAGTCCCAACATACTTCTTTATTATTGTTATTATTATTATTACTATTGTATTATTATTATTGTGTCATGTGTCCTCTCAAGCTGGTGCTGCAGATTTGGGGGTTCAGGGATTGAATCTCTTCCTGGACTGTTAAACCCTCCAAGGACAAGACACATGTCCCATTGGCTGTGTATTCCTAGTGCCCAGGACAATACCTTTCATATAGTAGGTATTCAATGCATGTTTGTTGAATGAGAATTGAATGAATACCTTTGAGTTACTATACAATTCTTTTAATTTTTTAATTTTTTAAGTTTATTTATTTATTTTGAGAGAAGAGAAAGACAGCAGGGGATGGGCAGAGAGAGACGGAGTGAGTGAATCCCAAGGAGGCTCTGTACTGTCAGCACAGAGCCCGATGTGGGGCTCGAACTCATGAAACTATGAGATTCTGACCTGAGCTGAAATCAAGAGTCGTATGCTTAACTAACTGAACCATCAGGCACCCCAGAGTTACTATACAATTTTGAAGAATGAGTTTGATACTTTAAAAAATTGTTCTCACCTTTATGTAATATGTCAGCTTTTCAGTTGCTTTCTAAACACTACTAATGTCATCAATAAATAATTCATTATTTGTTTTTTATTATCATTGATTTGTTATTTTCAATTGTTTATTATTTATTTCTCAATTTATTGATGCATAAACGATATTTAGGACATTACAGCAGGCAAAGTCTCCCCTTAGAACATTTTATTCTGTCACCAGAACAACCCCTGGGCTAGGAAGAACAGATGTTTTAATTTCTACTTTGCAGAAAAATTATAAATTAAAGCCTAAAAGACAAAACATTTTCCACAAGTACACAGTTAATTTTTTGGCAGTAGGACTAGAAAGCAAGTCTCTTTGTTTATGTTGAATGTTAATGAAACATTGATTTTTATGGTAAATTTAGTTGTTTAAGACTGAAAATCTCTTTAACTGGTTTCTAATAAACTTCAACAAAAAGCCATGGCAGATAAAAAAGTGCATATTTTACATTCAAATGATAAGACACCAGTCAGCCTGAAAAAAATCATGCATGAAACAAGAGAAGGATCACTGAAAATCTCAAACCTTGAAAAATTATAAACATAAACCTTGATAAAGAGGGTGGAGAGACTGAGCCAACAAGATACCATAAATCACAGATGAAAGGAAATGCAAATCAAACTACAATGAGATATGACTTTACACTGGTCAGAACAGGTAAAATTAAAAAAAAGACAAAAAATAACAAAGATTGGCAAGGATGTGAGGAAACAAGAACCCTCATGCACTGTTAGTAAGAATGCACACTAGGGCAGCCACTGTGGAAAACAGTAGGGAGGTTCCTCAAAAAATTAAAAATAGTAATACCATATGATCCAGTAATCCCACTACTGGGTATTTCCCCAAAGAAGACAAAAATACTAATTTAAAAAGATATCTGCACCCATATGGTTATTGAAGAATTATTTGCAATAGTCAAGATATGGAAGCAACCTAAGTGTCCATCCACAGAATGGATAAAGAATATATGGTATACATTTATAATGGAATATTACACAGCCACAAAAAAGAATGAAATTGTGCCATTTGCAACAACATGGATGGACCTACAGGATATTATGCAAAGTGAGAACAGTCATACTAAGAAAGACAAATACCATATGATTTCACTCATGTATGGAATCTAAAAAACAAAACAAACGAATAAACAGACAAAAACCAGAATCAGACCTATAACTACAGAGAAAAAGCTGATATTTACCAGAGGCAAGAGGTAGAGGGATGGACAAAATGGGTGAAGGGGAGTGGGAGAAGAAGGCTTCAAGTTATGGAATGAATAAGTTATAAGAATAAGAGTCACAGCCTGGGGAATATAGTCAGTGATATTGAAATAATGTTGTATGGTGACAGATTGTAGCTACACTTGTGGTGAGTATAGCATAATGAATAGAGAGGTCGAATCATTGCATTGTACACCCAAAGCTAATGTGACACTGTGTGTCAACTCTACTCAAATAATTTAAAAAATTAGAACCACTCACTTCCTCCCCAAAAGAAAACCCCAACAAATTCAAGCTTACTATTTAAGAGAATCTCACTGTAGGAATAAGGAGAAAGAAACAGTTGTGAGAGGCATTGGGGAGTCTGATGAGGAATGCTTTCTGAAAGTTTCTTTTCCCAAGATTTATCATTGCACAGAGTGAGGTTGGCAAGTGGACTAAGAAGTGAATCAACATTGCTCACTTTATATAATTTGTTAAAATACTCTTGGCTCTTTGTGAATCAGTTTGATTCATTATATTTAAAAAGTCAAATCTTTTTAGTAACTCATCATACTTCCTACATTACTTGTGCAATGAGAGCTAATTTCTCCTCCACTTCTTTTTTCCTTTGGTATCGGCTCATTATACCTAATTAAGGTGCAAGTTTTGTTATATACATTTTGATATAGTTATATGAGCTTCTGAGATTAATTTGGCTTGAAAGAAATCTTATGGCTAAATTTTTAAAAAAGGAGGGAGATGGGGAAGTAGGAGTTTTAAACATATGCCCTAAAGATAAAGGAAAGAAGAAATCAACATTTATTACAATTTGGTGCTTAACTCAATTGCCCATATTTGCCCCCTCTGATGGAATTCTAAGGAATAAATACTTAATACTCAGTGCAGCCAGCCCTGCAGTACATCTTTTTATTTTTTACTTCATATGCAGCACAAACCATTTCCCTGAACCCAGAAAAGCTTCCCCATAAGACCTATACATGAAGGTAGTTTGCTCCCACTTAAAACTACTTGAACTTGTGATTCAGAGTTAATCAAGATGAATTTTACACTAATGTCTCACTAAATGTAATAAGCCAGAAGCACGACTTTGGTGAGGATAGCTTATTTATGGAAGTCATGAGGTACACAGACTAACATATATACTCAAAGTATTTTTCATAACGATCTGGGGACACACCACTGGGAGAGAAGAAAACTACAAATGGTGTCCCTGGCTAGTGACCCTCTTCCATGTTCTGTCTAAACTGTGTGGAAACCAGAGCAAAGCTGGGAACTGGGCAGGCACCCAAACCTGGCATGCGAATGGGAAAAGAGGGGGATCTTAGGAGTTAAAGTGAGCCCAACTTCACAATTTAAAGCTGTGGGGTGTTTCAGGTTGGCCTCCCTTAAGGAACTCAATTCTGGGGTGGCAAAAAGATGAGAGGTGAAAGTTTGGAAATGAAGACTTTATATGTTTGGTTTCCTTGTTTGGAACTTTTGATTTATTCATAAAAACGTTATAACATTATCTGCAAAAATATAAACTTTACTCATGAAAACACTAAGAAAACTTAATAGTCCCTTAAAATATCAAAGAATATAATGTTTTCTCAAGAAATGCTTTAGGAAGCCATAAGGGTATGGTCGCAGGTTCCTTTCAAAGGAAGCACCAAATACTTCAGATAATGGTAAAGAAGTGTTTTGTTGTTATTGTGTGAATATAGATGCCCCTTCTTGAAGGAATATGAGATATACTCTCAGTTACAGTGAGTTACATGTTCATAACTTGATTTTCTCTTGTTTTAAGGGAATATACCATCCGATTTCACTTCTCTTATTAACTTGTACAGTATTGCTGTGAAACGGCAGCCTCTGGGCTTTAGGTGGACACCTGCTAACGGTGGGTTGATCCATGTGTACCAATATCCATAATAATTTTATTTTGGCATTCTCTTTCATCTAAGATTTCAAAGGACTTTGTAAATGTTTCAATTAAATTTTGTAGCAATCCTCTTCAAAAGATAAGTAGCAAAAAGTCTAAGCCTTCTTAGATGTAAGCTCCTTGAAGGCACAGTTTTCACCATGTGAATAAATCAAGCTCTCTAGACATGGTATTATTTTTGAAACCAAATAAATATTTACCATCTATTTTAAAGGTAAAATGCACCATTGTTCTTCCTATTCCATCTTTATTTTCCCTGTGTCCTCAAAACTAACAAAAACTTCCATTCTCATAATTACTTCATATTGTTTAGTTCTCTATCACTAAGAAAATAGAAATTTAATAAACTAATGAAATCTGCAAGCTTAATTAATATACTGCTATTGCCAAGGACATTTATATTTTGAAAGAGAGGTCATGCCTTAATTTGTTTCGGATAAATGATCTAATTATGTAAAGTGTTTAGGATAGACTCCACCTCTCACATATTTAAGAGCTTAATTAATTTTAATTGTTATGATAGTAAAAGTAATACAGAACTGGTTAATATAAGTATATTTCTAATTTTTGAATATTCTATAATGTGGCGGATTCACTGGGATACATTTTGTGGCCAGAAATGTCTTCTGGCAGCTATATAAACCATTCCATAATCCAGAAGAGATGGAAAGATAATTGGCCTTACTTTAAGTGAGGCTAAGCCTACCAGCAGTAGCAAACAGTGTATTGCTGTCCCTGTCCTAGCTATAAACTAAACAGGTAACTCACAGGGAAATCAGGACAAAGGAAAATTCAGGCAAAATAGATGATGTGCTCCTGTGCTTAAAATCATTAGGAGTTTAAAAAAATGATTAAGATTACTAGATTAGGTAGAAGCTATAATCATATAATATTTTAATGGTATTAAGGTACCCTATTTAACCATTTGCCTCCATTATTACTAACTATAAAATGAGGACAGCACCAACTTCATTTTATTATTGTTAAAATTAAATGAGAAATGTTTTCCCAAATCCAAGGTTGGGATATAATGGCTGGACAAAGGAATTTTTTTTCTGCTTATCTGTCTATCTATCATCTATCTATCTATCTATCTATCATCTATTTACCTATCTATCATCTACATCTATCAGCATTTTTGAGGCATTTTCATGCTTAAAGGATAGGAATACTGGGTATTTGAAATGGTTGTATCGATGCTATGCTATGTTCATTGTTATGTACTTCCAGTAAAATATTCATTTTACAAGGGATGTGTTACTCTATACTTACCATCTTAATTAAAATGAAAACATATAAGAACTGCAACAGAGAGGTTTAAAACACTAGCACAAGAAAATGAGGATCAAATGACTAGGAAAACATGGTGTCTGTTTTTGTTTGTTGTTTTTTTTTTGTATTTTTTTGTTTGTTTTTCAAGTCATGAGCAACTTTATTACATGATTATCTTGGATTATACATTACCAAGACCTTCCCATGCCTCTATCTTGCTGACTGCTTTTGAGTCATCTCAACAATAACCTAAGCTGCCAACATTTGAATTAGTCAAAGAAAATGGACAAAGCTAGAATGAATTTTTTTGATATTTGCTAATGAGTATTAATTCAATGTTGGAATGGATAGGGTAAAATTTTGGTGAAAGTCAAATTTAAGGATTATTTTTATTTATCCAAGCTACTGTTTGTTGTTCTAGTTCAGTAATTGAATGAAATTTAATTGGACAGAGTTTAGTGATTTAAATAAGATCTCAACACTATACCTAAAACTTTACAGTTTAAAAATGTTCATGTCATGATTTGGACTATTTCTCACTTTTTGGTTAAGTGCACCACTTATATTCTCTGTACTAGTTTACTTACCTAATTTATCATTTCTAGTTTAGGAATTACAGTGTGATTCTTACTTTTTCATCACATTTGACTAAATACAAAGCATGCAATTCTGTTATGCTGATGATCCAAGAAAATTGTGAAAGGCTCAGATGCATGATTCCTCACTTACTGACAGTTAATAAAATCAAAACCTGTATCAAGTGTTCCACATATAAATGTATTATACCTGTCTATAAACTCATCAAAAAGCCTGTAAGCCTCTGCAGCATGCAACAAGAGACCGTCAGTAAGGCAACAGAACAAGAGCAAGTCCACTTGACATCCACACACTTTATATATCTAAAAGGAAAAGCCTTCTTACCTAGCATGCAAACACATTTGACATTCTGATCAGGGTTTTCAAACAAGATTTCGCCACACCTCTGAAAGAGAAAGAAAGCCATAATTATTTTCAGAGTTTTAAATCAATGTTCCCAAGGCAGTGTGTCCACGCAAACTGATACCACTATAACATTATTCTGATTTTCTTGTTTTTCTTGGTTATCTGAGTCTAGGGACTTGTGTCATGAGTAGGTATTTTCCTAGTAGTAAACTATTTGAGAGGTAAGTTGGGATGGAGTGTTTCTTCATGCCTCATGCCTCTGCCTAGGTTGATTCTGTGTGTTCTTCTGAGGAGTCATGGCCAGAGATGCATTCGGTGTTTAATATTTTCTGTTTCAGTGGAAGCTATGCAATCTACTAGAGCTAATAATCTGAGGTTAATCACTCTCAAAATTGGTCCTTCCCCAGATGGGAATTATTTAAACTACTCACTCTGCAATAAAACACAGACATTGTTAAACACAAAACTAGGTGGCCTATTCTTAACTCTCTGAACTTGAAGGAAACAAATAAGGAAATGATGAAAAGGTGGCACTCATAAATGCTCTTCCTGAACTCACAGACTCATGGAAATAGCACATGGAAATAGCAACTTTCTTATGTATATCTTAGTTTAAACTTGCTTGTTAAAAATTTTTGTGCAAGGTAAACTCTGGAGATAACAATCAGCTATTTAAGATGCACTACACTTATGTATATGACTGATAAATGGTTATTACCTGAAAATATAAATGAATCCTCCAAAATAACTAAGAAAATAGCAAATAGTCCAATAGAAAAATGGATAAATTAATTAACAATGCATGGAAGAGGAGATCTGAATGGTCAGTAAACACACAGAATAAATTCAACCACACGAATAATCAAGAACCAGCAAATTGAAGACAAAATGAAGTCTATTTTGAATTCACCTGTGTGGCAAGACACAGGAGTCTGGTAACAACAATTGTTATCAAGAGTGTAGAGAAAGGGATACTTGTAAAATGATAAAACCACTTTGGAGAAAAATTTGCAAAATCTAGTAAAGTCAAAATGTACATATCTTATGACATAGCAATTCATCTTCTAAACTGATGACTGGAGAAATGTACACAAATAACATTAATGTTCAGCTACAAAACAGAGAAATATATTATTCACCACTGGAATACTACAAAGTAGTTAAAATGAATGAATTAGGATTATGTATACTTTAAAAACATATATTATGTATGTAGCATGTACATGTAAATATATAAAATCAAATTATATAATGATAATGCTCAAATCTTGTGAAATATATAGTGTTCAAATCATACAAATACATACAATTTTCAAATCATGTAAAACACATAAAAACTGTCTCCGTTTTATCTGAAGTTGAAGATATCTAAAAATAGTACATATTATTTGTAGATATATTAATTTACAGAAAAAGCATAAAACAGGTGATGTATAATGAACATCAAATTCAGGGCTGGGGGAAGATATGCAGAGGATATACATTCTTCATTCATAATTGTGAAATCCTGTGGTATAAAGAAAGGCAGGTTGAGAGGGAAAAGGACAACTCAATTACATACATTCAAACCAATTCATTTTTTGGGATGACCTACATCATGCACAGAGTGATGGACGTTTGGCTCAGGGCCATGAAAAGGAAGCAAGATGCTCTGGTGAATCAAGAGAATGGACTGCTGCCCAGGTTGGTTGCTTCTGAAGGTAGCAAGAGGTCAATAAATATTAGATGGAAAGTCTGCATCATGAGCTTTTTTTCCTGGTTACTCTGCTGACCTACATATCATGTGTTATTTATCATGCTATTTAATCTCTTCATGCTTCATTTCTTTGTAAGTAACATGGGGATGCTAATATATGCCACAAAGTCATATTGGAGAGCAAATGTGAGGATTAACAACCCGTGGCGTCTGACCCAACTGTCTGTTCCTGTTTTGTTTGTGTTTGGCGAAGGTTGAACCCATTCAAATTGCTAGGATCCATTTCCGCATTACCTGCTTTTTTTAAAGTGGTATTTTTATGACCTGAAAGAGTTAATAATTATTTTTAAATGAAAGATCAGAGGCTTCAAAAGTATTTTCAACTTCTTTGCAAAACAAAGTGCTAAGAAGCTTTATTAATCCATATTCTGGGACCTACAAGGAAAGAACTCTGGAGCGCTCCCTTAGCCTTTGTCAATTGTAAAGCCCATACATGTACTGGGATAGAACTTTCCTTCTTTCATTGCAGGGGATGGAAGCAGATGGTAGGTGGAGGTTGCATGACTTCCCATGGCTACCCAAAGCCAAGGGTAACCTTACATATTTGGCCCCTAACAAGGCAGATGGGTGTGGGTGTGGGCAAGGGTGGTGCCATGGGTCGTGTTCTTTTTCCTAGACATAAACAAATCCAGAAGTTTCTGCAACTCCTGAAGCATGAATTCCTTAACAGTCATGGCCTGCCTGGGTTCACTGACCACACAAGCTAATGACCAAGAAGCAAGGGCAGGTGCAGTGGCCTTTCTGAGGTGGTCCTCTTCCTTGTCTTCATCTCTCTGACCATCTGGGAAATGGCTGAGGCACCTCTGACTAGTTCTTTAATTGCTCTGCTTTGTAAAGTTACCTGATGATGGTAACAGATTTTAAAACATGCCCAGAAGGGAATCTGATTGTTCTCAGGACTTGAAAGAAACCAGATTCTTTCCAGTGCATTTTTTCATTGATGCCAGTGTTTACAGGGCCTTGGCTGCCAGGCTCATGCTTGCTGTGCAACCCAGGGCGATGACCCAGTTTAAGAGATTAATTGGGCTAAGCCAAGGGGTCTGAGTCTCAGAAGACTGCAGGAACTACCATGGGGGAAGGTCTCATGCCTTGCTGGGTTCTCAGGTGTGGTAGCTCTCTCTCCTCATGGCTCTTCCTGGTCTTGCGTGCTGGGACTTCTCATCCTGGCTCCCTGCTGCTGGATGACCCTGACTTTAACCTGTTCTGATCACCAGATGTTTTCTCTCCCTATTTCTCAAGATCCCACCTCTCCATAGGATCTCCATTTTTGTTTTGTTTTTGTGCCTGATATACTAATATCAACTCTCCTTGTGTCCTTCTCTCCCAGCCAATACTGCCCTAAATAATAAATAGGGTATAATTATCAAAATCCTCCTCCAAGGGGTTGGATCCTTGTTAGCAACAGCAATTCTCTTGGCATATGATCTTCTTTTATAGCACATAGGATATGCTGCATGTGAACTCATGTATGTAATGACTGTTAACCTCATAGACAGGAAGAATCAAACCACTTTCATTGTTATGCTCCTAGCATGCCACATTATTTTAATCCTGGTGCCTTATACATACCAGACTCTTAAAGAAGATTTGTGGACCAGCTAACTTTGATTTAGCCCATACTGTGGGTTAAGCATTCTTCTAAGCATTGTACATCCATTGCCTTATACTTCCATTATACTCTTTTAAGAGTAGAAAATTGAGACACAGAGAGTGCCACTCACTATAGAGTACTCCCCTCCAGTAAGTGAGAGACTGAAAGCTGACAGCTTACCTGATGCTTGATTAGTATACACAGATTCTTAAATATTGGCTATTGTTGGTCTATTCACTGCTTTGGTCAAATAGACTATGTCTATTTACATCCTCTCCTCTTACTCATTAGCCACTGACTATTTGTCTGAGTTGCAACCTATTAGAGCATAGGCTTTGTATTAGACTAATCTAAGTTCAATTCCTGTTTCTGAATTCACTTACCAACTGCACTATCATGGACAACTTTTTTAGTTTTGTCAAACTTCCTTTCTCATTTGTAAAAACAGGCAAATTTATCTATATCATAGTATCATCATAAGTTTAAATTCATTGTGAACAAGAATGTACCAATTTAAATTTCTGTAGATGAGACCATAAAACAAAAATACAAATTAATAAATCCAATGTTTTCCATAAAATTATATTTTAATTCTCATAGTATTATTTAGGATTAAAAATGAAGAAATCTAATTTTAAAAGTCAAGATATTTCACAATTTGGTTGCTAATTCCTATATATTAAAATTTTTCTATATTAAATCTAAGACTTACCTTGTAGTCAGGAAGAAAAGATGGATGTTTATATTAATATAGAAATATAATACATAAATATGTAAAATGCCATTTCTATCTTAATATTTTTAATTAAAAATATTTAATTTCCATTAGATCACATGTTTCAGCAAAATGTGCAATACAATATATTTCTCTAAAGTGAACTATATTTTTTCATTAATTTCACCACAAAACTAGTTAAGAAAAATTGATATGAGGTGTGATTTTTTAAAAATCACACTAAAGTATTCAGCAAACCTCTTTTTCTTAAGGGAAAATTATATCTGAAATTAAAATATTTAAATATGAATCATAGTAACTATTGTACTCAAAAGAAATTTAAAAATCTTAAGAAAAGAATAGAAACATTAAAGTTAATGAAAAGTTCATACATTGTTCACCTGGAAGCATTTCTAGCATTCTTAAATCAGTTAATATTTTTAATAACTTTAAATAAAATTGAATGCCCTTTTTATTTTTCTGAATATTTCCTATCACTTGAATATATTAGTCTCTCAGTAGGCCTACAGCAATTAATCTTTTATGGTAGGTGTCTTAATATCTTTGGATGGGAGTAAACATTAGTAAATAAAATGCAAAACAGAAATCCTCATTGATTGGTGGTTTGGTCCACATTACATGAGTCAATAACTGTTTTCTGTAAGCAGGTAATGTTAAATGCTATCAGCAAATAATTAATAGGTTGTGATTCTTTGATAAATGTTATCAGCAAATAATTAATAGGTTGTGATTCTTTGATTATTTTCTTCCCATAGTTATAGCTATATTTTTAAAGCAGAAAGGCATTTAATACATGAAATTAGGTGCTTATAAACTGATTTACAGGAGTAGCAGGCTATAGGCAGGGCATCTAGAAATAAGTCTCAAAAATCCAGAATTGACTTATGAGGGGAGCTGATGGTGGGCCACACTGGAAATGTGGAGAAACAAGAGGCATCACTGAAATTGTTAACTTCAAGACCACACCACCAAGGCAATGATCCAAAGATGAGAAAGCTATTGGGATGATTGCTTTGATACCCATGGGGCCATTGACGGAATACTGAAAGCTATTGTAGGAATGCAGAAAGACCCAACATGCCCAAGACCCATGCTTGATAGATCATTAAAACAAACAAAACAAAAAGAGACCTTGATACATAACTAGATCTATTTGGGGGGTGGAAAATGATCAAACCTGAGTTTTCTGAGCTGACGTGCTAATCATGGTTGCTTCTTGGTGAAAAATAAAGCACATCTCATCTGTGCCAGGAGCAACTGAGTCAACTTGGAGCAGGCAAGGCCTCAGCACAGGCTGCTTTCACCCCCATTCTCACCTTCACCCCCACTCTCACCCCATCTCCCAGTCATCTAATTCTGCAAATTTCTCATCCAGGAATTTCTCTAGTGAGGCTTTTAGTAGACAAGGCAAATGCTTGTATGTTGATGCATATGTTTTATTTGTTCACCCCTAAACCTCTAAGTGTCTTGCATGATGACTAGCACATAAAGAGCACTCCTGATGCTAATTAAATGAATGAATGAAGATTTCTTTCCTGAAATTCAGTGGGACATACTTGAAATTTGAGATTATCTGGGGTAGCATGGAAAGAGAATGCTTTCTGAACGTTTGTGTATACACACCAGTAAATGCTGCCATTAGATGCAGCCACGTGACATGGAGCTGTGTGCAGTGATGAAGGGGAAACCTGACATCAAGAAGACATTTCATAATATATGGGTCACTTTCCATCTCACATTTTCCCCCAACAATAAACAGAATGTTACTAATCAAAACCAGACCCCAGAAGATAGGCCTGGAGAAAAAATAGTTTAGGTCTGTAGATCATAAAAAGATAGCTTCTGTTAAGAAACTGAACTTCCCCAAGTCTAACAAGGGCCTAGAAGTTTGGAACTCCATTGTCTATCCAGTGAGTGAATGAATGAATGAATGAATGAACGAACAAACGAACGAATGACCAAACATTCAAAATTATTTATTGAGTGCCTACTCTGTGCAGGAACTGAACTGTGAGTGTGAATACAAAATCAAATGAGTCTTAGGAACCTCAAATGTCCTATGGAAGTTTATTGCTTAGTCTGAAGTCAAGACATAGTACACTATGGGTACCCTCAGTGGTGGGCCCCCAGTGCTGCCTGGGGCTATGAAAGAATGCTTCCAAAAAGAGATAGTGACAGGCCTGATAGGAAAGAGGTGGCTGACAAAGGAGAGGGCAGAGGTAGCTGCCAGTGCAAAGCCCTGAAACCCTGTTGGGACCCTTCAAGTAGCTGCCCAGGAGGAAAGCAAAGCTCTGGTACATCAAGATAGAGGGCTTAATCAAAGTGGTAGTTACAGGTGAGAGGCAAGGTAAGTATGGGCCAACAGTGATTAAAATAATTCTGGGCCCAGTTAGAGAGGCCCGATTGGCTTTTGAAGAACCAGGATGATTAATAAATTCTTTTAGCATTGTAACAGATAATTACAATGTGGTGGTCCCAGATATCTCTCACCAACAGTATTGACTGCAATCTTTTGTTCATTTCTATCTCCAAGAGGGTATACCCAGCCTGTGGTGTTCCTTACTCTTTTTTCTTAAATTATTCCACAGAATGGTATAGCCAAAAGAATAGTCCCTAACCACTCAGTTGAAATCTCATGTGAGGCCGACTTCTGCTACTGGGAAAGCCATTAGCACCTAGTATTGAGCACATCACAATTTCCCCAGCCCTCAAAGGGTGCATTTCCAGGGTCTCCTTTACAGTGGCTCGAGTCCCATCTACTGTGTGGGTGGCATAGCCAGGCCTTAATCTCTAAACACTGTGGCAGCTCTGGGTTCTCTGGTGCCAGAGGACAGCAGATTTGGAACTGGAGCTGATTTCAGCTCAAGCTCATGTTTTCCTTTCTAAGTTTTTCCAGTGAAAGAGCAGATTTCCATCCCGTTGCAGGCTGTTAAAACGTCAGACTAATAAGTTTTCAACAATCTGTCAGTGCAGATCTCCAGCAACAACCTGGCACTGTCTTTGAATTGGGGCCTCATCGTCCAACCCAACCTCAGCCAGTCAAAATAGGAGACACACTAGCAAAAGGAAAAAAAGATAATCACCTCGAGCTGAGTACAAACTCTTAACAAATCCATTGTTGCCAACAGTCAACAGCAAATCTGTGGGTTATATAACCTGAAGTGACCCTTCAGGCAGGGCCATCCCTCATAAACCTCTAATTAGCTATGGTTAGAGGTTACTTGAAAGATATTAATACTATTTCTATTGGAGAATGAGCCTACCAAGCTTTTAACAGCTTTGTTTTCTCCTTTAGTCAAAGAACAAAATGTTAGCTCAATGGCGTATGCTTTCTATTAGAGAAGTGCCAGCAGCAGCAACCTCCAGAGAGTCTTCCAACATTTTATTACATACCCCTATTTCTAAATGTTTAACAACTACTAATTACGAACAAAAACTTGGAAAACCTGGTTTTAGCCCAAGAGTAATTTTTTTGTTGTTGTTATTAAGCAAACATCCAGAATGCAGAACTTGTGTTTTCTGTCATTGCAGCCATGGACAGTAGAGGGCACTAGAAAGGCTATATGTCTAATGTGTGGTGGGACCCAGTAGGGAGATCCTGGGGTCAGCTGATGCACAGGTTCAGAATTGCTGCATATTATGTTGTTCTCTCTAGTATATGCAGACTTTCTACACGTACTTTTATTCTTGATTTTCATTGCTCATATTGGACTGCACATTGAATATCTCATTTTTCATTGTGTAAAAACAATGGCTACAGCTTCTGATCAAGCACAATTTTAGCAGAATCTGTACCTGTGAAGCCTGATGGCATGTGGAATGTAACTGGGGTATCTCTCTAATGCACCCAGTTATAGCAACAGAGTGGGCATCATGGTCCAAGGCACTTTGGGAATAATTTTGGTATGGGCTCTGAGAATTGTCCTATAGCAGATACAGAAACGTAAACCACAGATCTTGATAAAGATAGCAAAAATTATGTCAGAATTTTGCCATGCCATTTCATCTTTATCTCCTCAGGGCCCTAAGCATTGATTGTCTTTCAGAAAGACACTTCTTTAAAAGCATAAATACTTAACTTTTATGAAGTGAATGTGTATAGTGGAAAGAAGTGAGAGTATCCGGATTCATATCCCAAATTTATCCCTCTCTAGCTGTGTGATCTTAGGCATAGTGTTACTTACCTTTTTAAACCTCCCTGTAGAGGAGAGGTAGTAACAATGCTCACTCCTTTACCGAAACAATTAATGTAATTTGTGTGAAAGCATCTTGTATACTCTGAAACCCATAATGGGGCCTGGTGTGCATATTGTTTTGTAGAAGGAAAGAAGTGGAAAATGGAGAGGGCCATTTGGTGAGACTATGTGCAAGATACAGTTCTACTGCTTAAGTCAGGGGAATTTGTGAGGAGAGATATTTTACTCCTTCCATGATGGAGAGCACCAGTCCCTCAGAGGGTAACTGCAAAGCCAGAGTAGTCTAGAGACCAGAGGTTGGCAGGGCAGGATTGAGGTGGTAAGCCCAGGCTGGGGAGAGCAGTAGCCTTTGAGAAAGCATTAAATTAGAGAGGAAGCAGAGTCTCATGTGAGGTGTAGATCTGTGGAAATGCAGGAAAAAGAAGAGACACTATGTGAAGATCTGTAGCTTGGTCAAGGCAGCTCTAGTACCAGAAAAACACACTGCTAATCTGGGAGGGATCTGAGATACCACTATGGCCAAACAAAGTCACTTTATAGATGTAGCAAACAAACAAGTCCAATGGAGTTAGGTGACTTTCCATTTCAAGGTCTTTGATGATCAGACTATGAGCTCTTGAGTTCAAAACAAGATTCCAACATTTGCCAAATGCATCACCCTGGGCAAGTTATTCAGTAATTCTTTTCCTCAATTTCCTTACATGTCAGAAGATATCACTACTGCCTACACCATGGGCCTAGAATAGTGGCTGGTAAAAGTAAGTACCCAATAAATTATTACTTTCAAGAATAGACAATTATTTGGAAGCAGAGAAGCCATGAAAACCATGGCTTTTTCAACTGCCATTCAGTGTTACCCCATGTTATCTCCTTAATTTGGACATTGAGCTATTGCCCTGGGTAGCCTCAAGGTGCCTGAAGCATGCATACAGGGATAGAAGCCTGTAGTACCTGATAGATGGGAGTGGTCAACTAGGATTTGTTTAATGAATGAATGGGAAATCAGAGGGCAAAGAGCAGATTGAAAACTGCTCGATCCTTATTAGACAATAAACTCTAGTTGCTACAAGGGAAGGATTTCAAGATCTAAAGTCTCACTTTTGTTGAATATTTCATTTAAAAAAGTCATTCAGCAAAACTTCACTGAGCTCTTTCCAGTGCAGCAAAAGCAATTATCTGTATTTAGCTGCTTATTGCTGCATTTTCTTATTAAATTTAGTGGAACCTATATCAATTTTGATTACATTATTCTCAAATAATTCTTGTGTGTTTCAAGTCCTAACTAAAGACAATCAACCAGACTTTTTGTATAGTGGACATGTCGACTTTAGAAGCTTCCTAGAGACCATTTGGTGCCCAGAGACTGTGCCTGATGCGCTCTTCTCCTTAGCATTGAGGAAGGGGGAGGTATCCAAATGAGTTTGGGAAAGAGGTTTCTCATACATTGGCCACATCCTGATGGGTGTCCAAGAGTTTGTGAATAATGTATTCTGATTGGATAGGGGAGAGAGGAACTAATATTGAACAAGTCTTCAGTAGGAGTTGAAGGCACAAGATAAGCTAGAAGGGTGTTTGTTCTGATTAACAAACTGTGGGTGCAAAGGCCTGTGGGTGCAAAAGGAGATTGAAGAAATGAAGTCAGTAATGGCTAGAAGGGGTTGGACTTCAGATAATCAGGTGAACTGGGAAGTTGTCAGGGACCAGATCACACATGGCCCTGTGGGACTCCATTTAGTGATTGGACATGTGCCTGGGTTCTGTAGGCCATGAGTCTAAACAAAGTCATTGCAGGTCACAGGCCATCTGTTCAAGGCAATAGAGAAATCCCAGAAATGTTTAGAAAGCTTTTATAATGGGAATACTGTACAGCAGTCACGTTTGCTGACTGATGTTGCTCTTCACCACACTTGGCAGTATCTTTAAGTGGGAAAAGTGTTTTACCATGTGAGGCACCACCTTATATTTGAGTGTTTAATAATATTATCTTTGGTATCTCTAATACTCATAGTTTTGACAATCAACGGAGTTAAGGAATACCACCAGAATGTTACTTTTTCTGATTCTCCAGTATTACCGCACACAGGGTACTCACAATCAGATAGATTTCTTCAGATTTGCTGTAATCCATATAGCCTGTACAAAGGGTAGATCATGGAAATAAGAATGTGGTTTGTCAAATTTCCAAGTCTAGCATGAATATATTATGAAGAACAAGGTCTTTAAAACCAGGCATAGGGTGAAGACTGAGACCACATTGAAGGGGTGATTAGCAGACAAGTCCACAGATCCCAGAAGATGACAGAAGTAGGGTCCTGCAACCAACTCCTTCCCTAACACTTGAGGTGGAATCTTCTAGAACCTACTGAGAAAGCATGCTGTACCTCAAGAAAATCATTCCTTTATTCCACTGTCACCTTCAGAGTGAAAATCGAACCAGAACAGGACTCCAGGTTCTTGCCCCTCAAGCTGACATAACATGCAGCCTGTCCCTCTGCTGCCCCTGGAAGACCGACACTGTGAACATTTGGAAAAAAACAACGTTTTGTCTGATGTGTGTGTTGCCAACAATATGTACTCATAATCACTAAACTCCAGCCATCTGGTTGAACTGTCCAAGCTTTAGACATTGGTTTTCTTGATTTACCCTGCAATTTCTAAGTTACTTTATATGACCCTATAGACAGCAAAAGCTTCATAGACAATATCAGCAATACCTCCAAATCATTGTACAGACATCACGATTTGGAGATTCATGGGACCTCATCCAGCTGGTAACTGAATGGATATTTATACAGGACAAAGGAATACTTATAATGTGCTCCTTGCAGCTCAGTGCAGTAATGCTCCTGTATATAAACCAACAATTAAATGTAATCCTATACACTTATAGTTTTAAAAGAAATTCAAACCAGTCCTTGGAATTAAATAACCCCAGTGCTAGAGAAAATGACTTCCAGAACATCAAGCCTAACATGCAAACACAGGGCCTCTGAGCCACAAAGGAACAAACACTTTTCCACAGGGATAAGGGCTCGTTGTATAACTACTTGTGAGGTCAAAGATCCAGATGTTCCCACAGACAATCAAAAAACTATTACTGGTCAAATTGTATTGACCATCTCTGTACGGACAGCTCTGAGACATGGATTTGGCCTCAGAAAGGAGATTTCTGTAAGTTCTACTGGCAATCAATGGCAACACCAAGATAGAGCTGGAAAATCCAATATCTTGGAGAAATAACTGATAGGTCTTATAAGCTACAAGTGAAAATGAAAGTCCATGAAAATAGTGTATATTTTGCTAATTGTGGCATTCTGCTTTGTTATAGCTTACTAATCCTTACATTACACTTTGATAAGAGCAGTATTAAAATGTCACGTCCTGTTGGATCTCTTTCACTGAAAGTAGGGACTTTTTGTCTAGTTCACTGTTCTTCCCCAGCACCTAGATCATTTGTCACATCCTAAGCTGTCAATAAATATTGCTTAAAACAGAGAACGAACACATGATTTGGGGCAAAAATATACCCAGTCCATTCATTACAATATGGCAGTCAAGTCAAACATCTGTGAGATGGTGAAAATTCAAATTAAAAGAGAAGAATAAAGTGAGCAAAATTGTATGTAAAATTTAAGTAAACTCAAATTGCAAGTTTTGATGCCATTATGCCATTAAGAAATTGGCATCTGGCATGTGAAGTGAATATACTATGAATGCTTTAAGTGGAGTCCAAACCAAAGGCAAAGATTTCTCCAAGTCTTTTATTTCTGAACTGTAGTTTTCCCTGAAGAGCAAGAATCATAAACACTAGTTTTTCAACCAGCAACTCTTTCAAACAAACAAAATTTGTTCTCAGATCTTCTTGGTAAAAGTCCTTATCAGGAAACAGGAGTAATATCTGTATTCCATCTCATTAGTATCTGCTTGGAGGGTTAAACCAGTGAAGCGCTTTAAGTGTCTGATGAGAAAAATTGTATAAAGGTCACTTAGGGATTACTTAGGTAGTAGGTACTGTGTTGTTGATATTTTATAATACTCATTCTAATCATTTTATTGTCTCAAGACCCTCTTTCAGCCTTCTTAACAATGATCCTTGATGTGAGATTTCATTCTTATTACTATGAACTCAAGGAATCTTCATTAGCTTTTCTGTAAATGTCTGTCAGCTGACATTGCAATATGACATGTATTCATCCATTAATAATGCTCATTAAGTAACAAGTGCTCAGAAAACTAACAGATTTTTGTTTGTATTGAATCTTTTTAACCTAATGACATAAAATTCTCTTCTCTGTGTATTTTTAGCAAAGCAAGAAAGAAATTGAACACAAAATAGCAAATAACCTTAGGAGTGAAATAATGCTTATAGACTCATTGTATTAATTTACTAGCCTTAAATTTCAAAAACCTAGGCTAGATAGGGGCTGTGTCTTAGCTTTGAATCTGAGGATCAAGCAGAATGTAAGGCATAAAGCAAATGCCTAAGAAATACTTTTGTGCATGGCTGAATAAGGAAAATGTAACATACCAAGGAATCTGGTCATCAGTTAAATTCTACTCAACTCAAATATGTCAATACAAGCCTTTCTGGATATCATTCTTAGGTATGAAATGTGTGTCATATCCACACACATACATACATGCACACACGATATATATTGCTTAACTGTTGTTTAATGTGTTGTAGTTTGGTGGTTAAGAGTCCAGTTTTGTCTGGAGTCTTGTAACAGTGACATTGAATCCCACCTCTACCATTTCCTAGCACTTTGACCTTGGGTATTGTCTTATTCTTTCTCTCACAGCCTGTTTCCTCACCTGAAAAACTGAGACAACACAGAGGTGTTGAGAGATTAAATGTGATTAGCACATGTGAGGTTCTTAGTGCAGTGCCCAGTACATAGGAAGTGGACAGTATATGCATCTGTAAATATTACACTCTTACACTCTGGCCTTCATCAGAGTCAAGTAAACAGAAAAAAAAAATAAAACCTCTTATTTCTCACTCTGGACATTGTACTACATCCATGTAGTTATAGGTCTACTTCTCTATTCAGTGTGTCTACCTTCTTTTCTCCATATGTTCAAACTCTCCATATCATTTAAGGCCCAGAAAACATGGTGATCTTTTATTAAGCTTCCTGATATTTTTGAGCCTGAGTTAACCTTTTTCTTTCCTGAATTTCTTATCATTCTTGTAGCCACTTTCCATTTTCTAGGTTACATTTTCATTACTTTGTCTGTAGACCATGAGCTCTTTAAGGCATGAATCTAGATCTGCTTTATGTATTTCACATATGTCCTCATCAGCCTCTGGAACAGTGTGTGTGTGTGTGTGTGTGTGTGTGTGTGTGTGTGTGTGTGCGCATGTGTATGTGTGTGTATCTTAATGAAAAATATTTACCAAGCATCTGTTTTTAAAACCTTGTTGCTACCCTGCCTTATTGTACAAGGATTTGGAGATAGATGTAGATTTCTTTTGGTAGGCATATGTGCTTGTTTATATGCTGATAACCCCCTGTCCCCCCATACACACATCCACACACATATATTGCAAAGGATACTAAACCTAGCTTAAAGTCGGGAATTAAAACCTCCAAATGTCCAAAAAGTAACATTTATTTTACAGTGCTAACCTCATTGTGGAATAAAGTTGTTCGTGTTGAAACCTCCTATTTACTTTGAAGTTATTAAGAGAGGAGACGTTCTCTTGTAACACTTCCTGTAATATATTTTGTTGCTATGATTCCAGGAAAAATTTTTGATCGGTGTTACTCATTTATTACAAATGAAAATATTAAACTTTTGGAATCAAGGAAGTAATGTTCAGTTGCTTTCTTGGCCTGCCACCATTCATACCTTTCACGTCCTCTGTTGCCAACATTCTTTTAGAGCCAGCTCTTTGTTAGTGAAACATTTCTTCATCTAAACCCCAAGAGTATTTTTTTTTTTCAAAATGAATAATCTTGATGTTGGATAACGTTTTTGATTTCATCTCTATAAACAGGTCATCAGTGCTTCACATGCTATTGCTGATATCAGATCATCGAAGATTATTCTTTTAAAGAGAGCACTTAGTTGAAATTGATGAATAAAGAGGTAAATTATGGTATTGTCTCAAAATAAAGTTCTAAAACCAAGATCTGATTTTGAGTATTTTTATGTTAATGACTCACTGGGCATACATATTAGTTACGTAAAATAATTACTAGCCTTTATTTTATTTTCAAGTTTTAGCCCCATGAGTGGCTTTTACTCCCTAAAAAGGAAAAAGTAATATCTTTCTTGACCTTTAACGTGCAAAACCTGTAATGTACGGCAAATTTTAAGGAAGATAAAATACCAGCCAACCTATTAACAACTAATGTTTCAAGCATGTGGTTAGGTGAGTTGGCAAGAACGCTTCTGCATACGGAAACTATTTTGATGATCAGAATAAGACAGCCAAAGAGCTCTGGCAAATGAGACTTTTAAAAAATGAAATATAACACAAACTTTCAATTACACATGTAACTCCAAGTGGCCTCAGAAATCGTACGGTGAATGATAAAGTAAATGTAAATTAAAGTCTTGGTCATGCAAGCACCACTAGTATGTCTGGGAAGGGAATATCCTGCAAGCAATTTTTATGACATTTTTGAATTCTCGCTTATTTTCTCGCTCTGTTGCAAAGGCCAGAAGCCTCAGTGTCTTCTTTGATTTCTCCCTTTGTCTTGCTACCTCCCACTCTTACTTGCCTCTACCTCAAAACGATTTAATGACTTTTCAAGTCCTTTGGCTGCAGCTCAAATCCATCTACCTTTCCCTAGGCCATGGCCAGAACCCAGTTCTGCACAACTCCCTAATAAAGCCTCCCTTCTTAACTGTTCTAATTGTCACACAGTGGCCAAAAAGGTCTACAGTCTGAGTCTGTCATTTCCCTGCTCAGAGGCCTTCCATGGCTACCCCTCACTTCAAAATAACCCAGAATTCTTAGTCTGGCACCAAGGGCCCTATATCTCCTGGCTCTTCAAATGGTACCTTACTTTAGGGTGCCACTTACTGAGATATCCTCTCAAAGCTTCATTATTCTGTGCATCTTTCAGCCCCTGCACCTTCACCAAGGAGCTCCTCCTTACTGTCTTTCAGCTTACAGCTTTGACCTCACTTGCTCTTCCTGGTGGCCTTCTTCCACCTCCAAAGTTGTGGTGAGTGCCTCTTCTAGACACTTTGGAACCACCCAGGATAGATCCTGGGAGCATTAATCACACTGAGATCATTCCTGAGACTAAAAATCAAGTAAGGCCTCTAATTTATCTTCTATTACCTTCCTGGAGCCTTACACAGTGTCTCATATTTAATTGCACTTAATAAATGTTAGTTGAATGAAGGAAGAAAGGAAAAACCAGGGGTTAGGACATGTGATCCTAATAGAGTAAAAGGGAACACCGATAAAAGTCTACGTAGTCATCCAAGAGTAAGTAAAAACAGTTCTGGATATCCAAAGTATGAGAACACCTGGATTCAAAACAAGAACCAACTTAAACAATAAAAACCCTTGACATCAGATACCAGAGTTTTAGCCTTGCTGAAGAACAAAGCCTTTTGGAAGTAAGACAGACACATTGCATACTTATTGTTTGTTATCAGCATGAAAGAGATTCACTGGAAAAGAGCAGAATCCAACGTAAGGAGATTGGTTTTATTCTTGGGGACCTCTGCTTATTGTGTAAATAGAGAGACATCATCTGCATGATCTGCTGGCATTTTGAAGTTTAGATGTCTTAAAGAAAAGAAACTTACAATCAAATTTCAAGACTAAATGCCTCCTTTCTGTGTATCAACATACTCATATATTTTGGGACCCATATTATATATGACTAAACATATAGCTGAAAAATTGTACAAGACATTAAAAGTGTTTAGGAGAAGAAAGATCTAATCAGTTGTAAGTTTTTAATACTTATAATTACTATGCTAATTTTATGGTTGTAGTTTTTGAACTAAACTCTATTTTCTTGCTTACTCCCAACCCAAAAGAGATAAGGAAATTTTATTTGTTTTGGAAAAATAAATTTAATTAAGGAAAAGATACACTTTCTGTTTGAGGTGAGCTCATTTAAAATGGCTGAAAGTTAAAACCCAAATTCAATTTTAAGCAGTGACAGTGGCCAATGCATGTAAATAAATTCTGCCCGCCCACCAGATCGAGCTTAAAGACCACTTTCTCTGTCATTCATCCCCATCCCTCATGTCACACTGCTTTGTATGCTTTGTATATTATGTAGTATCTCTCCTCTCCAAATCTTTATGGCAATTTGAATTTTTTCTATGGTCAGCATTTCCTGCCTTATAAGCAATATTTTTATATTAGGATTCATTACTCCTGTTTAGATTTTAAGCTCTTTTTAATAAATGTTTTGTTTTTGAGAGAGTAAGGGAGGAGAGGCAGAGAGTGAGAGGGAGACAGAGAATCCCAAACGGGCTCTGCAGTGTCAGTGCAGAGCCCAACACGGGGCTAGAACTCATGAACCACAAGATCATAAGCCAAGATGAAATCAAGAGTCTGATGCTTAACTGACTGAGCCACCTAGGTGCCCCTAGATTTTAAGCTCGTTAAAGGATGGAAATATTTCTCCTCTTTGGATCCCCAACATGGCCTAGATAACACAATTAATTGTTACATTAAATCTCTGACAAATAGAAATAACAAATATGTATTTGCTTTGCTATTGTGTTTTTTACTTCATTACCAATAACACTTACAGAATTCTAAGGTGTCTAGAAGCATGAAAACTTGGTGAACAGTAACATTTATCTTGTGAGAATCCTTTTCCATGCAGTCTTATTTTTCCCTTACTTCCCACTATGATTTATAGATCCCACTGATATAATATTCTCCATATATGTGTGTGTGTATGTGTGACTTATTCATATTCACTTCTGCACATTCATCCAAGATGAACTCTTACTTCATCGAACCTCAATAACATAGGACCATCACATAATTCACTGACTCACCTACCTTCCTCCAAGAAGGCTCACATAATTAGTCTCTCTTAATTTGGATCAGTTTTCCAAGTTGCCTATTTCAATATATATTTTATTTTATGTTTTGTATATAAAGTTAATATATTGCACTTTAAAAATGTGATATGTAAAGATGAATTTATTCTCAAATTCGATTGGCATGAAAGTTATCTGATGTGTTTGTTAAAATGAGTAGTACTTGGGTGCCTGGATGGCTCTGTTTGCTAAGTGTCTGACTTCAGCCCAGGTCATGATCTCATGGTTTGGTTTGTGAGTTCAAGCCTCATATTGGGCTTTCTGCATCAGCACAGACTCCCCCTTTCTCTCCCCTTGTTTCCCACCATCCCACAACTATGCACACATGCACATGTGCTCTCTCTCAAAAATAAATAAATATTTTAAAAAATGGGTAGCCCAGCACTCTACCATGAGATAGAACGAAGAGCAGGACCTAGGAATCTCAACATCTAAGAGCAACTGCTGGTGGTGCTGATGCTAGTGTTTTTTAGGGTTATCTTGGAAAATAGGAGAGTTGGACTAGATGTTTCTCACCTCTTTCTGGTCCTAATTTTTTTTTTCTATTGTGATTTTCTTTCAAATATAGTCTAGTAATGAGCAAAGAGTATGTTTTCAAACTGTCCCAAGTGCCAGGAAAAGAAGAACACTGAGTCCCAGGTTCAGCTCCATGACCTTAGGCAGGTCCCTCATCACTGATCATCCTTCCATCTCAAAATTATTTGAATTCATTTCTATAGCTCTTGTTTGCTTCCTTTTGTAGACTTAGCCACAAGCAAGGTAAGTCAAGTATACAGAAGAGCAGTTAGGCTAGAAGGATACTATTCTCTAAGGACTAGGCCCTTTATTGACTACATCTTCTGACTTTTTTCCAAAGAATAATTTAATTCAAGAAAAATAAATTGGAATTAGGGAAACAAATTTGAATAGTACTTTGCAATGGCCAGATTTAAAATCTGCACAGTTCATGCATCTTTAACAAAAAGAGATTTTCTTAGTAATTTTAAGGCATTAATCATCTTGTCAGGTTTTACACTTCAGAAAAATAGTCAAAATATACTATCAACTAAATTTTTTCCTCCCAAGATAAGTATAAACAAATATAACTAACCTTATGGATCACAGGGATTACTGTACTTTTACAAATTTACTGAAAAGGGTTGTTTAAAAATATAATATGATTCATAATAGTACTCGGTACTATAGATTGTAGCCTGGAGAAATAGTCTAGAACTAAACCTCATTCTACCTCTGCAAGATAGGAGCTTTTGAAAAATATACTCCATTTAAAATTGATGGACACAGCAAACCACTAAAATCAAGAAAAGTCCAAATAAGACCAATCCTTCCATCTGGATATAATATAATCCAGTGGAATGATAACAAAATATTGGTTTTGGTTTGTATTTTGTATGTGTTTTATGTGATATTTCACTGCTCTATGGGGACTCTTCTGCTGGTCTATTAAGAAATACCCAGTGTTGACATTCAATTAAGTATTTTAAAAAACATCTTTCTAATAGCTGCTTCTTGCAAAGAGAGATTGCTTCTTTTGGCAATTTGGCTTTCAGTCATTGACAGAAGTTAAATGGCATGTAGCAAAAGGATTTGGAAATCTCAGAAGTATATAAAGATTATTTTGATATTTGTATTTAAATAACTATAACCCAAATGCATGATTAAACAACTTCTTAGTTTCTATACATATCTGGTAAAACAGTATTATTGACAAAGAGTCCTTCTTCTGAACACACATGTATGCACACACACACACACACACACACACACACACAAAACACACACAAGGGAAGACAGAGAGGCAGTGCTTTATTTATGACAGATACTTTCCTGTACTTTTCATGCATTATCTCACAATGACTATCTTTATGCGTGCACTAGGATTTATGACTTGTGCACTCACTTCCAAAATTCACAAATCAATTTAAAAATCTAAATAATTTACTCTGAACAGCAACAAATGTAATGTCAGTTGCTTTTTTTGTAAGAATTAATGGTCATTGTTTCTCAAACCCAGCAGTCTATCTCAGGGTCAAGCTTCAAAGGCAGAATTCAAGAGATATTTAAGATAAATAAGACTGACCTCAATGATGGCTGGCAACATTGACTCGATGGGCTTCTCAATAGGTAGAGTCTCATTGTATTAGAGTGGAAGCTTATTAACATTGCGGATCTCACATACATCCCCATATACCTGCTGAATCAGTCCCTGCACTGTTATGCACACAAGACTCTGAGAACTATGTGTCTAAATCAAAGAGAAGGAACAAAGCTAAAGTGAGATCGATACATATATTTGACTAATGAACCTAACCACATGTGACGATTCTTCTAAAGCAGTAACTTTCAAATTGGTTTTGGGGAACCACATGGTTTTCATATATACTTAAGTTCAGGGAGAGTACCAATTACTTGACAAATATTTTTAAGTAGTTAATACATAATAAAAAATATGTACAATTAAATGGTTCTTTAATGATTTTGATAAAACATAGATCACTATCGAGCCACTCGTAAGGTCAGGGATAGGGTGTGCCCTGCCATCTCTGACCTTATATTTGAACTTCTCATGTGTGTGTCCTTGAGTGGAACAATGATGGTACTGCAGGTCTGTGTGTGTCTGCTCATAAGAAATTAACCCAGCAGGCACATTATTATTATTCTGTGTATCTCACTCAGTGTATCTCACTCAATCGAAGGCAGGTAAGTTCAGGCGCATTTGCTCAACACAAGCTGCATGGTAGAGTAAGTCACTGAATACTAATGACATATCAGAGACCAGTGCTGTGCATTCGAATTATAATTCAAGCCACATATGTAATTTTAATGTTTCTAGCAGCCACTTTATGAAAAAGAAAATAGGAAAAACCAAAACTGAAACAAGAAAGAAGGAAGCAATGAAATTAATTTGTTAGAATATTTCATTTAACTCAAGGTATCTAAAATATTATTTCAGCATCAAATTAATGGCAAAATATTTTTACATTTTTTTGCACTAAATCCTCTAAATTCCATGTATATTTTATGCTTATGGCAAATCTCAACCAGGAGCCACGTGTAGATAGCAGTTACAGATAAAACTTGTACATGAACTAGTAGGTGCTTCTTCATCTTAGTTTATATTTCTCCTAAACTTAATGTAAGTTTTATGTATTATTGAATCAATTTTTACATTTATAATTTAAAAATGTAACAGGAACTTTTAAATTAGAAATAAGTCTCTTTTTAAAACCAGAAATTTGGAAAGAAAATGACAATGGATTGTACAAGCGCATAAAAATAAAACACTAACTTGATATACTGACATAAACGGATTTTGTCACCACTGTTCACCACATTGGGAGCAAATTGAAACCAGTGTGGGGAAGAAGCTCCTAAAGAACCACTTGAAATTTCATTGAGTATTATTAGTGACAGTATTCACTTTTTACAAAGATAAAAGTCACCCAAGTCTTCATGGTATTTTAGGCCGTGAAATTTTTGCACAGTGATCCTATCCTTTCTGCCAACTTACAGTGTTATTTTAAAACAAAACATTGTGAGCATAAAAGTAAGATTCTCAGGTTAATTTAGCATAAATGTTACAGGAAAAAACTGGAGTAATGACAAAAAGTATTATATAGTATGTGGGGAAGAAACACCTTTTTCTCCAGAGAAGGCTCATTAAACTGTGTGCTAACAAGTATAATAGATGAGTAGGCTGCTATTGTAAAGGCAATTAGACAATTAGCAACATAGTGTTAAAGCCCAGAAAATAGTCGAAGGACATGAATACAACAGAAGTGATATATTTATTTAAAGCCTCAGGATTATGTATAATATTTATAAATTCAACATTTCGAGACCATCACTATGGCTCATTTTCATTTTCCTTCTTTTTGTTTAGTAGGTTTTTGCAGGAAAAACATGCTATATTATTAAACACTTGGCACAGAGAAGAAATGGTGAGGTTGAGTGGATAGATTGGTTTTTAACATACCAACAAACGAAACGACAAAAAAGTAAAATAATAAGAGTTTTTTTAAAAAAGCTATGGAAGGCAGTTTATAAAGCATGTTAGGGAAAAAATGGTGTCTTGTGCCTTGCATAAAAGCTATTTCTAAAAAGCTATTTATGTGTCATAGGAGAATATAAGCTGCTAAAAAGATATGACAAGGCAATGGTTTAAGATCATTCTAACTGTAAATATCATTAAGACATTGTCTTTAAATCACAGCATTGGGGTGGGGGACAGGTCAATATGTTCAGTGTTCTAGATTTTTTCATACCAAAGTTCCTTGAGCGTTTATGGCAAGGTGCTGATAAAAATTCGTTTTTAAGAAATTTCCTCTAGTGAGGTATCTCTCAAAAAATTGGTTTCACTGGTTTGCATACCTTGCTGACTTTTTTTTTTGTCATAAACATAACAAGCTCAATTTGGAAGTGCAGGATTGCATTACAGTAACACTTAAAACCACAGAGAAAGTGTCAACAGTGAAATACACTTGACTGGAAACGTACCTGAATATCTAGCTGAGGCAGAGAGTGAAATATCTCCTTCCTGGATAATCTGGGATTTTTTTTTTTTAATGGCATATTGGATGTCTTATAATGTTATAACACTTTCTATGGACTAAATGTCCTCCACAATTTGTGTCACCCTAAATTCATATGTTAAAACCTGACCTCCAAATATGATAGTATTAGGGGGTGGGACTTTTGGGATGTGATTGGCTCATGAGGGTGGAGCCCTCATGAACGGGATCAGTGCCCTGATAAAAGAGACCATGGAGAGCTCCCTTGTCTCCTTCCCCCATGCAAGGAGAAGATGGACATCTATAAACTGGCAAGTGAGCCCTTGCCAGACACTAAATCTGTTGATGTGTCAGTCTTGGACTTCTCAGCCTCCAGAAATGTGAGAAATAAATTAGTGTTGTCTAAGCCACCCAGTATGTGGTATTTTTGTTATAGCAGCTTACACAGACTAAAATGGCATTCACCAGGGTTCCCTGAAGATCTGACCCAGCTAAGGAATCTGTCATTGACACTCTCCATGTTGAATTCTTGTCAATTAAGGAATTAATATTTGTTAGATATTTTTAACAACTTACTTTTAAAATAGAAGAATTTCTACTTTTCTTTCAGCTTCCATTTCAGTGTAATTGAAACTATTCTAAGACTGTCATACAAACTATTAAAACTGTTACCATTTGCAGCTACTTATTCAGTTGAAACAAGATTTTCCCCATATTACAGAAAAAAATAAAATATAGAAATATGTTGCATTCTTTGATATAAAACTACAAATATCATCCATCGCCCATTCACATTTTTACGTTATTAAAACATCTCCATTCTTTTCACTGACTTTACAAGTAAAAGCTCTTATTTTGAAATTAAAAAAACCTATATATTACTACAATGTTTTTATCTCTTTCATTTATTGGTAATTTTGTATAGGATATGCTACTCAAGCCATCTTAAAAAAATTTTAACAACTCAAAAAGTTTTAGAAACTCAAAAAGTTTTAAAAGCTCTGTTTTAAACCAAACGTAATGTGGTGGAACAAGTCCTGATCTAGAAATCAGAAGACCTGTGTTTGATTTCAGACCATCACCAAGTAGATGGTATGACTTTGGGCAAGTCATCTGGCCTCGCAGGCTCCTGGAATACTCACCTATAAATGAGCATCTTTGGATCACTGGATGTGTTCTGAAGGTTGTCTTACATCATATTCTCTCCTATTCTCTCTTTGCTCCAACTGCCTTAGCTTTATCAATTCTCCCCATCATGCCAGGCACCTTCCTACCAGAAAGTTTTTGCACATGCTGTTCCCTCATCCTGGAATATTCTTGTCTTTTTGTTTAACTCTGACTTTTGCTTAAATTGTCAGCTCAGTCATTGTCCCTTGAAGCAAGGGACTTCTTGCTCATCCCTCAGATGAAGTCAGTCCCTCTAGAATGGACCTCTACTTTATGGATTATTATCATTGCTATAACTTCACATTTATTTTGATAATTCTTTTATTAATATCTGTCTCTTCTTTTAGATTGTAAGCTGTATGAGAGACAATAGAGACCTTATTTTTTCCAACAATGATGATCTTAAGCAAGTTTTTTAAGCAAATGCCTTAGTTTTTTCCCTCTTTAAGATGAGGATACAGATAGTACCTACCTTATAGGACTTATGTGAGTTTTAAAGAGATAAATTACATAAACACCTAGAACATTACCTGTCACATGGTAAATATTTCATGAATTTTATCTGTTGAATGAATACATGTATTTTAAAAATTATTTTATTTTTAAAATATTTTATGTTTATTTACTATTGAGACAGAAACAGAGCATGAGTGGGGGAGGGGCAGAGAGAAAGGGAGACACAGAATCCAAAGTAGGCTCCAGGCTCTGAGCTGTCAGCACAGAGCCCGACGTGGGGCTCAAACCCATGAACTGTGAGATCATGACCTGAGTCGAAGTTGGATGCTTAATTGACTGAGCCACCCAGGTGCCCCAAAATTATTTTAGTATATATAAAACTTTGCACTTATCAATATCTCAGAGATTTCTCTCCTGTCATTAAGTTGTTTTGAAAAAAAATGATTAAAAATCTGTATTCAAAAAGCGACTATAAGGGTGTTTATTTCTTTACAACAGAACATTTAAGTTTCTTACAATTTTGAAAATAATAAATAGCACTGTGATAAATGTATTTTTACAATTGGTTTAATAATTAATTTTGAACACTTTTCTGGAATTGACATTATTTTATCAAAGAACAATAACTTTAACATTTTTTGGAATACTTAATGTTAAACAAATTTCCAGAAAATGTCTTAATATCAATGAGAATTAATGGAGGTTGCTTGTGGATCTTTGTAGTGCTGCTATTACACTAAAAATATCGTCAATATGATAGGCAAAAATTTATTTATTATTGCTATTTTAATTAGATTTCTTTGGTTGCTAATAAAGTTTAATATATGTTCATATTCAGCACTTTGAATTTCTTTCACTGTGTATTTCTGCCTCATTTCCCATTTTCCTACTATATAGTTAGCAATATTAACTGATTCACATGATATATCCAATTACTAGGGATATTAATTTGTTGTCATATTTTGTAAGTATTTTATCAAGTTTATAACTTATGTTTTAATTTACAAAATTTCTATATGTAACTTCTACATTTTTATGTTATCAAATGTGACATTTGTTCTTTCCTCCATGACTTAGATCTAGAAATTCCTTCCCTATCCTAAGACCATTACATATCTAGAACATTTCTTTCTACTTTTATATGGTTCTTAATACAATTAACCATTAATCTACCTTTTTTGGTGTTCTATTTGTGGTTGGTGCCATTTACAGTTTTTTCAAAATAGTTTTCCCTCTACCATTCATTGAGTGATCCATTACTTTCCAATTATTGTGAAGCCTTGTTTATCACTTATTAACTTATTTCATATATAATAAAGTCATCTAGACTCAACTTTATGTACTTTTAAGTATTCTACCAAATATGGCATCATACAAATATCTCCACATTTCACAGATTAATTTTAATATTTGATTAAGTTTTTTAAAAGTATATTCTGTGCAGCTCCTTCAGGACAAGGTCATGCATCTTTTTGATCTCTGTCTTGCCTACTGCAAAGTTTGGCCCACAGTAGGCATTCAACACACAGGTGGGAACTACATGAACTTTTTCATGAGAGATGTTTCATTTTATGCAATAAAAGACGGAAAACAAAGCAGACTACATAGACTGTGTTGGCTACTTTATTTTCTTTCTTTTTTAATAAACACTAATAAGACAGGATTGATATCCCTTGAAAGTTCTAATAAAGCAAGAAGGCTTTCCAGAAGGTGGTTGTGGATCCCTTTATTAAAAGCATCTGTGTCATAGCCACTGGCAGACACCCAAACAACCTGAAGTGGTTGGCTCTGGGAAATCATAAAGATAGAACACAGCCAAATTCTGAGATGCAACAACGTGTAAAGTCATAGTGCATTTTAATTTGATGACCAACAGGGAAGATCTCTCTGTCTCATCAAATCTTATAAAGCAAGGTGATTTATGCTGCTTTTGTGAGTCTGTAGGTAACAATAGCAATATATAGTAATGCTCTCTCATAGGCATGATATAAGACTCTCTTTGTTAAGATATTTTCTAATTAATTTTTTTAACTTTCATTTTCTTTCCATGTTGTTGGTTTCACATTCAGTGTTTTATAATAGATATCCATCTTCAGTGAAACATTCCTAAAGCAGAAAAAGAAATCCCCTGGCAGTATTATTGTAGTGAATATTCATGGTAATAAAGTTAATATCTCAAAAGATGAAAAACTGCCATATAATACATCTCCAATATGGTAAATGACTGCTGAGAGTCAGCTCTAGATTATCTGCACATGGAGTGGTGGAAGGCCTTTAAAAATCACAGATAAACTCTGACTGAGTTTTGCTTTGGAATGGTTCCTGTACTCACATATGAATAAGAGAGTGACTTATCCCCTTGGGAATTCACAGTACATCAAACCAAATTAGGAAGCCAGGCAGCTGTGACCTGGTTTTATAAGGGCCAAGAAAGCTATAGAGTTTCAGTATTGAAACTTGCAACTCAAAATGATTCCCTGGTTCGCATGCCATTTGGGACACGGGAGTACCTCACTGACTCACATAAAACACCACTCTGGGCTTGTGTTTTCTCTTACATTATCCAGAGTTGTAAATGAGAAAAGAAAGGCTTCTCATGTGAGAGATCTTGAGCGTGGCAGTCAGCAGGAGAAAAAATGGAAATAAGAATTAGAATGAACAATGTCAGTAAAAACTTGGATTCTAGATTTACCTTATAAAACTATAGTGAAAAGAACCCTCATGGATTGAGTTCTAATACTGATGCTCATTTATGGATGTTGAATTGTAAGAGAGAAAAAGCTGTAAACCAGCTCTGCTCAGTCTAACTCAGTAAATTTAATTTTTCATTGTTTTCTGGCTGCTTTTAGGAAGAGTAGGAGAGGAGATGCATATTGAAATGAGAGTTTGGGATGAGACTCTATGGGGAATTTGAAGCTTTCTTTTTTTCCTTTTTGGTTGTAGGAAGGGATATGGAGAACAGGTTAAAAAGAGACTGTGGTTGTTGTTGCTGGGGTTTGATAATATTCCTATAAATTCTAAAACAACCCACAAATAAATTTGGCTTTGGGAACTTAGCTTACCATTTTCTAAAGCCATTCAAATAAAATTGTGAACTATATTTTATTTATTTACTTTTATTGGCCCATTAGTCTTCTTTCTTAAAGAAAAAAACATCCTTTTCTATAAACAACAATTACTTAAGTCATTTTCCTGGAAAAAAAATAAAAATAAAACCATCAGAATGCCCAGGTGATGGGATGCATTCTACTATGAAAATTTTAATATAGGAACCAATTCCTAATAGAAACAGCTTAATAAGCAGGGAATTTTCATGTGCTCATTTCTGTGAAAATTCTAGTATTATTTTTATTCTGAGTTTGGTGACAAGCAATATGTTCTCTTGGCTTTCGTTCGGGGGTAAAGCTGGCAAAACCGTCTGTTGGGTTCTTTCACTGTTATTGTTACTGCTGGAGGGCCTTTCACCACCGCTGTATCATCCTATCAGTCTCCTGAACACTGCCATTCATCTAAGAAAAGCATTAATTCCAAGATAACCTTTGCCATCTGGATTCTACCACAAAGTGTTAGGATGGAGATTAAAACAGGGCACAAGTGGTGGTTAGTTGGAAACAGCTTATTTTCCAAGAAACTCCTTTTATTTACTTATGTTGTACTTAAAGAGGAAGAGAACTACGCTGAAATATTCTCCTTAGCACTCACTGATTTTAATAGGTGGTCCTCCTTGGCATTTGACCATTCCTAGGCTCTTTCTGTCTTGCCCTCTGCTTTAAACAAAGCTTGAAAATGAACAGGGAAATTTGCTCACTCCTCTCAAGAGAAAAAGAATTTACCAGTGGGAACTACCCGTACCGCATTGTTTATCAGAACATAAAGTTCGGTAGAAATCCCACAGTGACGTCTTCCCCCAGCACTTGCTGATGAATCTGGAGACATTTCCAAGACATTTTCAACTGGATTGGACACTCTTTGCAGGAAATGGTCAACCAGCTCTCACTTCAAAGAGCTTTCCTTTCCTAGGTTGTGTTTAGCTCTTAAAAGAAGTGGAAAGTAACCTAAATCACACACTCAGTCTAAATCAGTACTTAAAAGGATCCCCAAAGAACTTCATGGGCTGTGATTATTTTTCTATGGGTTGATAAGTAAACCATAATTACTGATATTTAGGTGAATCTCCGTCTAAAAGATTGTTTGAATGGTGGAGCCTTGCTATGGAAATGGAAAGAAGTTTGAGGGGCCTATTACATGGAGAAGACACAGAAATAGTCCTAGAGACAGACTAGTTTTTCAGGAAGCCAACCTACAAATGGTTTAACAACTAAATTGTCCACAGTGATAGAAAGGATCTTATATACCTGAGAGGTGAGAATTAGAATCAAAGAAATAACTTCTCAAAGGATTAACAATTGAAAAATTTAGATACATATATTTTGAAGGGAAAAGAAGCATGGAGGGAGATTAACATGTTATGTGCCAGGCAAGGTGTTCTGCCTGGTTCCTCATGTGCTGTAGTGAACCATTCTGTATTGTAACTGTAACAGATATGGTAGGGGACTAAACAGAATTAGCCACATTTCCTTTCAGCAAAATATCTCAGTCTTGAACTCTGACAAAAAATTTTGGTACTTATGAAATTATCACTCAATTGAAGCAGATAACCAAGCTAAACTTAGCAAAGGCTCATTATCAACATTAAAAAAATCTGAATGTTTTAATGTTACCTAGGAAAACTGAGACAAAAATATAGCTTTTTAGAATTAAAAAGCCTTTATCTTGAGTTTGATTTCCTTATTTTTAATGGTTTTTTTTTTTAATTTATTTCTAGGAGAGAGAGAGAGAGACAGCATGAGCAGGGGAGGGTCAGAGAGAGAGAGAGTCACAGACTGAAACAGGCTCCAGGCTCTGAGCTGGCAGTCAGCACAGAGCCCGACGCGGGGCTCGAACCCACGAACCGCGAGATCATAACCTAAGCGAAAGTCGGACGCTTAACCGACTAAGCCACCCAGGCGCCCCTAGTTTGATTTCCTTATTATAAAATGGGGATAACAATATTTAATTTAAGGATTTTTTGTAAATACTCGATGAGCTAATTTTATTTATTTATTTATTAATGTTTATTTTTGAAACAGAGAGACAGAGACAGAGTGCAGACAGAGGAGGGGCAGAAAGGGAGACACAGAATCTGAAGCACCTTCAGGCTCTGAGCTGTCAGCACAAAGCTGGATGCAGGACACTAACTCATAGACTGTGAGATCATGATGTTGAGCTAAAGTTGGATGCACAGCCAACTGAGCCACTCAGGTGCTCCAACACTCAATGAGCTAATTTAAAAAATATATTTTTTAGGGGCATCTAGGTAGCTCAGTTGGTTAAGCATCTGATTTCGGCTCAGGTCATGATCTCAGAGTTCGTGAGATCGAGCCCTGAGTGGGGCTCTGTGCTGACAGCTCAGAGCCTGAGCCTGCTTCAGATTCTGTGTCTCCCTCTCTCTCTAACCCTTCCTTGCTCACAGTCTATTTCTCTCTCTCAAAAATGAATAAACATTAAAAAAGTTTTAAATTTTTAAATGTTTTTAACATGCTTTTAAATTTTTAAATATTTATTTTTGAGAGACAGAGTGAGGGTTGGGGGGTTGGGACAGAGAGAGACACCCAGAAACTGAAACAAGTTCCAGGCTCTGAGCTGTCAGCACAGAGCCTGACGTGGCCCTAGAACCCATGAAACACGAGATCATGACCCAACCCGAAGGCAAATGCTTAAGCCACTGAGCTACCCAAATGCCCCTCAAAGAGCTAATTTTAAAGCTACTGTTTAATTTGTAAACAGTAATGATGATGTTGATGATGACAGGTAAGTTTTACTGAGTGAGTAGAATGTGCTAGGCATTGATCTGACCTGTATAACCTCCTTTAATTTTCTCAAGTCTCCTAGGAAGCAAGTACTATCTTAATAACCATTTAACATGTAAAATGAGTCCTGGAAAGGTTAAATAGCTTGCACAAGATCATTTAGTTATTAAGTGGCAGAGACTGAATTTAAACTTGGGTCTTTTGTTTCTGGAGTCACTTCTACTATAGAGTACTTATGGGAACATCAGGAAAAACAAAATACAGTGTGTTTTGCTTAAAGACAGTCTATGTAATAAACACAAGTATACTCGAATGGGGCTTATGCAATCACAGCAGGACGTACTACTGTCATGTTGAGAAAAAAAAATCTATAAGTATTCATAGGGAACGATAGAACAATTCACACAAGGATATGATTACTTAAGTATATAAATCATAATTTTAAATAACATTTTATCAGTTGGCTTTACCTTAGATTTTTTCTTTTTTAAAAATATGTTTTTATTTATTTATTTATTTATTTATTTATTTTGAGAGAGATAAAGAGAGAGGATTGAGTGGGGAAGGAGAGTGTGTGTGGGGGTGATACAGGAGATCTGAAGCAGGTCTGTACTGGCAGCAGAGAGCTGGATGTGGGGCTCGAACTCATGAACCATGAGATCATGACCTGAGCCAAAGTCAGACACTTAGCCAACTGAGTCACTCAGATGCCCCTTAGGTTTTTTGTTTGTTTGTTTACCAAGATTCATGAAGTCATAATAAGCCAGAGAGTTAAAAATGTAACATCTGAAAGACTGGATCCTTAGGTGAGCCTCCTAAAAGGCTCCCTGTTAGGTCAAACTGAACAAAGCATTCATTATCTGTTGCCTTTAATTTTCAACTGAAACTGAAGTCAGAGATTTTCAAAAAAGGAGGTATTCAGTAGCACAAATGGAAAGATCTGCTCAGATTGCTATCCTCTTATATTATAGCCAGAGGAGTTATTTTATTTTGAGAAGACATTTGTGATTCTTTCCATAACCTGAACACACATTTACCCTGGAGAGTGACTCCCACAACAGTTGACCTGAAAAAGTGATATGATATCTTGATGCTTTCATATTTCCCCCTATTAGGAATAATAATGTGGAGAGTGTTTTAAATTAGTACACAAGACAGTTAGCTTTAAAAAGTTCCCATAAGACCATAGAGGAGATAAACACAACACAAAAGAGTCCTCATGTTAAAACATACCAGCCGATTTAACTGAAATAATCGGATTGGGAATATTTCATCCATTATATAATATTAGATGCTATATTTCAAACATGATAGAAATCTGTACTTACTCTATGCCGAAGCAGAAATGGAATGCCTTCAATGTCATAGATATTGTACTTCTACTTAAATAAACACCTTTGTGTCATATGTATAAATCATACAGAGGATCTGCCTATGATAAAAAAGTGAACCTGCTTTGAGTAAAACTGAAATTCCAAATATTTTTCAGAGTTCTCCTATAAAATACATCTTAACATGGAAGTACATCTTACAAGAATATAATACTTTCACAAGACATATGTTATCCTTTGCAGATACTTTTACTTTGCTTCATATCTGTACATGTATTAGTAGCAGTAAAGAAACAAAATTGAAATTCTGGTTTCAGAGATGGCACCAAATCTGAAACATGAAGAAAATGTCTGAAGCCCAAGGCTTAACATACTTTTTTTGCCATATTTGTAAAAAATGCTATGGGTGACTTCCATTCCCAGCCACAGTGAAATAACTGCCAATGACGAAATCATCTGGCCATAAACAACTGAAAAATGGCAAAATACTTGAAGCAACTCCCTTCAGTTATTAAAAGACACTTAGCATAGAACCAGGGTCACTCAGAGAGAAGAATTACCTCCCTCGATATACCAAATCTCTCCCTAGGCACTCAGAGGTGGAGCCAAAGACTAGTACCCACTATTCTTACTGAGCCAAGGAAGCAGATACTCGAGTTTGGGGCTGATGGAATGACTAAAATTTTGAAGCAGTCTCTTAGGGAGGAGAGAAGGGGAAACTGCATAGAGACGAAACTATAGGAATCTGCCTAATAGGTTTTTTAAAGACTTGGGCTAAATACTAACTTGTTCGTACCCATGGCAAGACCCTATGAAGTACAGCAGAGTGGGGCTACTGTGTACTTGGGGCAGACGGAAGATGCCGAAGGTACATAGAGCTGGAGGTGGCAGGAATCCTGACCAGCCAGAGTGGAGATGCCTCACTGACACTTTGGGCCTGCAACTGATCTGATATCACCACATTTTAGGATGAAGGTCAGTGTGGTGCAAGGTAAGAACTACATAAAACCTGCCCTAACAAATCCTGAAAGAGTCAACTGATTTATAAGTCAATTAACTTCTTGCCAGAACAAAATTCAATAATTGTTAAATAAAGGAAGACAATAAAATCAACCCAGACTCTCAACAAATTAAAATTCACAATATCCAGCACACCTCCCAAAATTTACTACATGTATAAAGGAATAGAAAAATTTAACCTGCAATCAGAAGAAAACAGAGGCAGAGCTGAAATGACAAAGATTTGGAATTAGTAGACAAGCTAATGTCTTGACACTCCCTCGTTTGTGTACCTAAATCTTACTCAACCTTGAAGACAATGGCCTTAAAGAGGTGGTTTGCACAGTAAGCCTTCCACCTTGGGTATAATAGTTCTCTCCACTTACATGAACAATGAGATTTTTAAAGGCAGGGGTCATAATTGTCCTTAGCAAAGAAAAGACAATCTATTTCCAGTAGCCTTCTGATCAGAAGCCATCAAAAGCTTGGGACTTAGCCTCAGCATAACAATTTACTATGCAAAAAAAAAATAAAATAAAATAAAATAGCTATTATCAACATGTTTTAAATTCAAAGGAAAAAGGTTAATATAATGAATAAACAGATGACAAATCTCAGTGGAAAGCTAGGAACTGTAAAGGCAAACCAATGAAAATTTCAGAACTGAAGAATACAATATTTTAAATGAAAAATTCATTGGGCAGGGATTAATAACAGATTTGACACACAGGTAGAAAAAATAAATAGCACTGAAAACTGCAGAACAAAAACTAAACAAACTTGAGGTACAAAAAGAGAAAGGTTTAAAAAATTCTGCAGATTTTGTAAAAAATTACACATTAATTTTTAAAACATATGTGATAATGCAAAGGACCTAGAATAACCAAACAATCTTGAAAAAGAACAATGTCAGAGACAATCTGATTTTAAGATTTGCTATAAAGCAGCAGTTATCGTGATCATATAGTATTACAATACCACACTTAACAAAAATATTTTATGTATCTTAGACCTAAATGTAAAAGTGAAAACTACAAAGTTGCTAGAAGAAGGCATAGACTATCTTTGCAATATTGTGATAGGCAGAGATTTCTTACATAGAATAAAAAACAAACATAAAAATGCTTTCTTTGAAAAAGTAAAACTATTTTTAATCACAAATAACATGATCTTAGATATAGAAAATCTCAAAGATTTAAACAAACAAACGAAAAAAGCTACCAGAACTAAAAATGAATTCAACAAAGTTGCACGGCACATGATCAACACACAAAATCAGCTGTGTTTCACTACACCAGCAATGAACAATTCAAAAGAAAATTAAGAAAGCAATTCCATTATAAAAACAATTTTAAAAAATGTATATGTTTATTATTTTTGAGAGAGACACAGCATGAGGAGGCTAGGGGCCACGAGAGGGGGAGACAGAATCTGAAGCAGGCTCCAGGCTCTGAGCTGTAATGCAGATTCTGGTGCAGGGCCTGATGCAGGGCTTGAACTCATGAGCCATGAGATCATGACCTGAACTGAAGTTGGACGTTTAACCAGCGGAGCCACCCACGCACCCCATAAAAACACTTTTGAAGGGAGTGGCATCACCAAGATGGTGGCATTGGTCATTTCTGACTTCATTATTACTCACAAGAACAACTAACAACTATTCGAGAACAAGATGTTTCTGAGAGAATCCTAGAACATGGGGATAATGCTTAACTACCCCCTGCACCACAGAGACTAAGGCATGATGCATTAAAAGGGTAAGAGAAGGAGCTACATACTGACTACATTGCCATCTTCCCTGAGCCCCTAGGTCCTCCAGTGGGAAAATAGAGCCTGGGAGAGAGCAAACCTCCCACTCATCCAAGTAATGTGGGTCACTTTATGAGAGCCACTACTCTGATCTCACCCTGTAGTGATGTAGCAGAATCTGCAGGGCTCAACCACTGGGGATCTGATTGCGATGGAGAAGTGGGGAGGGGAATTACCACATGGATGTTGGTATACTGAGTTCACACGTGCAGTGGCAAAATAATCCAAAATAATGGGTTTTACTCATCTGCAGAACTGACTCTGTCATGTACTCTGAACAAGGAGCTCAGTGGGGTACAGATCTGCCTGATATGGATAGTCAGATGAAAAGTTTTGCCAGTCCTAGAGCTTGGTTTGCCCGCATGGAGGCAAGGAACTGAGTGACAGTCCCACCCACTGTGGAGAAAGTCTCCTAGTGGCATCTGACTAGAGGAGCTGGTGGGAATGCCTGGAAGCTGGGTGGCCCAGCAGTGTTTGAGCAGAGAGGCAGGCAGGCAAAACTGATCACCTCCAAAGAAAAGCCAGTACCAATGGTGGAGGATTCCCGTGCAGAGGAAATTAATTTATAGTCAAGGGTGGGTGCAGCTCCCAGCCCCTCCCAAATGGAGAGATTGTTTAGGAATTTAAGACCCTCCCTTTCTGGCCTATGAAATGAAACTGAGACACAGCTCTTGGCCCCATTTTACCAGAAGAACTGGTGAGAACACTTAGAAGCTGTGTGGCCCAGTGGCACTCAATTTGAAAGGACAGACAGAGCTGATAGTTTGCACAGCAAAGCCAGTGGACCTGTAAGGCCAGAGAACTTGTGGGGTGAGTCAGCTTGAGTTAAAGCAACAATGAACTTTACCAGCCTTAGAGCTGCTTCTCCCACTGCACCCAGACAAGGAAGCTAATTAATAACTCTGCATATTACTGAATACAGCCTCCAGCCCGCCTGACTAGAGGACCTAACCAGACTGTATGGGAAACTGTATAGGACATCTAACAGTCTTGTTTACAGGCACACTTGAATAGAGAGCAGAGCCTGTGGCTTTTCTCATCTGCAGAGCAAAACCAGTGGCCTCACCTGACAAGGGAATTCACTGTACTCTCTTGCTTGATATGGGTCCTCCAATAACAAGCTATACAGGCCCTTGGACTTCTGCTACTGCCAAGCCAAGACAGGGAAGCTAATTAATAGCCCCATCTCAAACTGGATATAGTACTCAGTCTCAAATATCTAGTAAGCTTGACCAGAGAATCCAGAAAACTGTGGAGCCCATTCTACAGACTCACATGGGTGGAGAAACAAGCCAGAAATCCAACCAACTATTCAGAGCCAGTGACGTAACTCCCCATCCCCAATCTCAGAACTTGGAGAGTTGCTTCACTGTAAGTTAGACCATAATAATTGGCCCACCTGTCCAAAAACATTACCAGCAGATGAACCCAGAAATCCAAACTGAGATGACTGGCAAATATCTGTCTCTGCCAAAGCAGACCTGTAAAGTCTGAAGTGGAACCTGATTACTCAAATGTGCAGATACCAACATAAGGAGTCAAAATTCACAAAATATTGGGTAAATACAGCACCACCAAAAGAAACCAATAAAGCTAATAACTGATCTTAAAAAAATTGAGATATATAAACTCTCAGATGAAGAATTCAGAATATTCCTCCTAAAGAAGTTAAATGAACCACAAAAACACAGACAACTAAACGAAATTATAAAAATAATGGGAAAACAAAGTAAGATTGACAAAGTGATAAAGACTATCAACAACAATGAAAACAAGAAACAAATCCTAGAGAATCTCAGCTAAACTGGAGAATTCAATGGAGAGTTTCAAAAGCAAACTTGAGAGGAAAGATTCAGTGACCTGGAGGAAAGGACATTAGAAACTATCCAATCATAGAAGCAAAGAGGAAAAGGAATAAAATAGTGAAGAAAGCCTACAAGACTTACAAGATGCAAAGAAAAGAAACAGTATTCACATGCGAGAATTCTAGAAAGAGAAGAAAAAAGAAAAAGGAGAAGAAAGTACACTTAAAACAATAATGGCTGTTATACTGTACACCCAAAACTAATATAACACTGCATGTTAACTATATTTGAATAAAAATAACTAAATAATAGTTGAGAACTTCCCAAACCTGGGGAGAGAAATGGACTCCCAGATCCATGAGATCCAAAAGGCTTAAAAAATGTTGAACTTGAATAGGCCAACACTGAGGTGCATTATGATTAAACTGCCAAAAGTCAGAGTATTTTTTAAAAAACTTATTTATGTCTTTATTTTGAGAGAGAGAGAGAGTAGAGAGAGAGAGAGAAAATTCCAAGAAGACTCTATGCTCAGCAGAGCCCAACTCAGGGCTCAATCTCACACCATGAGATCATGACCTGAGCTGAAATCGAGAGTTAGATGCTGAATCCCAGCTGAACGACCTGGGCACCTCAGAAAGAAAGAGCTTTAAAAGAAGCAAGAAAAAAGTTACATACAAGGGACCTCCATAAGATTATTGGTGAATTTCTCAACAGAAACATTTCAGGCCAGGGGAGAATGGAATGACATATTTAAACTATTGAAAGAAAAAACTGTCAATAAAAAATACTATACCTGGTACATCTGTTTATCAGAAATGAAGATATAACAGTCTGAAATATTTATGTCCCCAAGATTAGAGCACCTAAATATATAAAGCAAAAACTAACAGAGCTAAAAAGAGAACTAAACAGTAATATAATAATAGTTGGGGACTTTAAAACATCACTCTCAACAATGGATAGATCACCCAGACAAAGACCAAATGGATCTAATGGACATATGCAGAATAGAAAACTCTATCCAACCACAGTAGAATACATGTTCTTCTCAAGCACCTATGGAATATTTTCTATGATAAACCTTATATTAGGCCACAAAACAAGTCTCATCAAATTCAAAAAGATTGAAATAATATCAGTGCTGTCTCTGACCATAGTAACATGAAAGTATAAATCAATAACAAGAGGAAAACTGGAAAATTAAAAAATACATGGAAATTAAATAACACTCTTCTGAAAAACCAATCAATCGAAGAAGGAATTAAAGGGGAAATAAAATTCTCTTAAGATACATGAAAAAGGAAACACAACATATCAAAACTTATGGTATGCAACAAAAGCAGTTCTCAGAGGAAAGTTCATAGAAATAAATGCCTACAATAAAGAGCAAGAAAACTCCCCTACTCCCTAAAAACCAACCTAACTCTACACCTTAGAGAACTAGAAAAAGAGGAAAAAACTGAGTCCAAAGCTAGCCGAAGAAAGGAAATAATGAAGATTAAAGAAGAAATAAATGAAATAGAAAAAAAATAAAAAATTAACAAACTAAGAATTAGTTTTTGGAAAGAATAAACAAAATCACCAAACAGCTAGACTAATCAAGAAAAAAGAAAAAAGAGCCCAAATCAACAAAACTATGAATGAAAAAGGAGACATTACAACTGATATTACAGAAATTTAAAGGATCACAAAAGGCTACAATGAACAGCTATAAGCTAACAAATTAAACAACCTAGAAGAAATGAAAAAAAAAATTTAGAAACATACAACTTACCACACTGAATCAGAAGAAATAGAAAATCTGAATAGAGCAATTACTAGTAAGGAGATTGCATCAATAATCAAAAATATTCCAAGTAAGAGAAGCCCAGGACCAGATGGTTTCACTGGTGAATTTCACCAAGAATTTAAAAAAGAATTGACACCAATCCTTCTCAAACTTTTTCAAAAAAATTAAAGACAAGGGAATACTTCTAAACTCATTTTACAAAGCCAACATTATTCCAGTAACAAAGCTAGAAAAAAATACTATTAAAAAAGAAAACTGCAGGCCAATATCCCTGACGGATATAGATCTAAAAGTTCTTAATAAAATACTAGCAAACAGAATTCAGCAGCACATTAAAGGATCATTTACCATGATCAAATGGAATTTATCCCTGGGATACAAAATTGGCTCAACATACACAAATCAATCAATGTCATACACCATGTTAATAGAATGAAAGAAAAGAATCATATGATGAGGTGCCTGGGTGGGCCAGTTGGTTAGGCATCTAATTTCAGCACAGGTCATGATCTCATGGTTTGTGGGTTCAAGCCCCACATTGGGATCCATACTGACAGTGTGGATCCTGCTTGGGATTCTTTCTCTCCCTCTCTCTGTCCTTCTCTGACTCATGCTTTCTGTCTCTCTCAAAATAAATTAATAAACTTAAAAAAAAGAAAATAAAATAATCATATGATCATCTCAAAAGATGAGAAAAAACATTTGACAAAATTCAATATCCTTTCATGATAAAACTCTCAGTGAATTAGGCATAGAAGGAACATATCTCAACAAAATAAAGTTCATATATGATAAGCGCACAGCTAACATCATACTCAATAGTGAAAAATTGAAAATGTTTTCTGTAATGTCAGGAATAAGACAAGGATTCCCACTCTCACCATTCCTATTCAACAAAATATTAGAACTCCTAGCTAGAGCAATCAGGCAAGAAAAGAAATAAATAAAATTGTCTTTATTTGAAAATGACATAATTTTATATTTAGAAAATCCTAAAGACTCAAAATAACTCTTAGATCTAATCAGCGAATTCAGTAAAGTTGCAGGACTCAAAATTAACATACACAAATCAATGTCATTTCTATACAGTAACAATACATTTTCTGAAAAAGAAACAAAGAAACATGTCCCATTTACAATAGCATCAAAAGAAAGAAAATAATGAGGAGTAAATTTAATCAAGGAGGTAAAAAATCTTTACTCTGAAAACTACAAGACATTTATGAATGAAATTGAAGAAGACACAAATAAACGGAAGGGCATCCTGATGTTCATAGATTGAAATTATTAATATTGTTTGAATGTCAATAATATTGGAAGCCACCTATAGAGTCCATGTATTATTTTTTCTAATTTTTAATATTTTATTTATTTTTGAGAGAGAGAGAGACAGAGTATGACCAGGGAAGGCGCAGAGAGAGAGGGAGACAGAATCAAAAGTAGGCTCCAGGCTCTGAGTGGTCAGCACAGAGCCCGATGTGGGGCTTGAACTCCTGAACTGCAAGAGCGTGCCCTGAGTATACGTCAGATGCCTAACTAACTGAGCCACCCAGGCCCCCCAATGCATTCTTTATTAAGATTCCAATGAGATATTTTTTTTACAGAAATAGAAAAACACTCATAAAATTGGTATGAAACTCCAAGAGACTCTAAAAAGACAAAGAAATCTTGAGAAAAAGAACAAAGCAGGAGATACCACATTCCAAGCTATAGAATAAAGCTATAGTGATCAAAAAAGTATGGTATGGCATAAAAACAGAAGAGTAGACCAATAGAACTGAATCAAGAGCCTAGAAATAAACCCAGGGATACATAGTCAAATAATAAAAGACAAGGAAGCCAGGAACACTCAATGGAGAAAAGACAGTCTCTTCAGTAAATGGTGCTGGGATAATTAGATATTCACATGTGAAAGAATGAAACTGGAGCCCTATCTTACACAAAATTACCTCACAAAATTATCTCACAAAATTACCTCACAATGGCCTGTAGACTTGAATGTAAGACCTGAAACCAAGGAATTCCTAGAGGAGAAGAAAGGATGAAAGCTCCTTGACATGGCGTTGGAAATAATTTTTTGAATATGCCGCCTAAAGTACAAGCAACAAAATGAAAGATAAACAAGTGGGACTACATCAAACTGTAAACATTCTGTGCAGCAAAAGAAATTGTCAACAATGAAAAGACAACATATGGAATGTAAAAAAAAATTGCAAACCATAAAGAATTTAGATAACTCAATAGCAAAAAGAAAAAAACCAAACAAGTAACCCAAAAGCCAATAGGTTCATGAAAAGATGCTCCACATCACTCATCAACAGGGAAATGCAAATTAAAGCCACAATGAGATATCACCTGACACCTGCTAGAATGGTCATCATCAAAAAGACAAGAGATGAGAAATGCTGGTATGGATGTGGAGGAAGGGAGCTCCTGTGAACTGTTGGTGGGAATGTAAATTAGTGGAGCCACTGTGGAAGACAGTATGGAGTCTCCTCAAAAAATTAAAAATAGAACTATTATATGATCCAATAATTCTACTCCTGGGAATATATCCAAAGGAAATGAAAATACTAACTTGAAAAGATATCTATATTTCCATGATGATAGCAGCATTGTTTACAATAGCCAAGACATGAAAACAATCTTAAATGTCCATTGATGGATGATGGGATAAAGAAGTCATGATGTCTCTCTCTCTGTCTCTCTCTTACAATGGAATATTATTCAGCCATAAAAAGTGAGGAAATCCTACCATTTGTGACAACATGAATTGACTTAAAGGTATTATGCTAAATGAAATAAGACGGACAGTGAAAGACAAATACTATATGATCTCACTTATGTAGAATCTAAAAACACATTCATGGAAAAATAAAACAGACATGTGGTTACCAGAGATGGAGGGTAGGGAGAGGGGGATTTGGAGGAAAGTGGTTCAAAGGTCCAGTTATAAGTGGCCAAAATTCCAGTTATAAGATGAATAAGTACTAGGACTGTAATGTACAACATGATGACTACAGCTAACACTGCTGCATGATATACAGGGAAGTTGTTAAGAGAATAAATCCTAAGAGTGCTCAATACAAGGAGAATTTCTTTGCTTTTTTTCTTTTTTCTTTATATTGTATCTGTGTGAGATGATGGATGTCAGCTGAACCTATTGTGATAATTATTTCACACTATATGTAAATCAAACCATCATGCTATATACCTGGAACTTATACAGTGACATATGTCAGTTACTTGTCAATAAAACAGGAAAAAAAACATTTTTGATAAACTAGACTTCATCAAATTAAGATGTTTCCTCATCTAACATTTGTGTTTTACATAATATTTTAATTAAAATATATTAAATATTATATTACATACATTAGGAAAATATTACATGTGTAATCTAATCTTATGTATACTTATATTTTATTAAACTTCTCCCAAGCCACACACAAAGAGAAACATATACATGTCAAAGTAACTGTATGCAAAATATATTAAAAAATACAACTCAATCAACTGACAATAAGTCAGTAATAAACAGATAATCCAATAAAAAAAAAGGCAAAAGTTTTGAGCAGACACTTCACAAAAGAAGATATACAAATGGGCAATAAGCACATGATTAGTATCAGGGAAATGCAATATCACCACAGTGAGATATAACCACATATCCATTAGAAATACTAAACTTAAAAAAAAAATCTAAAAAATTTTTTTCCAGGATGTAAGTCAACTGAAACTAATACTTTGCAGGTGGAAACTCAAAATTTGGGAAGCCCCTTTGGACAGCAGCTTGGCAACTTCTTATAAAAGTAACACATACTTACGCTATGACCCAGCAATTCCACTCCTAGCTATTTACTCAACAGAAATAAAAAGAGTCTTTATAAAAATATTTGAGCAAATATTTATAGAAGCTTTATTCACAGCAGACACAAGTGAGAACAACTGAAATATCTAACAGAAGAGTAAATAAACAAATTGTGGTTTATCCATACCATGGAACAGTTACTACTCAGTAATCAAAGGAACTCCATGACAGACACACACTGCAACTTGGATGCCCTTCAGAACACATCAGGCTAAGTGAAAGAAGCCAGCCACAAAAAAGTACATTCTGTAGAATTCCCTATATAAGAAATTCTGCAGCACTCAAAAGTAATCTATGGTGGAAAAAAATACGACAGTGGTTTTCTATGGTGGGCTAAAAGTGATTGGACAGGGCATAGGGGGATTTCTGGTGCTTGGCAATGGTCTCTACCTTGATCTGGTGTGGGTTACATGAGGGGTGTGCATCTGTCAGAACTTAGCAGCTGTAACGTGTAAGATCATTGTACTGTATACAAACTATACAAAAAAAATCTACTAGAAATGCAAACTAAAACCACAACAAGATACATCAAGAATGGCTAAAATTAAAAAGGCTGATGATAGCAACTATTGGCAAGGATGTGAAGCACCTGGAATTCTCCCCTATTACTGATAGCAATGCAAAGTGTTATAATGATTTTAGAAAATAGTCTGGCAGTTTCTTATACAGCTAAACATTAGCCCATCCTAAAACCACCCACCCCTACATATGAATACAGAAGATATGAAAACATGCATCCACACCAAGACCTGTAAACTGTTTATATCAGTTTTATTTGTAATGGGTGGACAAAACCCCAAATATCAATGAACTAGGGAATGAATAATTAAATTTTGGTATATCCATACTTTGGAATCATTATTGGCAACAAAAAGGAGCAAATGCTGATGTATGCAACAAGATGGCTGAATCTTCAAAGCATTATACAAAGTGAAGGAAGCTAGTTTAAAAGTCTACCTGCTGCATGATCCCATGTCGCAGAAAGGCAGATCTATAGGGACAGAAAGTAGATCACTGGTGCCAGGGGCTCTGAATGGTGAACACAACTGACAACAAAGGAGCACAGAGAATTGTTTGAGTGATGGAAATGTTCCATATTCTGATTGCGTTCTGTGTGCAGTTTATCTTTCAAAACAACGAATTCAAAAGGGTAAGTTTTAGAATATGTAAATTATATCTCACTAAAATTAAAGAAATAAATAAAAGTTAATAAATAATTCAATAAAATAAGTAAAAAGGTAAATAATTCAAACATCCAACATCAGTTTTTCCTTTTAAAGTGGCAACTATATACTAACATTGCTTAGGATGTGCAACTCTGGAAAGTTAAGGTATGAGGAGAAGGAAGTGACTGGCTTAAAGCCATAGGCAATAAGAAAATCAAATAAATCCTCTGAGCCAGCAAGACCCCTGGCTAACACTATATTTCACTCAATTCTACATTTCTGGAAAAATTTCTTCATGTTGATCACTGTGTTTATGAGGGGTGTATAACAGAGAAAAAGTGACACAGTCACTGTCATCTGGGAATTTAATCTTAACACACATTGTAAGAATAGGATTATGAGATAAACTTACATGTCTGTTTTCATGTCTTAAATGGTGCCAAAGGGTTCTGTTCTATGCAGATAATGCATAGTCTTTCAAGAAATATTTTTGAAGATCAGACTATATCATTGACGGGAACGAAAAGTAGAGTTTTACTAAAGCGGATGTAATTGCTTATAATTTTAAGGACAAGTTCTCTGGCAACTCTTGCTGGTACCTGTCAAATGAGAAAGATTTTTTTTTTTTACCTTCTAAAAACACTTTTTGAATCAAGACACAGTAGAAAGTAGGGAGAGGCATTGGTAAGATTTCAGTAAGAGAGATTATTTCAAATGCAGACTAGCAGGATACAATCCGGAAGGAATGTTTTATGCAGTTAAATGTAGGTGCAGTAGAAGCTGGGCTGGTGAAGATAAAACCTACAGATTTCAGTTAAGTTACATCCTTGTACAGGTCTTGAATCTCTGCTTGCGGAACAGCATTGTGAGCCTTGGGTTGGGATGGTCTGAGCTTGAATCCAGATACTTACCAGCTGTGTGACTTTGGTTAAATTACCAATAATTTGGGAGACTTAATTTATTTATTTATTTTAATTTTTATTTATTTCTAGGAGAGAGAGAGAGAGACAGCGTGAGCAGGGGAGGGTCAGAGAGAGAGGGAGTGACAGACTCTGAAACAGGCTCCAGGCTCTGAGCTGGCAGTCAGCACAGAGCCCGACACGGGGCTCGAACCCACGAACCGCGAGATCGTGACCCAGGCGAAAGTCGGTCGCTTAACCGACTAAGCCACCCAGGCGCCCCTTAATTTTTTTTTTTTTTAATCCGAACTATATGAAGAAAAAAATCAACTTCACTCATGGTGTCTTTTTGAAGATTGAAAAGACGGGGCATCTGGGTAGCTACGTGGGTTAGGTGTCCGGCTAGGCTCAGGTCGTGATCTCATGGTATATGTGATTAAGCCCCATGTCCTTCTCTGTGCTGACAGTTCGGATCCTCCTTGGGATTCTCTCTCCCTCCTCCTCTCTTAAAATACATAAATATATTTTTTTAAGTTGGAAGACTTAAAAGATAATTATGTAAGGTCCTTATTATATAGTCCATAGCACGTAGAAAGTATTCAATAAATGTCATTGTTATTAATGCAAAGAGTAGTATTTAAAGTCAGAAGATATGAGTTTAAGTGTGCAGTGACCAGTTTTGCCTTAGATATTCCTGCTTCTAACACTGAAGGTCCTGTGAACTGGGAAATCCCAGTCCTGGAAAAACGGGGTGGCTGCACTGCCAATTTCCAGTCCTACTGTTGACTAATTGATTTGGGGCAAGCTTCTTAAATTTGGGCCTCAATTCCTTATCTATATAATGGGAATGATAAACACAGATTTCTATGATGACAAAGTAAAACAATGCTTGAGAAGAAATCTTTGTAATCTAAAAGTTAAAGACATTGGTTGTTATCAATAGTACATTTGTCACTACTGTAGAGATCCACAATTAATTTTTCCTTCCAGCTTTCTTCATTTTTTTTTTTTTTTAATTTTAGAGAGAAAGTGAGCTAGCAAGGGAGAGGGGCAGAAGGGGAGAGAGGGAGAAAGAATCTCGAGCAGGCTCCATGCTCGAGGAGCCCCATGCAGGGCTCAATCCCACGACCCTGGATCAACCAACTGAGCCATCCAGGTACTCTGGCTTTTGCTCATTTTATTTTTCTTTTTCAAATGCCCTTCTATTTTCCTTTCTATTCTCTGTCAACGATCTCTCTTGCGCAGTCTCTTCTTTCAGTTGTATTCTCCCTCTGACTCTACAACTTACATACTAATAGAACATTTAGAACACTGGGTGGGAGATTCTTTCCAGGGGTGTCTCTATCATAACAGCTCTTTGTTAGGACAATCAGAGTTTTAGATGCATGGAACTTTGTGTGAGCATGTGTGGAGGAAAGTGGAGACTATGTTGAGAATACATAAGGATTTTTACATCATTTGCTTTTGAGGGTCCCTTCTGGCTAGGAAATTCTATAGCTCTAGGGCCCTCTGTCTTCTTTTCAAAAATATTCCCACATGTGCTTTCAGCCCCAAATCCAAAGTGTCATCCAATATAAACATATGAAAACTACGAATGCAGGCTACATATAAAATATTAAGGGGCTCATGGTGGCTCAGTTGGTTAAGCATCCGACTTCAGCTCAGGTCATAATCTCAGGGTTTGTGGGTTTGAGCTCCTCATCGGGCCTTGTGTTGACATCTCGTCATCCAGGTTGACGAGCCTGGAGCCTCCTTCAGATTCTGTGTCTCGCTCTCTCTCTGCCCCTCCCCTACTCATGCTCTGTCTCTTTCAAAAAAGTAAATAGTTAAGTATTGCTGGTAGTCAAAAATCATCATTTCAATATGTAATGAGTATAAAAGTATTCATAAAATAGTTTATTTCTTAAAAAACCAGCTCTTGGTATGCATGACCAAAGGTGGACAAGGCCATCTAATCAGCCACTGGAGAAAATTTACCACCTATTCAAAATCAGGGCCTGTGTTGGGTTTGCTTATATTTTTCCCTGAACAGCTGTGGGTATAAAGATTTAATGGACCACCTAGAATTTTCCTGCCACAGTTAATTACTCATAGGGAGAGATTACGACTTAATTAGAGTTCTCCAGCCTTCTTGCAAATAGACTATTTTTAATGAGATGTTCACTTTAATTACTGAATCCTTTTTTTCACAGTCAAATGTTTTCACTTTTTCCTTTTATTCTAACATTTCAATTATTCTATCTCTCATGAAAGATTTATGTATGCAGAATAGAGTTTTGTGCTATCAATTATATAATTATATCAGTAGTATTATATATATTATACTATATATTACATTGTTATACTACATATGTTACATAATTATATGGTATATAATATGACTATATATAATGTATTACATTGTTACAATGTTACATAACACAATTATATGATAGGAATTATACCTAGATAGTAGTTATATAATGACCAGTTAATCTAATTTTTAAAAATATTTTATTTATTTTTGAGAGAGAGAGAGAGGGCATGAGCAGGGGAGGGTCAGAGAGAGAGGGAGACACAGAACCTGAAGCAGGCTCCAGGCTCTGAGCCGTCAGCACAGAGCCCGATGAGGGGCTTGAACCCATGAACCGTGAGACCATAACAGATTGAGCCACCCAGGTGCCCCTAATCTATTTTTTGACTCTTAATCAGGCTTCTGACACTAGAATGTAGGCTAATTATGCAGACTTATGCTCTGATTTGTTCTAAGAGTATGGGGTCACTCAGAAATTTTCTTCATATAATGAAATAATATTCTTGACTGTGTGAAGTCATATAATCAAAGAAAGTTTAAAAACCCACCTAGTAAGTATTCTAGGATATCCTTAGATGGTACCTATGATTCTAAAGTAGTGTCTGCAATCTTGGCCTGTAGAAGAGTGGAGTCTGTGGATGCCAAGATAGCCCTGAAGTCATCTCAGCACAACACATTGGTTGACAAAAAGTGGGAACAGGAGATGTGGTAGTGGGTCCTCTTTGAAGTTTATGCTTCATCCTCTCCCTGGTGAACTCATCTATAGTCACAGTTTGATGTACATCGGTAACACCTCTATGTCAATTTTAGATATTTCTAATGGCCTAGAAATATGAGTTTGATATTTAGGAACGATATCTAAGTTCCCAGACACCACAAATGCAGTTCACCTCTCAGGGACTTGAGCTGCAGGCAACAGGAACGTGCTCTGGTTTATGTAACAGTCGAGGGAGCTACCACAAGACTAACTGGTAGCTTGTGCAGTACCCGGGAGTGATGGAGTGCTAGATTTGGGCGATTCAGCCTAGAACCACTCCCAAGGTCACACTTGCACGTTCACTGAGAATCCCAGTGCGTGCGGCAAGTGCTGACCTTCAAACGCCACACCGTGCAGTCCTCTCCACCAGCGCGGCACCCCACCCCATCGCTAGGGTCCTGTTGCCAGACACCTTATCTTCCAAAACAACTCCAGAGAGCAGCTTTTAAAATTCTATATGAATAAGATAAACATGTAAATATATAAAATAGTATATATTGTTGTGAAATACACAGAAGGAAGAGAGTATAAATTTTATGTGCAATTTACAAAATGGGAATAGAGTGCCCATGTACCCACTGTCAGCGTGGGTAAGACAGCATCACAGCACACACCTTTGAGATCCTGTTGCCTCTTTCCCCACTCACAATCCCCATCTATCCAGAGGAAACGCCCAGTCTGAAATTTATCCTTCTCATCCTTTTCTTCCTCGTTAGACCCACCTGTATAGGTACCCTCAAAGCAATATGTTATTTCGTGCCGTTCGGTTTGGAACTTCATGCAAATGAAAACAAATGGTGTGGTATGGCACTCTAAGGCCACAGTATATTTATCTATTCTGCAGTTGATAGACATTTGGGTTGTTCCAAGGTTTTTATGTTTTGTTTTTCTTTATTATTAGTAACAATAGTTTTACATTTTTACACACACCTGTGTAAAAGTTTCTTCAGATAAATATCTAGAAGTAAAACAAATGATGACTTAATATTTTCTAAGGATGTTGGACAAATTTACATCTCTTACGAGCGGTTGACTGGCCTTCCTGTTTCTCCGCAATACTTGATACTGTCTGGCTCTGAAATTTTTTTAATGTTTTATTTATTTTTGAGAGAGTGAGAGAGAGAGAGAGAGACAGACAGACAGACAGACAGTGTGAGCAGGGGAAGGTCAGAGAGAGAGAGGGAGATACAGATTCTGAAGACAGGCTCCAGGCTTTGAGCTGTCAGCACAGAGCCCAGTGAGGGGCTTGAACCCACGAACCATGAGAGCGTGACCTGAGCTGAAGTCAGATGCTTAACCGATTGAGCCACTTAGGCACCCCATCTGGTTTTAAAATTTTTGCCAATTTGGTAAGTGTAAAAAAAGTATTTCCCCACAACTTAATTTTGCGCTTTCCAAATTTCCAGTGAGATTGAGCATCTTTCCAAACGTTTATGGGCCATTTTCTGCTTCCTTGGCTGTAGCATGTCTCTTTGATCTTTTACCCATTTTTCCCTTATGGGGAGAATTAATATTATTTTTCACTTTGAGTCTTCTCACCCAAGAATTAGATATATACGTCTTTATTAAGGTAATAGTTAAAATCTTCCCAAACTGTTTATTCAATAAGTTTTACCATTTTTTTTTGTAGAAAAACTTGGCACATCGTTCATAGGGTTAGCTATTAGGTGCTTTACATGCTTCTACCAAATTGTAAATGTAAACTAAATTAAAATTACATTGCCTAACTGCTTTTTTCCAGGTTTCTAGAAATGCAGTTGATTTTGCATATTCAATTTTTAACCAGCAAATTATTAATATCCTCCTATTAATTATGGTAATTCAGGAGTTTCAGGTCTGAGTGTGACACAATAGCCTGTAATGGAAGGAACTCTCCTTCTGAAAAGAACCATGAAAGCAAGATAAAATGTAAGCAAACAGTAAGCAAACAGTGAACTGAAGGCATTGCACAGTAATCAAAGCTCACAGAAACCGGAAGGAGAACGATCTCAGAGAAAGATGAGCTCGAAATTTCTTTGGGGAGCCAGAAAAGAGGGTTTAAAGGCACGCTTTTTTTTTTTAATGTTTATTCATTTTTGAGAGACAGAGCATGAGCGGGGGAGGGGCAGAGAGCGAGGGAGACAGAATCAAAGCAGGCTCCAGGCTCTGAGCTGTCAGCACAGAGCCCAGTGTGGGGCTTGAACTCACAGACTGTGATATCATGACCTGAGCTGAAGTCGAACGTTTAATCAACTGAGCCACCCAGGTGCCCCTAACGGCACACTTTTACTAGCTTAAAGAATCCGAAGTCAGAGTTTAAGCCTGCAAGAGAAGGGAGCTCCAAGGAGGGGGAAACCACATGGGAAGAACCCTAAAATCTCTACACAAATTCCTCTTACACTGTTAACCGACTCCTAAGTTGTACGTGTGCAGGAAGGGTGTTCCAAGAATCCTACAGAAAGCAGCAGAAAGCCACAGGCAGGAGGCCAACCTGGAACTGAGCAGAGATTTTTAGCACAGATTTCCAAGTGCAGGGAGACCGAGTTTGCAGTTCACCCTGTACACAGCTTCATCAGTTAATTTCCTCTTCTCTTACAGAGCCATTCCAGAGCTTTTCATGAGCTGGGAAGAATAGGTGGGGTGGGCAATTAAAATCCATTTAACTGGTTCAGTTGGGCTATCAGCTACCAAAGCCAAAAATGCATGTGGATTCGAGTGAAATCTCATTAAACACAGTAACAAACTGACATCCCAGGAAAAGCCCAGAGAATTCAAAAACAAAAAGCCTCATTAAAATCTAAGTCATAATAAGAAATGTAAGATTTCATGTCATTGAAAATATGTGTCTGATTCATTATACGAAAACACTGTGTAAAGTATGTCCATACCATTTATCCTCATCTCTGCTTGCAGAGAAGATTATATATAAGCCAGGAGTTTAACTATCTCCTATTTAAGTTGAAGAATAAAATCCAACAAAAATAGCACAATAGAGAAGACATTTGGAACCTTTGCCTCTTAAAAGATTTTACATATCGTTTCTGTTCTCAGCAGATGAGCCTGGGTGATCAGGAGCTGTGTGTTTGGTGGGAGTGGGGTAAACGGATGTCCAGAGGTCTGGACTGACTAAGTGATGGTGAAATTTCAGGACAAAAATCAGAGCTTGGGTGTTCTCCAACGTTTGGAAACTACTGCCAGTAGATCTGTAGGTAGTCCAATGGGTAAAGCTCTTGGTTATTATTTTGCAGAAAACTTTGTAAAATTGTTTGATAAAATTAAAGACATCATGAAAAAAATTTCTGGCTTTCCCCTTTATCATTCTACACAAAGAAGTTCTCTAAAATGCTACTGGTTACAAGTGTTTTACATCCACACAACTGTATTAAAATGTCCTCTGTGTCTCCACCATAGGCCTGTTCTGCCAGATTCTCCAATTCATGTCATTCTGGGCACATTTTCTGAACAGTTTACTTCCAAGAAGTCAGAAAAAGGAGGGCTACACTTTCAAAACAACAGCATTCAATTGAAAAAACAGGATTGAAGAATTCTGAACATATAGGATTTTTCTTTATAATTTGAATAAAGAAGAAGAGAAAAATTACAGGGACACCAAAGCACAGAGAAGGAGCCTTGCCTTCTGTTCTGTCGCTCTCTCAAACAATCCAGCAAACGGTGTCTGCTAACACCACTCCAAACAGTGACTGGCATGCATTCCAGCTGCTCACCACACAATCAGGCCTTTCTGTTCACAAAAAGGCCGAGGATTCATGCTGGCTTTTGCATAGTGCATTTAGCATCATGTTGGCCCACTCTCTACGCCCTTGCACCCACACTGAGAAAGAAAGAGAAACATGGTAAGACCGGCTGCTGTCTGACTGTTATCAGGGCATTCAGGCTCCAGGCTTCCAAGCTGTTTGTCTGGCCATGTTCAATCTCAACTTTGGTGACATTTACACATCTGCAGCATTTTTATAAACAACAAAAATCCAAAAACAAATAAGAAAGGATTTTGAATTCTCTGAAAGAGGAGAAAGCAGATTAGGAGGGAGGATGGAGAAATAATGATTACAGAGAAAGGCAACAGTGTTGAATGTTTCAAGTGGTTAGCCACAACTAAATTAAGAGATTATGGAATCTGGTTGGTCTTTCTCTTTTCTTATTCCCTTCTGCTCAACTTATTTATCAACTATGTAAAAACAAAGTATTCAATGGCCAAAAATTTGTAAATATACATAGATAACCATGTATGCATGTATCATATAATACATTGGATCAGTTTAACAAATAGGATGATTTTACCAGAAAAAAAATCCAGATATATTTGCTAAATGGAATATCTTGGAAAAAAACTCACAAATATGTTAGTGACACTTCAGTCAATTTTTCATTTAGTTCTTATACTTTAAATTAACATTTTGTATTTTCTATATTAACATTACAATGTTACCGGGACAGGCTATATAACTTGCAGATCCTAGTACAAAATGGAAATGCAATGCAACTCAATAGGGGCATATGCCCATGATCCAGCCCTGAATGTTACTTTCAGGAAGCTAAAAGTACTGTAACCCGATTTTCAAAGGAAAAGGAAATTTTGCATCCATAGAATTTAAATTAACTCTGTGAGGTTAATGAACAGCAGTAAATTGCATCCTGTGTTACTTATGCAGAATGGATAGAACAGCCAATCTCTGATCTTGGGTGTACACAGATCTCTTCAGAGATCCCCATATACCCCAAGAAGGATAGAGAAGTTAAAAAATGTGTGAAAGCTGTGCAGATGTCACAATTAAATGTAACACTATGTTCCCCCACATGTCAAAGTTATTTACATCATAGTCTTGGATGTAATATTTTAATACAGCTAATGTCATATTATCAGAAGATCATGACATGGTTGGAGAGACAGTTTATTGAGACCTTTTGTGGATGAAAGTTGGTTTGGGGCACCTGGGTGGCTCAGTTGGTTAAGTGTCCGACTTCGACTCAGGTCATGTTCTCATGGTTCGTGGGTTCGAGCCCCACATCAGGCTCTGTGCTGACAGCCAGCCCAGAACCTAGAGGCTGTTTCAGATTCTGTGTCTCCCTCTCTCCTTAACCCTCCCTTGCTCACGGTCTTTCTCTCTCAGAGATAAACAAAACATTTAAAAAAATAAAATAAAATTGGCTGTTTAAAAAAAAAGAAAAAAGAAAGTTCGTTAGAAATGTTATTTCTTAAAGTGTCTATTTACTCATGGAGAAGGTATGGACTGAGGTGACCTGTTGTCTATTAAGTGTTTCTGGGTTTTCAAGAACTTGTGGTGGCCTGGAAGGTGCTAACATTTGCAAGAGCAAGTACTTAATTAATGTGGGCTATGTGTTAGGGAAACAGGTTCACTGGGGGAGTCCCACTCTCAATATGTATAATCAGGTAGAGCCACCAATAAGCAGACGGCTGGCACCAGGTTAATGGATGGTGCCTCAGGGTCTTGGGATCACTGGTTTCCATTTCCAGGTGGAGATACTTCCTTATTCTGACTCACCACAAGATCAGGTGCTTGCTCCACTTTGCAATAATTTGGTCTTTGGCAAAGCAAATATTCTGGCCTTGAAAGCCTTGAAAAAGTCCAGTTTAAACATACAATTTCTTGCCCATTCCCTGTGGTATTTAAATACAAATAAGACATTCGGTGTGATGTGAACAAACTCTGAAAGGAAGACAATTTAAACCCAAACTGTGTCTTATTTCATTGGTAATATTTTTGGGGGAATGTGTTCTATTCAAAAAGAGGAGGGTAACAAAATGATTTTAAATTTATATCACACTTTGACTTTGAAAAACAAAGTACTTTCTTAAATATTTCTCACATGTTGCTCTTTTAAAAATTTATAGACGGGTTCTTCTAGGACTTATCATATACAGGATGCCTATTTTCATTTCTGTACATACTCATGAAAAACTGCAATTTCACTCAGATGTTTCTATTAATACCTCTAAAAATACCAGCCTTTATATATAAAACATGGAATTCACTTATAATCGCTTTAAGAAGAAATTTATTGTTTTGATGCTATTTTAGGTCAATTAATTAAAATTATAATCCAATTTATCCATGCACCACTTTGGACCTAAATTTGAACATAGTTCTTCCAATATTGTTTGGCCCATATGGACTACAGTGGAGTATAGAGAAAGAAAGTTCCAAAATCTTGAAATTTCCTTTGGTATCATCACCTCTAAAGTAACTCTAAGACCTTCCCAAATATTGGGGGCACCTGTACATGTCCCCTGTTCTGGCTAAGACAATAAACTGTAAGTATTTTGTTTACTTATGTTCATGGAGGCAGTGTGTGGGAGTGAGGAAAATGCAGGTGGTGGAAACACCCAGAATTGGGCTAAAATTCAAGCCTTTACCAGCTGTGTCATCTTTGGTAAATGACAACCTCCCTATAACTCAGTTTCTTCATCAATAAAATGTTACTAAACAGCTTTGTTCATACAGTTTTTACATTGATTATATTGATGTGGATTGTCTAGTATAGTGTCTGATACAAGGTAGGTGTGAGAAATCTGAATTCCCTCCCCCATCTATACATTCTGTTTCTATGTCATTATTACACATTATCTAGTAACTAACTATTCTCAGAGCCTAGAATAATTGGGTATCATTAAATGTTTCTGAGTGAAAATAAACAAATTATTGACTGGATAGCATAGTGGTTAGATTTTGAAGCCAGATTGCCCAAGTTTGGATCCTAATGCCACTTGCTCAGCTGTGTGTCTCTGGGCAATTTACCTCACTTCTCTGATCCTCAGTTTCCTAATCCATAAAATCATAAGAATAAAAATAGCAAGCCTACAAGGTTGCTGGAAGGATTGAACAGACTGTGCCTATCACATATTAAGAGGTGTATGACTGTTAACTGCTCTTGTTCTTAGAGTCAAATTTATATTCAGTAGAATACAATTACCAAATCTAATTGACTTTATTGTGTAAAGCTGAGATGACAAGACACAAATTATATTTTCTTGCCAGGACAGTCCTTTAAAATACTGCCAACAGTTAAGCCATAAACCCAAGATATGTAACATTAATAGCAGGACTGGAGACCAAATCTGGAGTAAAATAAGAATAATTAGGTATGTTTTCCTGTTGTCCATCTGATAATCACTTACCAGCCTTCTGAACTGAAATTAGGAGAAAGCCATGGCAAGAGGAATATTGCTTAGAGTGCCTGACAATCTCAAACATCCCGTGTTTCACATAACTATGCCCTGTTTTAGTTGACGTGTAAAAAGGAGATCTTGCTTTATTTTCCACATGATGTCTACTGCTGACTCAGGGCACAAAGAAGAACAAATTGTGTAATTTGAGTTGAGAGAAATCATTTTTGCAGTTGTTCTTTAAAAAAAGAAAAAAACCCTCACATAATGAGCCAAAACTTGCCTAGAGATCTGTGTACTCTGCTTCCATTGACGTCACTTGGAAGTTGTGTGGGCAGAAATTGGCTGACTTCCTCCAGCATGTCTTTTGAAAACTGAACACACTGAAAAAAATGCACTCTTTTAATCTCAAACTACAGTAGGGGTAGAAGCATCATAAGCAATTTTCCTGTTTACATCTTAACAAACACCTATAGAGCGCTGAGAGACACATTCACAGAATAAATTTTCTTACTAGCGGGTAAAGGGAACAGCATCCCCTCTATCTGAATAAGCAATTGTAGGGTGCTACAGCTAATGTGTCTTTGGAGATGATCTTATTTAATTCTTCTATTGTTTAGATATGGAAACTGAAACTGAGAGAGATTCAGAACTGTTCCCAATGTCAGACAGGGTCCAAGACAGGATTAGAACTCAGGCATTCTACTTTCTAGTTCCTGCACAGTTCAGAATATTTAGAATAATGTTTCTCCACACTAATCTCTTATTATATAAACCCTAAGCATCCAAGTAACTGTTTTTGAAAACTGGGGGCTTAGTGTACTGTAGAAGTTACCAGTTGTTGAGATACAATAAACTAAGCCTGATCTGTTAGAATTGAGTAAGTGGTAGAGACAACTGAAGGCTCATAAAATGCTGTGGGGTACAGCTGCTCCCTGGTGCACTGCTGGGTATCAATATGGAACTTGACCCTTCCATCTAGGCCTTCTCAGCTCCATGTACCCTATTGCCCACAGTGCTGAGAGGCTATCCCTTGGGGACAGGAAGAAAAGAGTAGCCCTAACTCTACCTCAGTTCCCCACTCCTTTCAGGTTTATTCCTTCAATACTCATTCATCTATTCATTGAGAAATATTTGTTGGACATTTACTATGAGCCAGGCTATGAACCTCTAGCTCTGAAAAACACTGTCAAATTCAAATTTTAAAGAATCACTTAATAGAGGTGGATAATTACTATTTATCCCAATCCCACCTAATAAAAGATCCCGCACAAACTGTAGTCAATTTCAGAAATTATCCACCTCATATACATAAAAGAAAATATATTTTGCTCCTGAGTACAGTTATTAACCCTGTTATTTAACTAGACTTGTAAATTCAAATCCAAAGAAGCTCTGTATGAGTGTAGAGTTTTCCCTTTTCTGCTTTGCTTTATTATGCTTCTTCCTAAAGAGCAGCATTCTTCATTGGCAGTGGGTGATCTCATTTGTGGCTGTATGGCTTGAATACACTAGCAATTGTTACCACTTTAGTTCCTTTGATAAATGTCTGTGATGGTCAGATTCCTAGCAGTCATGTAAGTGGATCCAAGATCTCATTTTCTCCACTGTAGCCATTGGTGCTGCAAAGACTATGGCATCCAAAAATCACTGGGAAAAAAGTTGTTGGTAAGGCTTTTAGAAGGGCCAAAAGCATTCAGATTCATGGTGGCAAAGAACTAGATACGGCAAATAAAAGGTCTGCATCAATGTAACATACATACTCCAGTTGAATACTGCTTAGACACTTAAAATGGACTTAAGAGAATCTTTACTATCATCAATAGTGAAATAATTGTGAGAAGGTCCAAAATCAATCAGATATCCTAGCAATTGGAAATATTGAGTATGGAAGGCTAATCTATATATGAAGATTTTGAAAAAAAGAATGACAGAATAAGGAAATCACCCTAAAGATACATAGGAGATATATGTAATGTAACAACTGAAAGAAAATATTTTAGAATTTGACTCCAGAAACAGGCAACAGGTAAACATACCTTCCATGAAATAGGAGCAGAAAGATATGGGGAGACAGAAAAGGTTAAAAAAAAAGTCAGGATGAAAACCAAAGGCAACAAGCTGAATTAAAGGTACGTGGGTGAAATAGAGTAGAACTGAAAGGAAACTAAGTGCATTTGAAATATCTCAATTTGCATTGGAAAGAAAAAGATCAGAATTAATACTGCAGAATATTGAATCAGAGAAAAAATCATAGGAAACTCTTTATGAATGTAGCTGAAAACAGAAGAATGAAAATATGATAGCTATAGAGGACAATATGCAAAAAAATCTGACCTGAAGTTTACTGATGTTCTTAAGGAAGAGATTAAAAGAAGCAATGATCAAGACATAACTAAAGAAATCTTTGTGTGTGCTGAAAAAAATCCATGTACTCAGACTAAAGATGTTCACTATGACCTAAAAAATTAAACTTAAAAAATAAAAAAAGAGAAGTGTTCATACTAGCGAACTACATGGCAGAGGTTTTTCCCTTGAGCACTGAGTGTTATGTGGAAACTAATTTGACAATAAACTATTAAAAAAAATAATAAAAAAAAAATAAAAAAAATAAAAAAAAAAAAAGATACAGTAATTTATAAAAATAAAACCTAGGTGACCTGGGGGAAAAGTTAACTACAAAGGAATAGTCTTAGACTAACTTCAGACAGCTTGTCGACCCCATTAAATTCTCAAATCTAAGAAAACAGCTAGAATTGGAGATTTAAAAGGTTATAAAAGATACAACATTAAATTCTAGAAGTCAGGTAAAGGAAATAACTAGAGTTTTGAGATTAAAAGGATGTAAACAAAGAATCCGAGACCAAAATAGTAGTCATTCATGGACATATGTGAAAACAACAGAAAAATTTTGCTCAATGTAGAAAGGTTTATAAAATATACTACCCATGAATATTTCTTAAAAATTAGCAAAAATTCATTTGAAATGAAAGAGGGAGGGATCAAAGATAAAATTAAAAATCTAAAAATGAATAGTTATATTCTTGTTCTTATTTCATAATAATTGCTATTCATAATATAGAAAGAGCTCTTATCAATCAATATAAAAATTACAAATATCCCAGTGGAAAATGGGATATAAACAAGCAACATGGACAAAGAGATACACATTTTTAATAAGCCATTTTATAATATATTTACTCATATAAGTGATAAAAAAATTAATAAAAGCAAAACTATTACATAGCAACTTTTAACTTGATTAGCTGGAAGATTTGGAAGATTATATATAATATATATGTGTGTATATATATATTTTTAGGGTCTATTTTTTTAAATTTTTTATGTTCATTTATTTTTGAGAAAGAGAGAAACAGAACATGAGTGAGGGAGGGGCAGAGAGAGAGGGAGACACAGAATCCTAAGCAGACTCCAGGTTCTGAGCTGTCAGCACAGATCTGGATGCGGGGCTCGAACCCACAAACCATGAGATCATGACCTGAGCCTAAGTTGGATGCTTAACAGACTGAGCCACCCAGGTGCCCTGATGTTTATTTATTTTTGAGAGAGAGAGAGGGAGTACAGAGAGAGGGGCAAAGAGAGGGAGACAGAGGATCCGAAGTATGCTTTTTGCTTAAAAGAGACAGTCTAATGCAGAGCTAGAACTCATGAACCATGAGATCATGACCTGAGTCAAAGTCAGTCACTCAACTGCCACCCAGGGCTCCCGCCATTTCCTTTTGTTTTATAATTTCATATATTTTTCAAAATTTTTATTTACTTTATAAGCAGAAAAATTAAGTTTGTTTGTTTGTTTGTTTTGCCAAAGAGTTCACTTAGAGGACCAAATATGTGCTTATTAAGTCGCCCAGGATTTATTGAAGTATGTGATACTTTTTTTCTGGAGTTTATATGATATTTATTGGCAAACAAAAAAATCTCCAATTTGCAACCAGTGTGACTGCCTATCTAGTACATATTGCTTTTTTTCTTCTTGCAAACAGAATGTCAATTTGTTCAGCAATCTGGGTAGCAATGCGTCCTGCTGCAGTGGGATATATGCTTTTAAAACTTTCTTCCAGCTACAAGTGGCCATTTAACATGCTCTGTTCAATAAAACTTTAGAAGAGTCTGTAGAGGCTTTTGCTTTTCCTGATACAAGCAGCAGACATGGTTTGTTGACTCCCTCCCTTCCTTATGCCTTAAACCTGGATGTGATGTCTGGAACAGCAGCAACAATCTTGCAACCATAATAGATGAGAAGCCTAAGGAAAAGACAGAGGCTTGCAGAGATGGTGACCTTGACATAATCCAGCTATTGAATCAAAGCTGGCTGCCCCTTTCGTCCTCCATGAGAAAAATAAACCTACATGTAAGTCAGGTTTTCTATGGTTTGTAGTCAAATGAATACTGATAATCCATGATACTAAGTGTTTTCTGATTTTTAGTTGTCAGGAAGCATTGCTATATTAAGTGCCCAAATTGAAGTAAGTAGTTCAAGTGCCAATTTTCTCTTCCCTTTATATTGTCTCAGTTCAGCATTTATTCCTAATTGCCTGGCTTTATATTGCTTAATTTCATTAGAATCTTAAATTCTTTAGGGGCTCCTGGATGACTCAGTCCGTTAAGCTCTGACTTTGGCTCAGGTCATCTCAAGGTCTGTGGGTTCCGGTCTCGCATAGGGCTCTGTGCTGACAGCTTTGGAGCGTGGGCCTGCTTTGGATCGGTGTCTCCCTCTCTCTTCCTGCCACTCCCTCACTCAAGCTCTGTCTCTCTCAAAAATGAATAAGCTTTTAAAAAATTGGAAAAAAAGATTAATAATTTCTTCTAAAAAAGGAATTGTAAATCTTTTAGCAAGTTGGCAAAATTCACATACAAAGTATATGTGCACTTTTCTCTGTTGCCGTCTGCTGTCACTCCTTTCCCTTCTGTGTAGTTCACCTTGGTGGTGTATTCTACACTGACCTGAACAGGGTCATTCGTTGTGTTGTTTTCAGCAGGCAAAGGGCTTTGAAAGACAACAATAATAAAAATAGGAGACACTGCCCCTAATCTTACAAAACATGAAATAAAGTTGAGAAGATTAAAACACACACTAATATTCTCTCTGTCTCTGTCTGTCTCTCTCACACATGCACACACACACCTCGGTGGGAAAGTACTTCAGGAGCTGTTGAATGGTTTGAGCTCTAGAGCTGTGAGCATTGATTTTGGAGACAGGCTTATTTTGGTTTGATTCTCAGTTATGTCACCATTTTTGCACTCTTGGGTAAGTTCTTTCATCTCCTCATGTCTACTTTCCCTCATCTGTAAAATGAGGATATCTATATACATTTTACAGTAGCACCGATCATAGTACATACATTGCAAGGATTATTGTAGATACATGGAAAGCATCAAACACATTACCAGTCATGTATTAGAAGCCCATATAAGGTAACAGTAATCATAACTGAAGATTTTAAAGCCGAAAATTGACTTGGTCCGATAATAACAGGTGCACATTAATAGGCTAGGGCTGTACATATGAGTACTAAAGTCACAGGCTAGAAAAACTCTTAGGGATTGGCTGGGCCAGTCTTAGAGAGCAGTGCCTTGGAGTAGTTATCTTGAGCCCCAAGGTTGGTTTTTCTGTCAATTACCTGAGGCACCGAATCAACCTACTGAGGTGAGAACTTGTTCATCTGAAGCAAAGGTCCTCCAGTTAGCTCCCCCTCCGGCTCTAATTCACCCCCTCTACTCTTGCCTCCCCCCAGTTGCGACTGCATCAATGCAAGGAGAACTGTCCTCTTCCTCCTTTCTCATATATCCATCACTTGGCACATTCTAGGCCTGGCCTCTCCAAAAATCGTCCCCCATTTTATTTAACAGTTAAACTTCTGGTAAGCAGCACCAAGTTTTATAGCTAGTCACAAAGAAATATATCAGATATGGAGGAAGACATGTGGGAAAGGGTGAGAGATTCTCAAAATGTTTGTTTCACAGGAAATGAGAAGATAGATACATTTGGGGGGGGGATGCAGTAATCCCTAGGATGAGATATGGAAGGAGCAAGTGCCAGTTGAAGGAGAAATATGAAATGCAAGCTTATATCTTTTCTGTGAAAATTTCCCTCATATTCATTTTTCTTTCCCTACCTTTTTCCCTTGGCCCCTACAGGAACACTAATGCTAATGGCTGAGCAAGCCCTATCAGTATGCAGCAGAAGCCTTTATTTACAAGCAGAAAGCTCTGCCCAGTTCTAAAGCTTTAAGTGTTTTCCTGAGGCCTTATTTCCATTCCCAAGCTACAGCGAGTGTACTTTTTAGGCTCTATTTCCAGAGTGTTCATGCTCCTAACAGCCCTGCAGGAGCCTACAACCACATTTAACTCAGATCTTTCTTAAAACTCTTACAGGCAGACCAGCACTGAACTTAATGTACATTAGATAAGGTCAAGAATGGACATAACTAGTGTAACTGAATTACCCATGGGCCCAAGTAGCATTCGTACTTATCAGAGAGAGGTCATAGGATACCAGATTTCTTTCTAGTCCTGAGGCAGACTTTTCTCTCCCTGACATGGGCTATCATGGCACCTCACATTTGGTGGCAAGTTCATCTGGTGTGTTAGAAGTAAACCTGAGTTTGTTTCCCAGGGCTTGATTAAATAGCATCGACTATGGGATTAAAATCCTTAGCTTTTACTGCTCATTGTCATTATTAATGTATTTCTAGTCATTTACTGCTTTATTTCTTAATGATATAAAGTTCTTTATTGCATGTGTGCCTCTGGGTACTGAGAGACAACCTTCATATTATTGTCAGTTCAGAGCCTAAATTTCTAAAAAGGTTTATCTCATTCCTTTATTTTTATTCCATTACACAATTGCCTTCATTGAACAAACAGGATTTGTCACCTTAACCTGATTTGATGGCCTTTATATATATTTTAATGAGGATTCATTAATATGTTTTTATTATAGTCCCATCTCAAATAGAAAGGCTTTAAATCAAATTATAAAATATTTAAAGCTGAACTACAATTTTTTTTCTGAGAACATTTTCTTTTAAAAAAATAAACCTCTAAAATAAATTTTTAGTTTTGCAAGCTCAATTGGAATTTTATTCACAGAGTAGGAATTATGATTGAACCCACCTGGGTAAATATGTTCTCAGATTTAGGAGGACCCATCTTATATTCATGTGTCCAAATGCTTCATTTTCAATTTAAATGACATGTTCAAGCTGTATTGCATGTTTCACCATAGATGGGTGGAAAGTTAAATGGCAGCCACACAACTCCTTTGGCCAGGTTAATTGGAGCTCATTGGAATTATGCAATTTGGTAAGTGCATTTTTGGATGGTAGGAATATGGAAAGCTTTTGTCGTTGGGGTCTCCTGTCTCATTTGGTCCTTCTCTTGGAAGAGCCCCTCTTATTTCTTTGGATTCCTCCTCTCAAATCATCTTTTAAGGAAAATGGGAATCGGTTATAATTCTTGCTATTGTGGCTTTGTTGAGACCTTAAAGTGTTTGATTTCTCAACTCTTTGGAATTCTTCATATTTAAACTAGTTTGAAGCCAAGAGTTAAGGTATTTTTCATCTGAATACTNGTAACATGCATATATATGCATATGTATATGTATGCATATTCACAAATATATGTTTGAATACACATAGATACTATATATATATATATATATATATATACAGTATTTTGGAAGTAGGTGGTATATAAATTATGCATGATGGATATGTAAATAAATGGATCAGGTTTTTAACTAGAATAAATGACTTTGGTGACAGCTTAAGAGATCCACTTTAAATCAGCTTATAACATTTATTTTTTAAGAAGCTTCAAAGTCAAATGTTCTCTTTTTACTTCAGTGACAATGGTATAATTATTCTTGGGATTAAGAAGATATTGTCATTATTAATTTCTGGATAACATTATTAATTCGGAGTCTATAATTGTGTACTTGCTATGTGCAGGAGACGCAGCATGAGTATGAATGAGTACCACAGGTGTTTGCAATTTGGTAAAGTGTCTAAAAGAAGACAAAACAAGGTAAGTGCATAAGTGAGCTACAAAATCAATATATATGGGTTCAAAATTGTAAATAAAGGAAGAATAGGAAAGACTTTCTAGAACATAAGTTCAAAAGTGAAGACAAAAAAAGTACATATTCTACCTATACATTTTCAGTTTGGTCTACTGCAAATATACTGCTCCTAAAGCATAAACCTTCCTTAAAAAGATTTTGAGAAATATTCAGGTTGTTATAATTCATGTCTTCTGTATATAAATTTGCACGATGCCCTCTAATAACAATTCACATTTGATACCAATCAGTTTTATCATTATTGGTTATTTTCAGTTATCAGAAAACTGAACAATATGGGGAAAGTGGGTATATATTGCAATATATTCCCTTACCTGATATTATGTCAGTATCCACTGCAGTAATTAATCAATGATTAGAACTGCTTTTATTTCCTTTCATGTACTTCACTAGAACATGTATCTCCTCAAAATAAAATTAGGATTATAAGACCTTAGAAATCAATGGTTCAAGTAGCTTTTTTGATACATCAGTTATAAAAAATAAAGTGTTATGCTAGTCCTATGAGGCAAAATCCATTAATAATGCCATTGGGGAAGGCACTTGAACTAAAGGTATCAACTGTATTTGCTTGTTCTGTTACTTCAGATTGGTTATTTGAGTCCCAATTTTCTGAAAGCGAGTGTAATTGAGCTATTCTCACCAAATGTAATATAAATTAAAGATGTATTCTTCAGAAGCTCAAAAAGAGAACATGAATGAATATAAGGTAATGAAACTGATTTCTACAATTAACATCCAAAAACCTCTTAAAATAACTTCTGTTTAACTTTCAAAACTCAATGTGTTCATTCAACAAACATTTGAGAACCCATTAGGACAATAATAATAATGATAGAAAAGAAAAAAAATCAATTCAAGTCCATATCTATAGAATTAAATTCCTAATATTCATTTTTTAAATTGAAATATAACTGATACATAACATTATATTTTTAGGTGTACAATATAGTGATCTGACATTTGTATACATTGCCAAACGATCACTACAGTAAGTCTAATTACCATCTATCACCATGCAAAGATACAAATTTTTTTCCTTTTTAAATTGTTTTAAATGTTTATTTGTTTTTTGAGAGACAGAACATGAGTAGGGGAGGGGCAGAGAGAGGGAGAGACAGGAGGCTCTTCAAAGCAGGCTTCAGGCTCTGAGCTGTCAGCACAGAGCCCAACACGGGACTTGAACTGACAAACTGTGAGATCATGACCTGAGCTGAAGTCAGATGCTTAACCGACTGAGCCACCCACATACCCTGATACAATTTTTTTCTTATGACAACTTTTAAGATTGACTTTCTTAGCAACTTTCAAATTTGTAATACAACGTTCTTGACTGTAGTCACCATGATGTATATTACATCACCATGATTTATTTATTTTTTAACTGGTAGTTTGTAACTCTTAATCCCCTTCACCCATTTCATCCACCCTCCACCTCACCTCCCCTCTGGCAATCACCAATCTATTCTCTGTATCTATGAGGTTTGTTCTGTTTAGTTTGTTGCTGTGTTTTGTTGTTTAGATTCTACAAATAAGTGAAATCATACCAGTATTTGTTTTTCTCTGTATGACTTATTTCACTTAGCATAATACCCTCAAGGTTTATCTATGTTATTGCACATGGTTAACTAGTTTTCCATTATATATATATATGGATATATATAGCATATTCTTATACATTTATTTCTCAGTTAACACTTAATCTGTTCCATGTCTTGGCTATTGTAAATAATCCTGTAATGAACATAGGGGTGCATAAATCTTTTCGAATCAGTGTTTTCATTTTCTTTGAATCAATATACAGAAATGGAATCGCTGGATCATACAATGGTTCTATTTTTAATTTTTTGAGGAACCCCCCAAGTTGGTTTCCACAGTGACTGTACCAATTTACATTCCTATATCAACACTTGTTTTTTTCTTGTCCTTTTGGTAGCCATTCTGACAGATGTGAAGTGATATCTTATTGTGGTTTTGATTTGCATTTCTCTGGTTATTAGTGCTGTTGAGCATCTTTTCATGTACCTGTTGGCTATCTGTATGTCTTCTTTGAAAAATGCCTATTCAAATCCTCTGACATTTTTTAAATTGGATTGCTCTTATTTGTTTATTTGTCATTGAGCTGTATGAGCTCTTTATATATTTTGGTTATTGACCCCTTAATGGATATATCATTTTCAAATGCTTTCTCCCATTCAGTAAGTTGCTTTTGTATTTTGTTGGTGTTTCCCTTCACTGTGCAGAAGCTTTTTTGTTTGATGTAGTCCCATTTGTTTATTTTTGCTTTTGCTGCCATTGTCTTTGGAGTCAAATCAAAAGAATATGGCCAAAAGCAATGTCAAAGAAGTTACTGCTTATTTTCTTCTAGGAGTTATGGTTTTTGGTCTTACTTTCAAGTCTAGTATTCATTTTTAAAATTCAATTTCTTGGGTATCCATGATAGATCATGTGCTCTTCTAGCTGGAGGTGTGGGGGTGGGCAGGAGGAATTACAATAATAAAGACAACTAGTACACATTCTTCCCTCCTGGAGTTTACAGTCTAACTGTGGTAAGCATACCAAAAGACACGATAAATATGGCAGGTTCCTTTCAAAAGAGTTTGAAATCTAGTGGAGAAGGTGGCAGATATATTTGAAAGTAGAAAATGATTCCTTTTCTTAACTAGGGTTATTCTAAGAATCACTTTGGGGAATTTTTCAAAATTCACATGCCTGAGTTTCACTCCAGACCCAAATGAATAAAAATTACTGTCAGTGGAACGCTGACATGAAACACTCTCTCCAGATGATTCTGGAATGGACTTCTGGTTAAGAACTCTTAGTCAGGAAGTCCTTCGAATTTCTTGCCTCAGTTCACTCTGACTTCATTGTCATACATTCGTAACTTTAACAATGCTCTGAAGGTTGCCTTGCTTTTCTCAACATTACTAATGAGACATGTGGATGAAATTCTTAACCCATAGTAAGAAAAGATAAAATTAACTGGCCATTTTAATGTCTGGCATATACATTATTCCTTTGGCCCTAATGATCTATGAATTTATATGGACTCATCTCCATAAGGATTTTTATTTTAACGAGTGTCACTCTTTCAGATTATTTTCATCTATCATTTCTTATTACTCTTAGGTTCTTGTCTTGAAACGATAAGTATTGCTTCTGCTTTGAAATCTAGTTTTCCTAACACAGCACAATATTACAGTTAAGATCTTGTCAGAAAGATTAGGGATGTCTCTGCTCATTGGCTTGGGCTAGGAGAAAATATATAGCACCCGTGGAATGTGACCTGTGGAATGTGACTTGGTAAAGTCAAAGCACATGGTACTCTGTGAAGATGTGTAACGAAAGCCTATTTGTGGCAGAAACCCTCTGAATCCTGCAAGCAGGTGGAAAAAGGGGCTTTGTTGACACATCAGTTCCCATTGCAAGAAAGGAAACTATGTCTTTCTGCTATACTACTGACTTACAAATAATATATGAATAAACACTTGAACTTTTAATAATTTCTTGGAGAATGGGTAGCTTATGAGTAGAGAATCATGAGTAGAGCACGGGTGCCCAAAATATGACAGCGCTCAGGTGAACAGGGCCATTTTCAGATTAGCAATTTCTGCGTTTTCCTCCATGGACTTTGAAAAGTGTCTATTTGTTTCCCTGGGCTCAATACTACTTGTCCCACACCACCACCAACAACAAAAAGATGAGGCTGTAGTCCCTTCCTCTTTTGATCCTTCTCTACATTCTCCTCCTTCTACTCATTTTTGCAAATCTATAATGTTTGCAGGGAGGATAAACTGATCCTTGGAGAGTTATGATGCACACTTAAAAATGTCAGGTATACTATTGGATGTACTGATGGGCATTCTGGGTTACTAATGGAGCCAAATTGCATATTTGAGGCTGTGCATATTTTCTTATCCTGCCGAACATGAATCATTTACATTCACCAGAATGAAACAAATCAATAGCAGTGCTCTCATCTGCTACTTTGGCCTGTCTGAATGCACAGAAGATCCACAGCTCCAAAGACACAGGGAGTGCCTACAACCTGTCCAATGAACTTAAGGATGTTAACAAATCAGAGACTAAAGAGCAGTTTTGACTTGTCCACTACATTCTAAAAGTATGTTTCTTTAGAAACCTCTGATAATAGAACTTCTTCTTTGAACATGTTCTTTGAACAGAGCAAGTTTGTAAATTATTGTGAATCATGCATACTACAAAGTAAAAAGAGAATATAACTGATGCTTTCCTGTCCTTCCCTTATTCACACCTTGAGGTTGATGTGAAAAAGAAGCAAAATTTTCCAGCTGGAGCAAGCTGGACAGAGTGGGCTCAGAGCCAGGGTACTCTCGGGTCAGCCTGACAGTGCTTCAACAAGAGCCTGAATTGGTTTAGACCTACATTCTGATATAGGCCTGGGGCTTCTGTTGGTAGAGCATATTATCCAAACCTCAGGACTTCTCTAGAATAAACCAGTTTCCTGAAGGGAACTTTAAGACATCCTTGAGAATTTACAAATTGTCATGACCTATGGAGACCAAACTGCTGAGTGAAGAGATTTCATTTATATTCTCAGGCAAACTCCAGAAAAGAAGTTCTCTATACTGAAGTTACATTCAAAAACAAGCAGAATATATTGCTACCATAACAAAGGAAGATTACAAACAAATAGTAAAATCTAGAGGAGGAAGAAAGGCTTATAGGGACTGTTTCATTGTAGGTTAGTTAAGAAGGAGTACCATTCCATTTTTTAAAGTTTTATTGAGGTATAGGTATAATTTACATACCATAAAATGGACTCACTTTAAGTCTAAAATTCTATGACTGTCAGTTTATCCAGTTGTGCAACCATCCCCACAATCCACTTTTAAGAACACTTCCATCATCTTCCAAAATATCCTGTTATTCAATTTGCGGTGAGTCGCCATTCTGACCCCTAGCCTAGCAGGTACCCATCTGCTCTGTCTGTAAATTGTCTTTTAAAAACATTTCATATAAATGGCATCATGCAATATGTGGTCTTCTGTCCTGGTTTATTGCATTTATCATAATGTTTTGGAGGCTAATCCAATTGATGAATAGGATACTATTGAGTGGATAGTCGTATTTTGTTTATCCATTTACCAGATAATAAGCGTTTGAATTGTTTCTAGTTATTGGTTATTGTGGATAAAGCTTATATAAACATTCACACACAAGTATTGGTGTGGACATATGTTTTAATTGTTCTTGTGTCAGTACCAAAGGGTGGAATTGATGGGCCATATGGTAAGCAAACATGATTTTTAAGAAACTGTCAAACTGGTTTTTTAAAGTGGCTGTACCATTTTATATTCCTATCAGAAATATATGAGACTTTCAGTTTCTCTCTATCTTCACTGGCCTTTTGTATGGTCAGATTTTGGAACATAGCCATTTCTAGTGGGCATGTAGTGGTATCGCACTGTGATTGTAGTTTTCAGTTCCCTAATAACAAATGATATAGAGCATCCTTTCATATGCTTATTAGCTATTTGTAAATCTTGGGTTTTGGAAAGAGTCTTCATGTCACATTAGCTGGATGGCCCATCCATCTCCTCCATCTTGAAATGTTCTCTTCTTTTGTCTTCTGGGGCACTTAGGCATTTATGCTTCTCATCCTCTCTCTGGCCACTCATTAGCAGTCTTTGCTATCACCTCTTCCTCTACTTGACTTTTAAAAGTTGGTGTTTCTCAGGGTTTAGTTTTTAGATTCTCTTCATCCCTCACTTTGTTTTCTCATTCGTGTTTTTTAAAAATGTTTAAATGTTTATTCATTTTTCAGAGAGAAAGAGAGACAGAGAGACAGAGCATGAGCAGGGGAGGGGAAGAGGCAGAGGGAGACACAGAACCCAAAGCAGACTCCAGGGTCTGAGCTGTCAGCACAGAGTCCGACTACAGGGCTCAAATTCATGAAGCGTGAGATCATGACCTGAGCCAAAGTCAGATGCTTAACCAACTGAGCAACCCAAGCACCCCTCATTCATGTTATTTTACTTCAAATATCAGAGTCACAATGTTGGTTTCCAAGTTTATATCTGTAACCCAGTCTTCTTTTCATAGGTAATAATCAGTATTTGACTGCCTCCATGAATACTTCACTTGGATAGCTCATAGATATCCTAAATTCTGAAACATGTCCAGAATGGAACAACAGTCTTCTCAGTAAGATCTTCTCATTTTTTTCCCTTCTTTCCTTCCTTCCTCCCTTCTGCCCTTCCTCTCTTCCTTCCTGTTCCCCCATCCTCCTTTCCTTTATCTGTGTCTCCTCGTTCTCCTCATTCTTCTCCAGTATTCCCCAACAGAGTAATGATACAATTACTGCTCTAGCCATACACCTAGGAATCACACCTGATATCTTTTCTTTATCACATTCCACATTCAAACATTCATCAATCCCTGCTAACTCTACCTTCAAAATATGCATCAAGGGGTACCTGGGTGGCTCAGTTGGTTGAGCATCTGATTCTTGATTTCTGCTCAGGTCACGATCTCACAACTCATGAGATTGAGCCCTGACATCAGATTCTGCATTGACAGCATGGGGCCTGCTTGCAATTCTCTCTCCCTCTCTCTCCATCTGCCCCTCCCCAGCTTGGGTGCACTCTCTCTCTCTCAAAATAAATAAATAAACATTAAAAAAACAAAGTATGCTCAAAATCTGTAAGAAACTCACCAAATTCCAACCCGAAAAACAAACAACCCAGTGACAAAATGGGCAGAAGATATGAACAGACACTTCTCCAAAGAGGACATCCAGATGGCCAACAGACACATGAAACGATGTTCAATGTCCCTACTCATCAGGAAAATACAAATCAAAACCACANTAAATAAATGAGGTACCTCAAAAAAAAAATAAAAACAAAGTATGCATAAAATCAGTCTGGTATTTTCCATCTCCTTTTTCCCCACCTTAGGACACTCATCATTTCTGGGCAGACTCTCCTTATAAATTTTTTCTCCACATGCCAGTGAGAGAAATATCTTTAAAATAAAAATCTGATCATGTTGCCTCCTTTAACACACAAGTGTGTGTGCGCGCATAAACACACATTTAAAATCAATTAATTGCTTCCCATTTCTTTTAGACTAAAATCTGGAAAACATGACATAACCTAGGAGGCCATCACTCAAGCCTTGTCTAGAGCCACTGTAACCTTCTCCTTCCTCTCTTCTGAAGTCCAGCCGTAAGAGCCTTCTCTTCCTCTTCTGAAATTGGGTATATGCTGTTTCCTCTGTCAGCAAAACCTCTCCCCAATCTGCTTCAGCTGATCAACTTCTACACAACATTTGCATTTCTCTTTAAATAAATGTCTCTTCATCAAGAAAGAATTTGGATTACCTACTATTCATTCCCTTGCTTAAGCACTCTAATCAAACCGTGTACTTCCCTTTAAAACACTTACCCTAGGTGTAAACAAGTAGTTATTTGCATGGTTATTGATATAATGCTTATTCCTGGGATTCTCAACTCCATGAAAACAAGAACTCTGTTTTCACATCATTGCATCTCTTAAGCCTAGGAGAAGAGATAGCTGAAAACAGATGCTGATGAATATTGTTTGTTTAAATGAAGTAGTAAGTGAATTAATGCTCTGAAGTTCTCTTTGAGAATACCAAGATCATTCCCAGACATATTTTTTCTAACTGAAAATGTTGAATAATTATGAAAATTCATCTGGATTGCATATTTTTAAAAATTCACCTATAACTTTCAGAAACCTCAGAACTTTAGATATTTATACTACCTATGTTTCCTTAAGTGTATGTTCCTTGGCTAAATAACATTTGTCTTCTGGGTATTCGGAATTACATAGCTGGAAAAGGATTTACAAGCACTGAAAAACAAAGCTACCCATATGTAACTGTTGACACTAGTTTTATTTCTTTGATCTATGTTTCTAAATAACTCAAGATAGTGACATTTATTTTATTCCATAATAATCATAAATGAAATAACAAAAATTGTTCTAATGATATTCATATATATCTATATCTATATCTGCATAACTATATATCTATATATTCTCCTTGGTTTGCTAGGGCTCAGAGATGTCAGGTAATTTATCATGTTACAAAGATAATTACCCAGAGGTATAGCTGTAAGCCTTTAGAAACAGCAGAACATAATGGTTACACACTTAGACTTTGCAATTAGGCAGATTGGATTGTGTGGCCTTAGGCAGATGACTAGTTCTTCTAAGCCTCCATGTTTTTAATTTTTATAAGAGGCTCATTAGGATCATAGGTTATTATAACAAATACATGAGATAACAGATAAAAGTACTCAGTGCACTAGCTTTCATGGGTTAAAATTCAATTAGGTCAATAGTATTAGAGATGGAGAGAATTAAGAGATGATATTCCAAAAGAATAAATGAAGTAAGTAAACACAAAGCTATATCCAAGGAAATTGTAAGCAAAGTGGAATAAAGAATTAGAGAGTAGTGGGAGATAAGTTGTCATAAGGTAGATTGTGACCAGATTACGGAGGAATCTACACATAAGGCTAAAAGATCAAATTTGGTGCTAAAAACGAGAGTCTATTGAGAAAGGAATATGTGAGATTTTTTAGTTTACAGGCTTAGACCTGGCTACAAGAAACTGCCATAAGTTATACTTATTTGGAGCAAGTAACTAAACTTTTCCAAATGTGGATAATTGCGAGGGTATAGAACAGCATAACCAATTAAGCCTTTTCAAGAAAAGAAAGCCCTTAATTAAAATAGTCTCTATAAATACCAGTTATTTACAAAGTATAAGCCTTTGATTAACAATTTTGAAAGCAGAATACAAAAATTTAAATAAATACTAACACCTAAGTGTATATTTAGTATCTTTTCTTTGTCAATACTATGTTGTTATCATTACTTAACCTAACAGGTATATTCACTTTCTTAACCTAAGCAGATCCTTTCAGCTTCTCTTATTTTTTCTAGTGGGATCCCAGTTTAGGGAAGAATTTTTTCTTAGGTTTATGCAATTAATCTGGAGGGAAATTATAAAATACCCCAAAGCATGACTTAATACTGTATTTCTAGCTCCTAGTATGAAACTTTGCCCAGTACAAATGCTCAGCAAATACTTGTAAATATTTGTTAAGGGAAAGAAGGCAGGAAGGAAGGAAGAAAAAAAGGAAGGAAATATCTTTAAAAATATTGTTACTGTCCCATAGAGGTCCATTTGTCACAGATGTTGCCTCTCCAAAGGGCTCTTATTTTCCTCAATATTTAAAACCTTTAAAAGAGAACAGCTTATAAATGGAGAAAAGCACTAGTTTTCTGACAGGTTAAGGAGAAGTGATATTACAAAAAATGAAATATAGAATTGAGTGATAATAGACTAAAACCTGGAAGACCAGTGAAAAGATGTTTACCATTATACAGCTTCACAGAGATGCACCTCTAGGCCAAGGTGGTGGCAGAGAGAAGGGGAAAAAAGCAGATTCTCAAGCCATGATGAAGAAAGACTCATTAAACATCAATATTTGGCTACAAGGGTGGAAAGAAGAGAAAAATTGGGAGATGTCAAATATGACTAAAACCAGTTTCTGAAATAGAGAAGAATAGAAATATGATGACAGACTAGAAAATCAAGAGTAGAGCTGGATCTGGAACTTCAGAAGGTCCAGAATGAGATTCCACACAAGTTAAAGAAAGAGCAGCATGGAAATCCCTGTGGCTTTTGCATGAGTCAATATGAACTCTACCACTGACTAGCTGCAAGTTTGTAGGGGGCATCCTTAATTTGCTGGGTGTAAGCTCTTCATGTGTAGAATGCTACTTGGGTTAACTGGTCAGTATGGTCCCTTTTTAGCTCAGAATTTCTAATTATACTAATTTGACTTAGGCAGACAGACCAGAGGCAGAGAGTGAAAGACAGAGAAAGGATGTGACTTCAGGACTCATGAAAAGAGCAGCAGAAGATGATGAAAAAGATATGCATGACTTAGTACCCACTGTTCAATAAATGACTTTTGACTAATCAGTAAGATTAGAAATATAAAGTGTTCCCAAGAGCAAGGGAAGAGTGGGTTCTAGAAAAAATGCTGCTGCTAACAGCATTAAATGACACAGTGAGTAAAAGAGAATAAAACCCACCAAGGGTTCCAGGATTTTGTGTGTGGGATACCAGTGACCTTAAGAAGGTATCTGGGGACCAGGGACAGATTTTGACATGAATTCTAGCAGTTGTGGTTAAGGAAGGATAAGAGAAGGGTCCAATTTGAGTGTGAAGGGCCCAGGAACATGGGGAGCATTTCTGTGATCAGGAAAATTATGAAAAGTCAATACATACTAGAAAACAATACATATGGATTACTAGAAGGATCCAATTTCTCTAGTGAATTTGGGGTATTCAATTAAAATTATTTTTAAGTTTATTTACTTATTTTGAGAGAGAAAGGGACAGTGTGAACAGGGGAGGATCAGAGAGAGAGGGAGAAAGAGAATCCCAAGTAGGCACTGCACTGTCACTGCAGAGCCCAACATGGGGCTCAAACCCACAAAACCATGAGATCGCGACTGGAGCCAAAACTGAGAGTTGGATGCTTAACCAACTGAGCCATGCAGGCACTCCTGGGATATTTAAATTACATCTATTGTTTAAATAAAATAAAAGGCTTATGTAGATCCATAAAATATATAGATATTCCTATATTGACTCCACATAGACAGTATTGTCACCCTATGAATGTGTGAAATGTGAGCTACTAAGAATCAAAATGGGCAAGAATTTATTGATATATACTGAGTTTCAGATATTGTTTTAAAACTACAAAAACATGTCTTCTGTAGTTCTTACTACCTAATACAAAGCAAAACTGAAACTCAAATGAGTTTGCTGATGGAGAAATCAAACACACAGATTTAGTCATGTCCCTTTAACTTAGTGAGCTGAGGCAGAACCTGATGAGAAACCACCTGCCTTCATTGGTGATCTGAGTGCATCAAGGTTTAGGACCCCAGTGAGATGAGACCTCAGCACTATCAGGGAAGCCCTGAAATAAATGTCTTTTGTTTCAGTGCAGGACATTTGGTGACCTGGGACTATGTGGACTTTTCTTGTTTATTCTGATCCATATTTAAAATCCTAAAGAGTCTGGGTCAAGGGCTGAGAGCACAGACTAGGTCTGTCCTGGCACATGTGAACACTTGATGAAAATTCTTTCAATAAATAATGTTAAGTTTCTCATTGATCTCATTAACAAAACTCCTTTACTATAATTGTTTCATTGACTAAAGCATTGTCTATTACAGGCTCATATTTTAAGCAAGAAACATCAGATTTTGCAGACACAATTGGAAATCACTTTCAGATAAATTTGTTTTGCTTTCCTATGTCTTAATGGCCCAGGAGAATTAATGTAGTTTAACAATAAAGACTAGACATCAAAAGATACTCTGTCTCCCTCAGCTTTGCTGAATTATTATTATTTGAGTGGTAAAAAACATAAGCATCTGTGGGCTGGGTAGCTTTCAAGGTCTCCTTATGAAAGTTAGATGTCACTGCCTTCAAGAGAGTTTTTAGGACAACTAATGTATGTCCAATTGATGCAGCATCTTCTTTAGCTGACAGTGGACTATATTCTTGGGCCATGTGTTTAACAGGTCTTTGGAAAGAATGTTCTATCTCTAGAATAAAATATTAATGTCTAGGATAGATATTAATATTTTAACGATGGTCATAAATTACATATGGCCAATCCATCCCCCCCAAATCAATGATAAGAATTAATTAGGAAACTTGACAATTTAGAGTATATTAGTAAAAGAAAACCATGAACACCAGGGCACTGGACACTCTAGGAACACCTGGAGTCACTGAGGATGTTTAATCTGAAGACTGGGAGATTTGTCTCTCAATGTTTAAATGTCTGTGTTGTGAAAGGGAGAGTCTATTTGTTCTCTGTTGTACTAATAGTGAAAATTAGACATGGATTTCAGTATAACAGAAACCTTTATAATGACTGGCCATCTATTGATATTAAGGTCTCCATCAGTCATTGACCGTTTCAAATAAAGATAGATGGCATAATACTATATATAAAAAACCCCTAAAGACTCCACCAAAAATGACTAAAAGTAATAAGTGAATTCAGTAAATTTTCAGGGTACAAAATTAATGCCCCCAAATCAGTTTCTATACACTAATAACAAAAGACCAGAAATAGGAATTAAGAAAACAATTCCACTTACTATTGGGGAAAAAAAGAATAATATACGTAGGTATAAACTTAACCAAGGAGGTGAAAGACCTGTACTCCAAACACTATAAAACACTGATAAAAGAGGAGGGGCAAGATGGCGGAGAGGTAAGGAGCTCCGTACTTGCACTTGTGCCCATACCTCACACGGAAAAGATCTGAAGCCATTGGAAACCTTACAAAACCTGAGAGATTGGGAGAAAAAGGATGCAGAATCCACTGAGAAAGCCTTCTAACAGCTACCTCAAGAAACAAACCAGAGTACACAAGGTGGAGAGTCCCAACTATCACTACGAATAAAATAACCAAATTCCCAACAAGAGAGACCAAGAGATACCATTCAAAAAACCCTCTCTGAAAGGATAGGTCCTGGACAGTCAAAGAGTCTTCTTGAATACAGCAGTGCTCATAGGTGCAGAGAGCATAACAGGTCATTAAAACTAACGAGAGCCGGAGAGCTAACTAAAATGACAAAATGAAAGAGCTCTCCTCCAAAGAAACTCCAAGAAGAAATGACAGTTAATGAACTGCTCAAAACAGATTTAAGCAGCATACCTGAACAAGAATTTAGAATAATAATGGTAAAATTAATAGCTGGGCTTGAAAAAAGCATAGGGGACATCAAAGAGACCATGGCTACAGACAATGGAGAATATAAATAGGCATGAAGAATTAAAAAAAGCGATTGATGAGGTACATAATAAATTAGAGGTCTCCAATGCACGGATTGAAGAGTCAGAAAGGAGAATAAGTGATTTANTGTAAAAAAACAAAAAACAAAAAACAAACAAAACAAAACAAAACAAAAAACACTGATAAAAGAAATTGAAGATGATGCAAATAAATGGAAAGATATTCCATGCTCATGGACTGGAAGAATTAATATTGTTAAAATGTGCATACTACCAAAGCAGTCTACAGATTCAGTGCTATCCCATCAAAATACCAACAGCATTTTTCACAGAACTAGAACAAATAATACTAAAACTTGTATGGAATCATGAAAGACTGCAAATAGCCAAAGAAATCTTAAGAAAGAAGAAAAAAGCTGGAAGTATCACAACCCCAGATTTCAAGATATACTACAAAGCTTTAGTAATCAAAACAGTATGGTACTAGCACAGAAATGGACACACAGATCAATGGAGTAGGACAGTGAGACCAGAAATAAACCCATGCTTATATGATCAATTAATCTATGACAAAAAAGGCGAGAGTATACAATGGGAAAAAGACAGACTCTTCAACAAATGGTGTGGGGAAAACTGGACAGCTACATGCAAAACAATCACACTGGACCACTTTCTTCTACCATACACAAAAAAATAAACTCAAAATTGGTTAAAGACCTAAATATGGGACCTGAACCATAAAAATTCTAGAAGAGAACCCAGGTAGTAATTTTTCTGACATCAGTTGTAGCAATATTTTACCAAGAATGTCTCCTCTGGCAAGGGAAACAAATGCTAAAATAAACCATTGGGACTACATAAAAATAAAGATAACCTCCTGAATAGGATAACATAAATATTAAACAAATAAATATTCATTTTCTTCAGAGTTTGGCAACTCTTGTCCCTCTATATTCTCTTTACATTTTGTCCATGTCAGATAACTTTAATTAAACTCAGTAAAATCAGACATCATCTTCTTTATTTGAGCCCCATGCCTTGAATAGCCTAGGCATTTATATTGTAAATTTTCAAAAGTTCCTATTTTCCTAATATCTCAGCATTTCCACAAAGAGTCTGTGAACATCCCCCCGAGGTGATCAGGTGCACCAGTGTGATAAGATTGGTCCCTGCCTGCCAAAGTTCCCTCTTGCCATTCCCTCCCTGTGACCTAGTGACACTCACATACATCAATGGACTCCCCTCATATCTTTTGTTTGTATATTCCACTCCCTGACAATAAAGGCACTGCCCACAGGTTCTCATGTTTTCTCTCCCTCCTCTCTGGCTCCACACTTGCTTGGTTGAGTCATTTCAATGGAGCTCCTTCAATGTGGCCTTTCCATGGCATGGTATGCTATGCTTTCTTCTTCCAGATCTGTGCTATAGTAAGTCTCTCTCACTGCCATACAACTTTCATGGTGTTATTCTGTATTTGCACCGGAGTAATCATCAAAAACAACACACCCTTTTTAGTGACATAATTATTCCTTACATTACAGCACTGTATCAATTATACTTTAATTTCTTCCTTATAGAGTCCATCATTCTTGACTAATATATTAATAATTTTATCCCCCAAATGATAATAATTTTATATAATGTATGCTAGAGACTTCTGCAAAAATAGACTTTTAAATACAGAGAACAAACTCGTGGTTACCAGAGGGGGGGTGGGTGGGGGGAATGGGTGAAAAAGGTGAAGAGGATTAAGAGTACATTCATTGTGATAAATGCTGAGTGATGTATAGAATTGATGAATCACTATATTGTACACCTGAAACTAATAGAACACTGTATGTTAATTATACTGGGATTTAAAAAATAATAAGTAATAAAATAAATTAAAAAATGAATGGGAAAATATATTTACAAATATATATCTGATAAAGGGTTAACTTCTAAAATATATAGAGAACTTACAGAATTCACCCAAAAAACCAAACTATCCAATTAAATGGGAAGAAGACCTGAATAGACATTTTTCCAAAGATGACATACAGACGGCCAACAGACATATAAAAAGATGCCCAACATCACTAATTATCAGGAAGATGAAAATCAAAAGTACAATGAGATATTACCTTACACCTGTCAGAATGGCTAAAGTCAAAGAAACAAGAAAAACAAATCTTGGCAAGGACACAGCAAAAAAGGGACTATCATGCACTGTTGGTGAGAATGTAAATTGGTGCAACCACTGTGGAAAATAATATGGAGTTTCTCAAAAAATAAAAAAAGTAGCAATACCATATAATCCAATAATTCTATTCTTTGGTATTTACCTGAAGAAAACCAAAAAACACTAATTTGAAAAGAAATATGCCCCTGTATTTTTATTGAAGCATTATTTACAATCGCTAAGATATAGAAGCAAACTAAGTGTCCATTGGTAAATGAATGGATAAAGAAGACATGATACACACACACATGTACACGCACACACACTCACACTCATGCTCACACTAGAACATTAGGCAGCCATATTAAAGAATGATATCTTGCCATTTGTGGCCACATGGATGGACCTAGTGGGTATTATGCTAAGTGAAATTGACAAAAACAAACACCATATGATTTCACTCGTGTGTGGAATCTAAAAACAAAACAAATGAATAAACAAACAAAAAGAAGAATCAGACCTATAAATACAGAGAACAAACTAATTGTTGCTCGAGGCATGGTGGGGGAATGGGTAAAATGGGTGAAAGGGAGTGTCAGATATAGATTTCTAGTTATGGAATGAAAAAGTCATAATAATAAATAAATGGTACAGCACTAGGAATATAATCAATGGTATTGTAGTAGCATTGTATGATGACAGATGGTAGCTACACTTGGGGTGAGCATAGCATAGCATATAGAGATGTTGAATCACTATGTTGTACACCTGAAACTAATGTAACATTGTGTGTCAACTAAACCCCAAAAATTAAAAATTAAAAGAAAAACTGCTCTAAAAGAGAAAGCGTACTAAAATAGATAATAATCTTCATTCTCACGATAGAAAAAAATCTAGTTAAACAAAATAAAAATTATAAATCAGAAATGATAAAAAGCCTGCCTTCTGAGGCTGTATGGCACACACAGTGCAAAAGCTGCTTTAAAACCTGCATAGATGACTGAAAAGATGGAACACTTAAACTTCATCACCATTATTTTGTTTGAGAAGTGAAAATTGCTATACGTGGAGATCTTAAGAGAAAAAGTGTTGTAATCCATCTGTTCAGTCTATGAAGTTTACTTATTACTGAATAGGGTTTAAATTGAGGATATACTTTTAAAAAAGTGGCAGAAGGATTGATGAAAGGGAGAAAGAATGTTCAACCTGAAAGAAACATAGTGGAAGATAATTTGATATTGAAGGGAAACAAACAAACAAGGGGCCAGGAAGCAGGATAAAGGAGGGAAACAAAGTTGTATATAACATCTTCTCAGCTGAAGACTTTTTACATGGATTACATAGGATGTTTTGGTCAGAACTATGAGGAACTCAGGGAAGCAGGAGATAATTTAACAAAAGTCTTTGTTCTCAGGTGGTCACATTGTATGCTAATAAACAAGGATGTGGTGTGATGCAGATATCCAAGAAGAGAATTAATCACAAATCATACACTTCAGCTTGAGTGATTCCCCTAGACAAATCAGGCCAGCTGTCTCACTTCTCATCCCAAATCTAATCATTTGCACATTTAAATCCGACTTGAGGAACGGTTCCACAGCATATTAAAAATACAGGAAAAGAATTTTACTTATACATAATAAGAATATACTTATTCTAAACCAGTTCTACAAATTGAAGCAAGTGGGAGGGTGGGAGAGGTTAAGGTAAAGAGGTCATCTTCAATTTTGTTTTCAACAATGTGTAACAAAAAGAATTGTGTAATTATTTCAATTACACAATGCAGTTATTTCAACTGCGTTCTTCTAGAGTAGAGTTTCTCTGAAGAATATTTCCCTCTAATATAGAGAAAGAGAAAGGAAAAGTCAGAGAAACTGCTAGTGCCTTGTAAACAGATTCCATTCTGATATGAGGGCAAGTTGCCTTTCTTATAGTAAACTTTGGCTTTATTAGCATATTGCTCTTCATGGTCTTAAAGCCTATGGTTTCTCTAGATTTACATGTCTTTGCAGCAGGAATTTGCTGTTAAAAACATATTGCAGGACCTGGATATTAATGTGCACACTGTGCCTGAACTTATTCTTTCTTTCTTTTTTTTTTTTTTTACAAAATTGTGATTCCAACACAGATTCTGTCAAAGATATGCCCGTTGTGTAGCCTGATAAAACAGCACAGGCCAACTGCATGTTCCAAATCTTAAATGCAATAAAAGCAAATGATGCATACCCAGCCTGTGGGGCCTCTGTACTTCCCAGACTCCGAAATACACTGAAGGAAATGTGCAAACACCAAGCCTGGTCTGAGATTTACCCTGACATGACTCTTGCCTGGAAACGAAAAAAAAATTTTTTTTTTTCCTTTTTGGCCTCTCTGAGATTGGAAGTATTAGCAAACTTATAATTTTGTTTATTCATTTGCTGAGCTCTAGTATTATCTAGATTGCAAAGAAAGCATCCAGACAACTGCCTTCTTCCTGCTTGCTTCACCCCTGAATGTAACTTTCCCTCTTTCTCTAGCAGCCTCAAATGGACATTAGTTAGCTAAGCTGTTTGAAATTCCTCTGCTGAAGGATTTCTTTTAATGTGGGAAGCTTGGCTTCAATTTTCTTTGCCTTTCTCAACTCAAGGGCCCAGTGAACGATCAGCTCCAAATTCTCTTTTGCTGAAATTCTAGGATAGAGGAATAAAGACAAATATACTTCTTCATACGCAGGATGGTGCTCCTACGCCTCACTTTCAATCTTGTTATACTTTCGGTTTTCCCACTTCCCATCTGAAACCTCCTCCTAGCCATCAGGGTGTCTGCAGTCTTTTCCCCACTCCTACACATCTGGTTTACCATTCCAACTGGTCATACTCTTGCTTGAGATGCTCCTTCTCTAACTGCTTAAAAAGTGACTCTTGATTGCATCCTTGTAAACATATGGTACTTGGCTCATGGTGTCTTGTCTGTTCAATGAGTGTTTGATAGATGAATAAATTCAGGAGACCTTCAAGTTATTCACCAACATTTCTGCTTCCAAAGAATGGGGACCGGTGGAGACTTCCCTGAGTAGATTTTCTGTTTGGTTGAATTAGCTGTGGTCCACTTTTTTCCTCTTTCGACCTTCCCTCTGAACCCTGTTTTGTTGATAGGCATCCTAAGCCAAAGAGGGTCAGGCTGGACATTTACAGGAGCGATGAGTGTCAGCAACAAACATTAATATGTGATATATGGGTGAAGTTTTAGTATGTGTATGAAAACAAAGACAAGTGAATTTTCTACAGCATCTGCGTTCATGACTTGCACACTGTTCTACTCCACTATATTAACAGAAAAATCAAGACTATGGGGATCCTCATTTCTTTAATTATTTTGGTAGATATTTATATTTTATGAAATTTTATACACACAGAAATTTATTCCTGTTTATATCTCTCTCACTGTCTCAAAGTCCCTTATGTAGATAAATAATCAGTATGATCTGCAAGCTTACAACTGATGCAATCTCTACACTGAGTTGGTATGACTACTTTTTCATTGCTACAGGATGAATGAGCACTCTTTCCCTAAGCTGTCAGTATGTGTACTTATATGTGCAGGGAAGGCCCTCCCCTTTTTGCCTTCAAATTATTCTTTGTTTCATTTGTGCATATTTTGCCTCTCCAACTATGTTTTCTTAAGGGCAAGGACTGTGTCTTAAATAGTATTCTTTTACGTCAACATTGAGCCAAATCTGGTCTTTTTAGTAGGTGTCTAAAAATGCTATTGAGATGAGTGAGTCCTGGTTAAACATTTTTTACAAAGTGCATTTAAGAAAAAATACCTCTTTTTTTTGTAGGTCCTGCAGAATCTGCCTGCGCTAATGAAGAAGTGGTGCTGTTTGAGAGCCTCACAGTATCAGTATATAAACAGACCTTGGGTTCTAGGCCTGGTTTCCTTGCTGATCAGTTCTAAATATTATTATTTACTATAGGTGTTGATGTTTTGACTGGTTTAAGTTTTTCTTTCAAAAAAAGATACACAAGTTTGGAGAATTGTTATCTGTTCCCTTGTTTGTTTGTAGAGGGGAAAAGGTCTATTTACTTAATTCCTTCTACAGAACAAAATAGTTTATATTTAATATGATACTTTTCAAAGCAATAAAAAGCTTCTTATTCATCTTTGTTCCTTTTCCCTTCATGCCATGGTATACCCAGTTCATAGTAACCATTCAATAACTGCTTAAATGCTTTTTATTATTAACAATTACATAAGGCCTTTAAAAGCATATGAAAATGGGAAACCACAAAGTCAAAAATGGATGAAATCGGTTACATAAAATTTTACATGGGTCAGAAAACACAATAAACAAATTCAAAAAAGGGAACATAAACCTCAAATATATTGAAGATATGCTACAAAGGGCTAGTGTTCATAAATGTAAAAGCGCTCTCATGTATCAAATATTAAACATGAGCAGGCCAATAAGAATATGTGCAAAAGTGTTATAAGTGAATGGCAATGACCAGGAGCATATAAAATTATTTGTCTTCGCTAATAATTAGATAAAAAAAATTAAGTAACCCATCACTTTTCACACTTCAGACCTTCAAATAATCAAAGGACTGATATTATACATTTTTGGTAAAGGTAAGGGAAAAAATACCCTTATTTGTTGTGGGTAAGAATAAAAATGGCGAAAAAAAACAACTTAGGTACTATATTTTAAAATTTAACTGCTAAGTGCTATAACAATAGCCAAATTATAGAAAAAGCCCAAATGTCCATCAAATGATGAATGGATAAAGAAGATGTGGTTTATATATACAATTGAATACTACTGGGCAATGAGAAAGAACAAAATCTTGTCATTTGCAGCAATGTGGATGAACTGGAGGGTTTTATGCTAAGTGAAATAAATCAGTCAGAAAAAGACAGATAAATATTTTCACTCATAAGTGGATCTTGAGAAACTTAACAGAAGACCTTGGGGGAAGGGAAGGGAAAAGATAGTTATAAATGAAGAGGGAGGGAGGAGGTAAGCCATAAGAGACTCTTAAATATAGAGAACGTACTGAGTGTTGATGGGGCGAGGGCGGGGATAAGGGAAAATGGGTGATGGGTATTGAGGAGGGCTTGTTGGGATGAGCTCTGGGTGTTGTATGTAAGTGATAAATCATGGGAATCTACTCCTGAAGACAAGAGCACACTGTATACACCGTATGCTAGCTTACAATGATAAATTATATTTTAAAACACAACTAAAATTTAACTGCTAAAAGTTTTTACCCATAAATTCTAGTAATAGGATTTTATTCCAGAAACACACTAGCAAGAAATATGTAAAAACATAGATGAAATAATGTTTGTTGCATTCTTTGAATAGTGATATCCTATAAGCAGATATCTATCTAAAAGAATTTGGAAAAATAAATTTAAAAGAATGAGTTAGACCGATGTTCATGTCTGGCTACAGAAAAAGTGTCAAAGTTATTTTAAGTATAAAAGCAAGTTATGATGGCATATTTAGTATGATCTTACTTTATAAAATTAAAGTGTATGTTAAATATCTTGGAATATTCATTCCGACAACATGAGGACTGATATAGATAGACCTCTTTCTGCCTATAAACACACATGAAAAATAAAAGATTGATAAGATATGTAACAAAAGCTGTAAATACCTTATTAAACATAAAACAAAGACAGTCCCTTAGAACAAGAGCAAACAGGGAACTTAAATCCAGGTGTTCTGGTCATGAGAGACTGTGCAATGAGTGGGGTGTTATAGCAGATGCTGGGAGTTTCCTGTCCACATCCTTTGGGCCTTTTAGGGTGCCCCTGCTGATTTGCAATGGCCAGGATCCATATCTCTGTAACTAGGAGCTTCCTTTCCCTGCAACTCTGGAAGGCTGCTCTGACTGCATGTGGCATGTTGGAAATGCCAGAGAATAATTCTCCCTCCTCCTCCTCCAGCCCTAGTAACCCTCAACCAATGATTCCCCAGGTATGGTTTACATAACCCTTTGTGGTAGGTTAATTATGAGGCATGTATTTTGCACTGTTTCTCAGAGTTTCCCACTTTAATTGTGCACTGACATAGCTGGATTACATACACACTTTCCAGTGGTTTCCTTCACCTCTCTTCCACTCACTTCTCCTCTGTCTTACTAGGCTTCTGAGTAGCCCCCAAAAGTCTATATGCTCTTGAGTTTTTGTCTTAAGATTGGCTTTTGGGGGAAACAAAAGTAAGAAAGATGTTAATAACTTGTAAGTGTAGGATTGAGATTTTAGTGTTCATTCAGAAACCAAAGTGAAGAAAACTGGAACCAAGAATTTTTGTTAACATAATCCTCGGCTGTCCCTCAAGGAAAGGAGAAATAAAGTTCTTTGTTCATCATTCCAGGGAAATGGCAAGGCGGTCTCTTTGTGTTATACAAAGAAAAAAAAAACTCACATGAGAAATTGAGACCCAAGACCTAAGCCTGGCATTTAAGTGGTATTGAAATGTAAAGTATAAAAAATAAATGTATGAACTGGTTCTAAAATGGCAAAATTCCTAGGACACTATTTGGAAGAAAACACAAAACATCTAAGACATGAAAAAATGTAAATCTTTGCTGAGTGTAAGCTAAACATTTTTAAAGATACAATTAATAAAAGCAAATTCATCAAATGTCAGTAGACCGGAGAATTAGAACACAAGCTAATAGTACATTTTGAAGGAATCCACAAAACAGGTAGGCTAAACATTATTGGAAATAAATAAAAAGATCAAAGGTATAAGGAAGTAACAGGAAACTGACATAGGAGTGGGCAATTTCGTAAAATAACAAACATATCTTCTACAAATGACACTAAGAAATAAGATTGATTGAAGATGAAAACAAATATGGATCAAAGCTTCTCAGATGCTCAGAGATTACAGAACTGAAAGAGAGACCTAAGGAAAACTTTCACAATGAAGTATGGTGAAATAAAGAAACAGTAAACATGAAAGAGTTTAAGAAAAATGAATGATGGAAGGAGAATGCCAACCATAAACACAGAATAGATGTTCAAGAAAGTGAGAAAAGGTATTAGATGCAATTTTTGAAGAAAGTGTGGCTTAAATTTTACCAGATTTGATGAAATGTGTAAAGCGTAAAAGAAATATGAAACGAGAAAGCAGGATAAATAAAGGTAAATCTAGATATTGCAGTGAGCCTGTGAAACATGAGAGAGGGTGGCAGTCCTCAGCTATCAAGAGAGAGGACCTGCTGGAAGATGGTGCATCCGTTGAGGGTCCCAGATGCTACACCCTCAGGATCTATACTGTGTTTACATGGAGGCCACTCTTCCCAGATTGCTCCCAGTTAATGCTGGGTATGGTGCAGGTACTAAAGCCGATCCCTTCTGGCCCAGAGCCAAACTCTTCAAACAGGCAGTTGTGTTTGGGAGACTGAGGCTCTTGGAGTTGTCCTGAAGGCTGAACCTTCTACACCAGACACCTTTCTCTTCTCTCCCATCTCAGAATCAGACCTGCACTGCAGGTTGAAGACTCTTCCACCTACATCTGATCCCCTCTGTGAAAGATACTCCACAGGACATTCCCCCCACCCCCCCAAAAAAAATCCTTTGTATTTCTAGCTTTATTTCAAGGTTGTGTTGTGCAGAGGAGTTGAACAGAGAGAAAACCTTAAAAACAACCAGAAAAGACAGTGTGCTACAAAGTAACAACTAGACTCACAGGAAAAAAAAATTATCAACAACAATGGAGACTGAAATGCAAGTGACTGTTATCCTTAAAGTGTTGTAAGAAAATGAAAGAAACTTAGAGAATTCTAAATCCTGTTAAATCATTTCAAGAGTGAGGGCTAAAAAGGATATTTTCCCATCTAAACATGAAAAGTTTTCATTACTTACAGACCCTCAAAGAAAGAATGTGGACCTAAAAAGAAAGAATGAGATGTAGGAAACAATGTTGAGCAACATTGGGAACTATAGGTAAATTTACATAAGCATTCACCATAAAAATTTTGTTTCGGGGTTTAAAATTAGAGTTCAAATAGAGAGAATAACAACGTGGTTCGGAGACAGGATCTGATTTAGGATGATGTAAGTCAGCTCCTTATAATTTTGGGGGATATGATGGAGATATTGAGTACATATATAATTATTTATATCTTAACTCTAGCATGAATGCTAAAAATTTAAAGGTGATCACTGAAACCATAAAAAGAAAATGAAATGCCTAATCACCAAATCAATGGAGAGAAAATGAATTTAAAAACTCAAATCCATCCAATAGAAAGAAGAAAAAGAGTAAATAAGAAATAACAAAAAAAGCATGATGAATAGAAAAGCAAAGTTAAAACTGACAGTTAAAAGAAAGCTTCTGATATAATTTTAAAAAATGAAATCCTAGTTCTGTTACCTGAAAAGTCACACCAAGAATATGCACTTGCAGAAATGTTGCAAGTAGGAAGATGAACAAAATCACAACCAGGAGAGAACTGGAAGAGCAGTTTCTATATTAAAAAATTATTGAAAGATTAATATTTTAATATTAGATGCAATAGACTACATAGCAGAAATAAAAGTAACAGTTACCAGGAAGATAATCTTTTCTTAATTTGCATTCACTTACCAGGCTGACATCGAGGTTTAAAAAGCAAAAACTGACAGTGTTACAAGGAGAAATTCATAAATCCATAATTACAGCAGATTTTGACATGCTCATTGCAGTCATTGATCCAGCAGTCAAAAAGCTAGTAAGTGGATAGATGACTTTGACAACACAGCTAAGCTTCAGCTAATGACTATATAAAAGCATTGTTTCCAACAATTACAGAAAATATCTTTTCTTTCTCTTGTGGATTTTTTTACAAAAATTAGTGACTTAAACTATAAAGCAAGTCTCAATAATATTTAAGAATCATTTCACATAAGCAGCGTTTCCTGAACACAATGCCTCAAATTTAGAAATCAGTAACAAAAGAGAGAGTAAATCTTTCCACCTCCCACTCAGAAATTTAAAATAACCACTTCTAACTAATTATTGAATAGGAAAAACATCACAGAGTTTAGAAAATATTTACAAATGAGCCACAATGAATATTCTGTATTTTAAAAATTATGATATTCAGCTAAAAATGTACTGCAAAGGAAATTTACAATGTGAAGTGTATAAATTAGAAAGATTAAAACTCAGCAATAGTGTAAAACAAAAGTCAGTAGATAAATAGAACACTGGATTAAGAGGAGAAGTTAATGAGATAGATAAAAGTGATAATTGCGAGGCTCCATACATCAGGCACACTTCCACTCTGGGCATTTGCACTTGCTGTGGCCTCTGCACGGGGCATTCTTTCTCCAGGTATCTGCATGGTTTACTCAGTGAGTTCCCCAGATCTTTTCTACAAAGTCACTCGCTCAGTGAACCCTCCCAAGCACTCTGTTTAAAATTTCATGCTCCACTCCCCAATATTCCCTAACCATCTTTCTTGCTTTTTTTTCATACAGTATCACTATTTTCATATAGTATCACTATAATTATCACTATTATCTTTTATACATGCATTTAACTCACTGTGTCCCCTCCTAGTATCTGTTTTGCTCCCTGCTGAATCTGCAGGCACTTGGAACAATGTTCAGTTTAGCAGTTTTCAATTATTATTTGTTGAGTGAATGACTTTATAGCTATCGAGGTAGTGAGATGTCTGTCATAACATTTTCCATAGTTTTCTCTACATTTGAAATATTTGTAATTAAAAATGCAGGTTTTTTAAATAAAAAAATCTCTATTAACATAAGCCAAAGTATTAACAATGATTATCAATATTTATGTTTTGTCTTTTCAATTACTTACAATACATTTCTATTTATAATCACAACAAAGATAAAAATAATGCCCACCGAAATAAATCATATACACCTAGTTCATATATTCAGTAAATTCTATTATTGTTTTAAAGCACCTATTCTTTTCTAGAAGTAGTGAAATCCCAAGAACTATATTATTCTACATTAAAGATCTATATAAAAAATCATTAAATAATCCTTCAAAAACAATTTAGAAAAAAAAAACACTCCATAATAAAAATACTTACAAGACAATGTATTCTTTCAGTGAAGAAATTATTGAGAATTTTCTTGTACTCATACGTCTGGTTTAAAAACCTGGATGAGGTGCCTGGGTGGCTTCAGCTCAGGTCATGATCTCACAGTTTGTGAGTTCCAGCCCTGTGTCAGGCCCTGTGCTGACTACTCAGAGCCTGGAGCCTGCTTGGGATTCTGTGTCTCCCTCTCTCTCTGCCCCTCCTGCACTCACACTAGATCGGTCTCTCTCTCTCTCTCTCTCTCTCTCTCTCTCTCTCTCTCCCTTCTCTCACCCTGTCTCTCTCTCTCAAAAATAAGTAATCATTACAAAAATTATTTTAAAAGCCTGAAGACACTTGAAATACATATAAGGGAAGACATATTTGCTCCCATTCTTAGATATTTTCATGTACTGTGTCATTTTGTGTTTGTGGATGGTTTAGGAATTCAGATGTGTTTTCTGAAAGGGGGATTTATAAGTTTGTGGTAAAGAGGAGTGAAGGAAGTTAAATAATAGTTGCCATTTATTGATAGATCACTAGGTCAGATTTTCTTTCAGCTCTGGCCCTCCATCTTCCATTAAGTATAATAATCAGGTACCTTCATTTTAGGGAATGATTGTGTACAAAGTTAGTTACCAGAGAGATTTTTTTTCATACTTGTAAAATTAACCCATTAATATAAGAGTGCTTATAGAATTTTGATTGAAATAAATAATTAAGACACATTAGACAATACATCAAGACACAAAAATTGTTCTGTTACATAGAACCCTTCTCTTTGTAGGATAAAATATAAACTGAGAAAATCCGCACCAAGACCAAGATACTGGTGTTCAAAAAGGTTTTCAAAAACATAATTTAAGTGAAGGGCTGGACGTGAAACAATGAGAAACATAGCATGTTCGCTCAATAGTGATATGCTATTGGGAAGTCATTGATAAAATTATGAAATCTTAAACAGGCATTCTTCCTGGCTTAGCACATGAAGCAGCATTAAAACAGTAAATAACAATTTATAATGAAATTGTAGATCACCTTTTGGAGGTAAATTATAAGGATGTTACTGATTATATTTATATAAGATAAAATTTGCCTAAGGCAACTGAACTCTTCTCTGCAAATGCTCAAACTTCTAAGAAAGCTAGAATTAGATCGTTTTTGACAACTCACTGAAGCATCTGATAGAAAAAATTGGAGGAGCTAAAGAGGTGACCTAATCACAATGTTCTTATGATAGAAATTATTCTGAATTGTTTGAATTAGTTTTCTTTCAAATTTCATTTTTGTTATTATTGCTCCATATAATTAAAATCCAGCCATTCATTGTTTCCTAAGAATCATTTTTTCAAATTAAAATTGAAGAGCAATAATGATGGGATGATGGGTGGCTCTGTCAGTTAAGTGTCCAACTCTTGGTTTCAGCTCACTCCATGATCTCATGGTTTTGTGGTTCGAGCACTGCATCAGGCTCTATGATGACAGTGTGGAGCCTTCTTGGGATTCTCTCTCTCCCTCTCTCTACCCCTCCCCGACTCATACCATCTCTCTCAAAATAAATAAATTTTTTTAAAAAATGATTTAAAAAGAGTAATAATGATGAACATAAGTTATTAGTTACCTAGATCTTTCTACCATTCACACTGCCACAGTGAATACATATTTTATAGCTATACACCAACATATTTTATATGCACACATGCATATATATAATCAATTATATATAATCAATCTATTCTTACAAAAACACTGTGAGGTACAGTTATAATCAATATAAAATGAATGGAAACTGAGCTGCAGAACAGTTAGTGACTTCCCTGGGATCGTAACAGAGATGAACGTCAAAGTCAAGACTAGATTTTGAGTTTCCTATCTTTCCCAAAAACTCTTTTCCTCAATTCATATGCTTACACTTTGTACATTGCTGGCTAGCTTATAGGTTAATGACCATGACCACAGGTGTACCTTTCTCTGACCCCAGCTTTCCCTACACAAAAGGAAACTCTATTTTCCTTGCCCTTGTAGTGTCAATAAGAGAAGAAAATGTGTTCCTGGTATCTTATGAGTATTTCCATAAACCCTGTGCCGTGTGTTGTTTTAGGGTCTACAGATTCTTTCACTTGGATTCATTTCTTTGTGGGTTACATAGGCTTTGGTGGGCTGACTGGAAATCAAACTTTCATAAATAACACAGCATCTATGGAATGATTCTTTTCCAGTTCTAGGCTTTTGTATCAAAACAAAAATCTTTGTAAATTGTGTCTTTGTAAATTGGAGATGCCCATACTTTTGTGCGAAGAAAACTGAGCTCTTGTAAAGCAACTGAGCTCTCATTAGGGGCCATATTTAAGTATGACTGTGCTAAAAAAAAATCTACAAGTAAACATGGAACAGCATATTTATACCACAGTTTCTTTGTGCTGTTCTCAAGTATGTATGGAAAATTCCTGTCGTCAGGGTCCAAGCCGGAAGCTTCAGCCCCTCACCACTAGAAATGAATAAAGAGGCTTTCATGTCTATAGAGTCTTCTGAAGCATGAGCTCTGGCAAGTCTCCAATAATATAGGCAGCACCCTGTAAAAACCAGATGTGTATGTATTTGAATCATTTCCTGGCTCCTCCCCCTCTCCTGACCCCTGGATGCTGGTGGAAGGTTTAGTCCTCCACCCTCTTCCTATTTACTTTGTCTTTCTAGGTGATCTCATCTGGTGCCAAGGCTTTAAATAGCATATGCATTGATAAATCTAACTTCGGTTCTGATCTTGTTCCTGAACACTGCATCTCAAACTGAATGTGTCTTAAACAGAATTCCTAAAGTCTCTCTGCATCCTGCTTTCCAACTTCATCTTCCTTCTATCTTCCCTATCTTGTGAATGGTACCTGCAGAGATATGAGCCAAAAATCTAGCATTCATTAACTGTTCTCAAATTTACTTTATTTAACTGACATATACACAATATACAGTTCTCTTGAACTCACTTCTAAGTGTATACACACACACATACACATACACACACACACACACACACACACAACGTGTATATTAATCCTATAACAGAGGCACAATTAGCATCCTTCTCCAACTTGTCCAAGGTTACTTGTCCAAGGTTATAAATCTTGTGGGAGGTTGAGTCAGAATATGAGCCCAGGGAGTCCAGCTCCAGAACCTGGAATCATAAGCTTTGTGTATTGCTCTCTTTCACATTCAATCCACCATCCAGTCCCATCTTTTCTACTGTCAGATACTCAACATCTGAACACTGATAACACCACTCCACTGTCTCTGCTCAATCCAAGCCACCCTCACGTCCTGGCTGGCCTGCCATAGCCAGCAGCTACCCATGACAGCCACTGTACCCTGGGCTGAACAATCCACATTCCACACAAGAGCATTAATCAGTTGGTGTCTCTTCCCTGTCTCCTGGGTTTCAGTGGTTTTCATTCACAGTGAGAGTAAGTGTAAGATTCAAAGCATGCCCTGTGAAGGTGCACACAGCCTGGTCCTTGCCTACTTAGGCCCACTCATCTCCATCCTTCCCACCATCTCATTTTGCTCTAGTAGCACTGGCCCTTTGTGTCTTGACAACAGTGAAATTTGCTCCCTTCTCAGGGCTTTGCTCTCCCTCTTTCCTCTGCCTGGATGGCTCTTCTTCCAGGTCTTTCCATGGCTGCATCTTTCTCATATTTCAGGTGTAGAGAAAATTCCATTGACCTCCCAACATGTATCCACAGCTCTGTGGCCAGTATTTTCTTCACGGCATTTAGCCATGTCTGAATGATGTCTTATCTACTTGTTTATGTGCTGTCTGCCAGTCTTCCTCACTGAAACGCAAGCTCCAAGGGGATGGGACTTTGTCTTTTCTACATTCATATCCCTGGTCCCTATATCACATTAGGTCTTCAAGTACCTGATAGTTGGGTGAATGAATCCTGCTTCTGTTGTTTAAAAGCAGTGACCTTAGGGGTGCCCAGGTGGCTCAGTCAGTTAAGTGTCTGACTTTAGCTCAGATCATGGTCTCGTGGTATGTGGGTTCAAGCCCTCTGTTGAGCTCCATGCTGACAGCTCAGAGCCTGGAGCCTGTTTAGGATTCTGTGTCTCCCTCTCTCTCTCTGCTCCTCTCCTGCTCCTGCTCCGTCTATCAAAATAATAAATAAACATTAAAAAAATTAAAGTCAGTGATGTTAGACTAATATTTTAATCAATGAGAGTTTGTGTTTGCTCCTTAAAAAGGGACAATTACACCTATAGTTAGAGATTTTCTGAGGATATTTGAGACATCTAATCAGAAATTAGAATTTTCCTCAAGATAATAGTGCTTATGAATTTGATATACTAAAAATTTGGACTGATTAATAGTTTGTCACATGTGCAAATATTTAGAGGCTTTCACATCAATGAAAAGAGGTCTCTATTTGTTCCTGTTCTATGACAAAAGCCCAGGACAAAGAATCCTCAGCTATGAGGAACTTGAAACTCATCTTAGCCATATGGAAAAATTTCTTCCAGCCTGAAATTCTAATTAAAGAAAAATTTGAAAAGCTATGATATCAAATCTTTTTGGAGATAGATGGATGACATAAATTTAGGCCCATTTCACAGTTAGAAAATAATTGAACTCATCTTGCTTACTCAAGAGTGCATAAATAATCTAAATGTGGGTCTAAATTACCAGGTTTGTAAATATTTGTAAAATTTACATTAGTACATTAACTTAGCTTAAGTATTCAATTATGGATTCCTTTTTGCATTTCTTTAAGGAAGAAACATTAAATATTTGTTGTACTAAATATGGAACAAACAACTTATGTATCTTTTCAGAAGAAATTGAGGCAGTCCCAGTTAAAAAATGCATAACTGTTATTTAGTTGCTCAATAGTTTATAAAAACTCTTTGCTATTACTCTATAACATGCTAAAGCTAAAAATATCTTCTCAGTTTAAAAATTCATGGAGAAACACATAAAACTTCATTCTTTTGCTTAAATATTAAGTCAATTTTCTTTATATTATTACCTGTGAGGCATGGCATTATCAATTAAAAATAGTAACATTTCATAAAACTTACTTCTTATTAGTATTTTTAGGTTAATATGTTTTAATATACACTTAGCAATATATTTGGAAATTATCGAGCATTGACTTTTTTTAAATTCCCATTTTTTCATTTCTATTTTTAAAAGAAAATATCATCATACAATGTATGCAAACTAGAAATATATGTTTGTTTAAAAAGAATATTAGGATGCCTGGGTGGTTCAGTCTATTGAGTGCTCAACTACTGATTTCAGCTCAGGTCATACATAATGTCACAGTCCATGGGGTCAAGGCCCCCATTGGGCTCTGCACTTGGGATTCTCTCTCTTCCTCTCTCTCTTCCCCTCCCCTACCTGTGCTCCCTCTCTTTCTCTCTTTCAAAATAAATAAACATTAAAAAAATTTTTAAAGAATATCAATAGAGGAAAATACATCCGGGTCATTTTTCTTAACTTTTTAATATTTCTCTTATAAAAACGCACATTTTCATGCTATTTGAAAATGCTCATAAATAATTAGTGATTAGACTCTAGGTTAAGTATGTGGTATATTTTGCATTTTTTAGCTTTGACTTCAAGTTCACTGTGCTCCAAAGATACCCCAGCCTTGGAAAAACCTGCCTAGAGTAGTACTAGGAAAACACAAGCACCCAAGAAAAGCCAATAATCTGCCAGAAGCAATAGATAAACACAGAACATCAGAAATCTGGTTTTACATAACTAGACCAGAATTTAATTATAGCATAGCTAAACTTATTCCCAGGAATGTTTTGTTTGCAACCATTTAAATATTAATTTGCTCATTCCACAGGACAAACTAGTGTGCTGAAAATAAAAATTTTTGAGTGTTTATAGCACATATGGAGTACCATTTTCATTCAGTGACATTAGATTTGCTTGTATGAAACTATAAACTGTAAAACAATTTGGGAAATGAAGGAAGTTGTTAATAGCTCATTGTAGCTAATTTGTATCAGCTACTATATAAAGCATTAGTTTTCAGGCAAAAAAAAAACACAGATCAAAAATTAAATAACAACTTTGTGTAGATATCTATAATTAGAAACGTGAGGTGCAAATGAAAATCTATTAAAAATAGTTCTTTAACCTAAGATCTCATTAGAATATTAACAATCTCCAAAATTATTATGCTTGTCAAAGTGCTACTGGCAAAAATAATTATATAACAAGGTGATTACACTGTTGAAATTATTTTTTTTAACTTTTGCATAACAGTTATAATGGTCATAGTGAAATATGGAAGGTGAACATATACTAATTTCTATCTACTTAGTTTATGACTTTCATCAATATAACTTGTCATTTTTAAATTTATTTCAAATATAAGAGAAAATACAATAAAATAAAAAAAACTGAAAATTTACTTCTGGTGCATATAATGCCATATAAATTATCCTTAATACTTTCTTCTCTTTCTCTCTTTTCATAGCCATTAAAGACAACAATGAAAGGTAAACAAAACAAAAGGTAGTTGCATCGTACTTATTTTATGTCAGCCATTGTTTTGAACACATCATATGTATTCATTTGAGATTAAAACAATCAAGTTTATTACTGAAACTGGTAACATGACAGAAACAAATGTAAATCTTTTTTTTTTTTTAATGTTTTATTTATTTCTAGGAGAGAGAGAGAGAGAGACAACGTGAGCAGGGGAGGGTCAGAGAGAGAGGGAGTCACAGACTGAAACAGGCTCCAGGCTCTGAGCTGCCAGTCAGCACAGAGCCCGACGCGGGGCTCGAACCCACGAACCGAGAGATCATGACCTAAGTGAAAGTCGGACGCTTAACCGACTAAGCCACCCAGGCGCCCCAACAAATGTAAATCTTATCTAGAGAAAAAATATCACACTAGGCCTCAAGTTATCCCCATATTTTTTATATACAATGTCCAGTACTCCACCAAAATAACTAGGCATATGAAAGGTAATACAGTTTGATACAACCAGGAGCACTACCAGATAATAAGTATAGACACTCAAAAGATATAAATAAAGCAGTTACAAAGACTTTAAAATGATATGTAGAATATATACTCAAGGACATGAAAAACAAGATTGAAAATTTTGAAAGAGATCTAGAACTACAAAAAAAATGCTAGAAATTCTAGAACTGAAAAATATCATAACAGAAGTTGTCAACTCATTTAATGGATTAAGTGAGAGATCAGATACAGCTGAAGAAAGAATTAGGAAAATAAAATACTGGTCAAAAGAAAATGTCCGCAATGAAGAACAAAGGGATCAAAGGTAAACAATAGAGATAGAAATGTTCAAAGATTAAGCATATATGCACTAGGAATCCCATTAAGAATATTGAAAAAGAGTGGGGCAAAATCAGTATTAAAAGAGAATATTGATGGTAACTTTCTAAAACTGTTGAAAGATATCAAGATGCACATTTAAGAAATCCTACAAATTCTCATAGGAATAAATGCAAGGAGAACCACAACTAAGCAATAATGGAAAAACTACTGGAAATTGAAGATATAAAGAATTATAAATTGTCAAAAAAATTGTAAAAAGAGAGATTGCTTCTAAATACTGTTTTCTGAAATCAACAGAAACAGTGAAAATTGTAAGACAATATAATAATGTTTTGAAGTGGGGAAAGAAAACTGCCAATATAGAATTTTGTTCCTAGGAATCGTGCACATTTTAAAAGGGCAAAATAAAAGTCACTTCAGACAGAAAACGACCTGAACCAAATCATCACTAGACTAAAAGAAATCCTATATGTAATCTCAGAGACATGGGAAGTAATGAAGAGTACATATGATTGTACAAAAACATAGGTACATTCATTATCATGGGACTTAAATTATATAAAATTGAATATGTAAAAACAGCATAATTCAGGAGAGGTGCAAAAGTAGTTAAGGCATTCATTCTAAGATTCTCAAATTTTCTATGCAGTGATAACAGTATTAAACAGCATTATACTTTGATTAGGTCAAAGGTGCATTCTGTAACCTCAAGAGTAACCAGCAAAACATTGTGGAAGAGTGTAGAAATAATAAGCTAATGGGTAAGGAGCAACACAATGACAAATATACTCAACACAAAAGATGGCTAGCAAAGAGATAAATATAAAACAGGAAAGACAAATGGAATGTACATAGTAAATCAGCACTTAAACTCAAATCTATCACTATTACATTAGATATAAAGGACTAAATATTCCTCTGAAAAGACAAATATAATCAGACTGAATGATAAAACAATAGTTTCATCTACTGTAAAGAGATAAATATAAATCATAAACACACAGAAGATTAAAAGCTGAATGCATGGAAAATAAACCAGTACATAAAAAGGATTAATAAAAAAAAAAAAAGGGATGTTGTATTATGAGAGAACTTTTATTTCACCAGGAAGATATAACAGCTCTATATTTGTCTTGCTTAACTATTTCTCAACCATTTTTTTCCCCATTATCATGGATATGGTATCATCAGATCACTTAAGGAGTCTTTTTAGTTTTTCTTTCTCCTAATTACCTCCCCTCCTGAAATTTAATACCATATACATTTCATGTCTGTGTATTCTTTTTGGAGGTCCATAAAGCTTTGTGATAATGTAAGGATAGTTTGCCTACCAAGAACAAATGATCACCGCCACTATGAAGGTATGATCTAACAGCACACCATTAAAGTATTAGTGTATCGGTTTAACATATAAAAATGCTGATGTTCAACTGCTTTGATCCATAAAAATGGCTACTTCACATTGTTAACACAATATATAAAGTAAAAGATGGCAGGACGGAAAGGAAAAATAGACAAATCCACAATTACCTGGAGTTGTTAACTTATCTCTCAGTAATTAGGGGCAGAAAAAAAAAAATCAGTAGAAGTGTAGATCTGAATAACATGATTACTCAGTTTCCTAACTGGCTCTGTACCTACCAAGTATAGAATACACATTCATTGCAAATGCATGTAAAATATATATAAAAGTTGACCCTACAGTGGGTCACACATACAAACTGCAACAAATTTCAAAGACTTAAATCATATGCAGTGTGATTTATGATCACCGTAGTATTATACTAAGAAACAATCACAAAAAGATAACTAAAAAGTCCAAATATGTTTTAAAATTAATAAATGCATTTTTAAATAATTTATAGGTCCAAAAATAAATTACAATTGAAATTATTTTGAGCTAACTGATAACATAAACACTAAATTTGGGGATGCAGCTCAAACTGTTAGAGGAAAAATGTATTGCTTTAATATATATATTCAAAAAGAAGAAAGACTGAAAAGTAATGAGCCAAAAAAAAATTGAGAAGCTAGGAGAAAAAAACTCAAATAACCCCCAATAAAGGAGACAGAAGGAAATAAGAAAGAACTGGGGCACCTGGGTGGCTCAGTTGGTTGAGTGTCCGACTTCGGCTCAGGTCATGATCTCACGGTTTGTGGGTTCAAGCCCCGTGTTGGGCTCTGTGCTGACAGCCAGCTCAGAGCCTAAAAACTGTCTCAGATTCTGTATCTCTCTCTCTCTCTGACTCTCCCTTGCTCACGCTGTCTCTCTCTCTCTCTCTCAGAAATAAATAAAACATTAAAAAAGTATTTTTTGAGAACTGAAGTTAAAAATAGACATCAAATATACATAAAGAGGATTTTAAAAAGCGAAAATTACTTACTTGAACTATCTAATGAAATTGATTTTGACAAAACCATAGGGAAGAGAAAACCAGAAATGACACAATAAACTAATAGCAAGAATAAAAAGTAAGACTAATATTAAAGCAGAGTATTATAAACAACTTCATGATAGGCACTGAATAGATAACATAGATAAGACCTAGAACTACACAGCTTACAAAAACTGAAAATAAAAGTAGAAAATCTGGATAGCCCACAAAAATTAGTGGAATTAAAACTGTAACTATAAACTTGCCCATAAAATGTTCCAGGACCAAATAGACTTAGTTATAATTTTCAACAAATATTTCAGGAAAAAATAACATTAATTTACATAAATTCTCCAAAAACAGTTTCAAAAGAATATATTTTTCTAATTCTATGAGGTCAGTGGAAATTTGATAAGATTCTTGCCAGAACAATGATTTTGACTAATTTTTTTCATCAACACAGTTTCAAAATTCTGAAAATTATTACCCATCAGAAACAAGGTAACGAAGCATTTTAAAAAAGAGTACAGCATACAGTAGCCAAATTGTAATTGTTCTAGGTCTTCAAGTTAGATCTGACATTGTAAAATCAATCACCATCACAACAGAATAGAGAAAAAGTATATGATAGATATCAGAAACACATTTGGTTAGTCAAATATTTGTTCATAACAACTAGCAAACTAGAAGAGAAAGAAACTTCCACATATTATAGAGTATCATACTGACTGTAAGATATAGTGAAAGCTCTTCTTAGATTGGAAATAATACATTTACCCACGGTTATCCTTTTTAACAATTTACTGAAAATCCTAACTAGTACAGTAAGACAAAGTTCAGTATTGAAAAAGAAGGTATATAATTGTGAATATTTTTGGATAGTAAGATCGCCTACATAGAAAATGAAAAGAATATACAGAATAAAGTATTAGAATTCATAAGTGAGCTTAGCAAGGTTGTTGATAAATTGATACAGAAAAAAATTGTTTTTCTATGTATTAGTAACAAAAAGTTAAAACTGAAATTGAAAACACAGTATTTAGAATAATATCAAAATACTAAATGCTTAGTACTAAATCTAGCAAGGAATGTGTAAAATGACCACAAAATAAGATAGAAGATATTATTGGAAGAATTTAATAGAGACCTAAATAAATGGAGGGATACACTACGTTATAAATTGGAAAAGTCAGGAAAAATGTCAGTCTTCCCAAACTGATCAATATCCTAACAGTGATTTGTTTTTTAGGGAGGAATTTTAAGTTAACTCTACAATTTATATGGAATTGAAAAGAACCTAGAATGACCAAAAGAAACTTGAAGAAGAAAATGGGAAATTTTATCAATGGGAGAAAGTATTTGTTGTTGTTGTTATTTAATTTGAGAGAGAGAGAGAGAGAGAGAGAGAGAGAACGCACTCTTGTACACCAGTGTGGGAGGGGCAGAGTCAGGGAGAGAGAGAATCTCAAGCAGGCTCAGCGCTAACAGCTAGAGGAGGGGCTCCATTCCAGAAACCATGAGATCATGACCTGAGCCGAAATCAAGAGGCTGACACTTAACCAACCAAGCCACCTAAACATTCCTGGGAGAAAATATTTGCATAACATATGGCAATCAAAGGTATCAATATATATAAAGAATCCTATAAATTAATATATAAATGACTTGTTTAAAAATTTAACAAAGAGAGGTGCCTGAGTGGCTTAGTCGGTTAAGCGTCCGACTTTCACTTAGGTCATGATCTCACGGTTCGTGGGTTCGAGCCCTGTGTCGAGCTCTGTGCTGACTGCCAGCTCAGAGCCTGGAGCCTGTTTCAGTCTGTGACTCCCTCTCTCTCTGACCCTCCCCTGCTCACGCTCTCTCTCTCTCTCTCTCCTAGAAATAAATAAAAAACATTAAAAAAAAATTTAACAAAGAGTATGTTTACATAACTAATATACATGTAAAAAAGTACTTAGATTAATTAATAATCAGGAAAATGCAAATTAAAACCATGATAAGCTATCATTACACACCTACTAAATACTAATAAGTAAAGTTAGTGAGGAAGTGATCTATCACACATGGTTGGTGGGAATGTAAATTCTTTTACCCACCTTGAGCAACTTTGAATTTTCTGTTAAGGCTGAACATTAACATTCTCTGCGGGCCAGCAACTTACTCCTCAGTATATGTTTGCAGAAATACGTGTACCTGTGCCCCAAGGACAGGTCCAAGAATACTCAGGCCAGTAATTTTCTTTATAATACTAAAAACTAGACACAATTCAAATGTTTTTCCACACTAGAATGGGCATATTCAGATAATTAAACACTACGGAATAATGAAACTAAAATATAGCTACAGTGCAACAACTGAATGAGTCTCACAATGTGAGAGTCAATGAAAGAATGGAGGAGGCATGATGAGATTTCTGATGTGTCAATAAGGTAATAATGTTCTATTTCTCAGCTTGGGTAATACACAGAGCTTCACTTCTAAAAAGCAAATCATTATGCACATTTATATGATGGGTATTTTTCTGTATATGCACTATTACTTAATACAGAAGGTTAGCAAGAAACAAAACAACTGTATTTCTCTTAACTGTTAAAGCAGCCAACAGCACTATACACAAAATAGATTCATGAAATAATTGTTTTAAACTGTTTTATTTATTTCTGAGAGAGAGAGATAGCATGAGCAGAGGACGGTCAGAGACAGAGGGAGACACAATCCGAAGCAGGCTCCAGGCTCTGAGCTAGCTCTCAGCACAGAGCCCGACACAGGGCTCAAACCCACAAACCATGAGATCAAGACCCGAGCCGAAGTCAGACGCCCAACCGACTGAGCCACCCAGGCGCCCCATGAATAATTTTTAAAGTGTGTAAGAAAACAGCACCAACTGATAGATGCATGATGCTTATTCTCCTTCACATGCTGTTTAAAGCACTTTACAAGTAAAATTCATTTGATCTTCTCAACAATCTCATGAGGTTACTACTATAAACTCTTTCTTTTATAAGTAAGGCGAGTGAAGCCCAAAGAGATTAAATAACTTGCTTAGGATCTTATTGCTAAGAAGTGAATGGCGCTAGATTCTGCACTGTTCCCCATTACACTATACTGCCTCTCACAGCCAAGCTTCTGAAGTTTAAAGTGTCAGATTCATCCACTGTGAATGCATTTAAAATGAAATAGTGCTGTTCTTTATATACTGGAAACTCTTGTAAATAAATATATGGAAGTAGATTACTTGAACATTTGAACAAAGATTTTTTATGTTTTGCATAAATAAATATTTTTCCAACTCATGCTTAGAATGCTTACAAATAGATTTGAAACATAAAGCATTTTAAATATATAAAACAATAAAAATTTCTCATAAAAAGCTGGGGTTGCATACTGACTCTGTTAGCTGTAACTTCTCTGAACTTCTATTTCCTTGCCATTAAAATGGGCATAACTAATCCTTTCCTCACAGGAGTGTTTCAAAAATGGAGGACTTGACATTTGTGCTATGAACTGAGCCACTAATTACATAGGAAAGCCAATCCATCTGCACAGTAAGTAAATCCGAGAAATTTTAGAAACTAAAGGTATCTCACTTTATGTTTCAGAAACTTAAAATGTCAAAAATACTCAATAACTTGCTGAAAGTATTACTCTCATTAAAATCAGCATCTGGAATTGAACTCAGGCTTTAGGCTATAAGTTTAGTAGCCTTTAAAAAAGGTTGACTTTCATTTTTTAATTCCTGCTTTCTCTTCTCTTTCACCACATAAAATATATAAACTAAATTTTAAAAACTTATAATTATTACCACTTAATTTAATAAGTGCATTTATTTCCTTTTTAAAGGATTTACAGGCATTTTAAACAGGGAGTGTTCTCCAACTCACTGTCTTTTTGACCTGAATAACCACATAAAAAGCTTTTATATACATTTGTCTTCAAGTTCAAGAAGGTCCTTGCCTTCAATCTCTCTCTCTCTCATGCACTCATGCATAGATGCTTGGGGGCAGCATATTAATAAAAAAGAGGACAGTATTTTTCAATTAGTTTATTTACAAGCCATTGAATTATTTTAAGTGATCAATGATTTCTTTAATAATTAAAAGAGATTTTTGGAGAAAAGCTTAGAATGTTCGTTCTGGTCATTCAAAAACTGCTGTCACACAAATTCTTATCTCTTTTACGTTTATCTCTTTCATTTTATTTTATTTAAAGATTACTTTTTACTGCAAACATAATAAGAAAGGTCTAGAAAAATACAAAATAAAAAACACTGAATAACTAAAATGACTAATACTTATCTCCATCAAATTAAAAACAAAATTGAAATAGTTTTCATTTAATTGGTAACAGCAAGAACACGAGTCTCAAAGACATAGAAATATACTCTATTTCTATTACATGAAAAACAACTTTTTTCTTAAATTTAATGACCTTTTCTAAATCAAGGCATTCTTTAGAGCCTTGTATTCCTGCAACATCTCCTTTTATGAAAATGCTTCTACACTTTTGTGAATGACTGAGTTCTTTCATCTGACTAGACACAGCTGGCAAGTGGCATAATGAGAAAGGGAAATGAAAGTCTTTTTTTTTTCCTCCTGTAAAACCAAAAAATGTATAAATCATATTCATACTGAAGTATTACTTGCCTGTGTTACACGTCTTAATACAAATAGTGTTTTCTACTGGTTTTTGAATATATGATATCATATATTTTAATTTTAAGAGTCTATCAATGATGAGCAGTTTCCCTAAACTCTATTTGGATGAATATAAATTTTGCATATTTAATTAATTCAAAAAACTAAATGAAACTGACCAATTCTAAAACAGAAAATTTAGATAAAATGTTCAAACCAATAAAATGTGCACAGTAAAATATGTACATTCAGTATAAGGAGAAAAATCTCAAATAGTTGGGCACACAGCAGACCACAGATTTTTCTTAGGCATACGTGAAAGCTGGAAGGAACTTTGGCCTTCATTAAGCCCCTTGTTTTGTCCGTGAGGAAACTGGTCCTCAGAGTGAGGATTGGCCCAAAGTTACTCAAACAGCAGTGATGGCCTATCTCCACATTTTAGGGCTGTTACTTCCTGGTCATACTGTGTTTCTTTACTATATCAAAGGCACTTGAGAAAAAATCAATAGGATTGAAGGAAGAAGCTAATGGATCAATTGAAAAACAAAATAGAACTCTTTTTTTAACTTTCTCTTTGTTCTCAACTTTAAATACCACAGAAAAGTAAATAAGTCTCTGTAATTTCCCCCATGATAGACATAATAAACTTATGGGGAGAAAAATTGAACAATTCTAAAGTATATACACAAAAAGTAAGTCTTGTTCCCATTTCATCTCCAAGTTCTCCCAGTGGCATCCATTGTTAATTTGGTTAATTGATTTTTATTTGAATGTACAGAAATTTTCTATCAGTGTGTACGAATGTGTGTATATAGTTGTGAAAATGTTAATGTAGCTTTTTTTTTGACTTACTACATGAAAAAATCATTCCAGATTTGTGCATGTAGATGTAGGACATTCTTTTAAATAACTATATGGCTTTCTGTTGCATAAATTTAAAGAACATATTCAACAACTCACCTATATTTGGGTTCAGGAAGTTTCTGATTTTTTAATATTACAAACAGTATAAAAATAAATATAATTTGATATGGTCTTAGACTAAAATTTACTAGAGTAAAAGAATATGTAAATCATTGGCCATTTGATATCTTTGGATACCAGATTTTGACCAAATGAGGTATATGTTAACCTCCTATGTCTATACCTGGAAACAGCCCTCATCCAGACTGGCCCCAGGCCTGACCTCCCATTCCAGGAGAAGAGAGGAATATTCTTAGAACTCAAAACTCTTAAATATCATTCAATATATTTAAGTCATGTATCAACTCCTTTTTTGGACAGAATCTTTCATTTGTATGTTGGAAGCTGTGGGCAAGTAAGATAATTTACATCACGTGGAAAGGATATTTTATGTATTTTTTACATATGTTAAGTATGACAATATAAAATCCAAAAGGTATTAATAAGAAAATAATCTGAGGAGTTTTAATCAAAAATCTTACGTGAATTTACCAATCACTAGAAAGAAAAAACTAAAACAAATATTCTCCAAAGGAAACTCCATCAACATCTCATTACCAACCTTAATTTTTTCCATCTTCTTACAAATGTAAGAAAGGGAGGAAGGGAGGCAGGGAGGAAGGTTAAATGTATGACATATCCTATCTTTACTGGCATACTGATTAAGGCTATTATTTTCTTATATCTATACTACATGCAAATATATGTATAAATCAGCCATGAAAGGATATGAATTTTCAAAATATTGGGATATTTAGTATATGTGCTGCCAAAGCGAGCACAATATTGGGATATTTATACACTAGTATATTAAAAACTATATATTGTTTAAGTTTCCTGTGTATTTAACATCAAGTTAGTTTTAGGTTTACCTGAAACTACAAACCTTGCTCCCTGTTCTACATGCTTGAGCTGTTAACTAAACTGTCACCCAGAGGAGATGCCAGAAAGAATGTTCTGATCCACTAAGGATCTCACCAGTGTCTGGATTTGGATAACTGAATTGCATCAAATCCCATCACTAGGATGAGACAGCGACTCCTTATCATCAGGGCAAGACCTCAGAGCAGGTACTCAGTGGACAACCAATTCACCAAGAAAATAGTTCCTTCTGAGGATTTCTCCAACTTAATTGTCAACATGTTTTCAGTTATTCTAAAGAAACCAGAATTGGAGTTAAGGAGATACTAACTGAAATAGTATAGAAAATCTAGGATAGTGATGGGCACTTTGGAAAAAAACACTTGTGTAACATGTAAACCCCCAGCTACAATGAATGCAAAGCATGCCCCTTTACTGTCTGAAGGAGTGCCATGGCCACAGAGTAGCACATCAACCTCACACAAGTATACGTGACCTTCCCTGGGGAGCAACAGTCTTCCTAAGGAGAAATTCTCCCAAACCCAGGGTCTTGTTTTCCTTCTGTTCATCTTTGGGAATTAGATTATTTGGAGGTGAAATTATGTGAATTTGGATAACTGAGCAAAGGCAAAGAATAAAGGGATGTGGTAGAAAAGATGGAAGAGGTGCAAGAATGAAAACAAATTAATGCTAATATTAATCTTGTCAGAGTAAATCACATATTTGGGAAGGGAGAAGCCATTCTCGAAATATTCTGAGAGCCTCATTTAAAGAAGAGAGAACTGAGGTCTCTAAAATTTAAGAAATTTGGGGCTCCTGGGTGGGTCAGTCGGTTAAGCATCCGACTTCAGCTCAGGTCATGATCTCACAGTTCGTGGGTTTGAGCCCCACGTTGGGCCCTGTACTGACAGCCAGCTCAGAGCCTGGAGCTTGCTTCTGATTCTGTATCTCCCTCTCTCTGATCCTCCCTTGCTCATGCCATATCTCTCTCTCTCTCTCTCTCTCTCTCTCAGAAATAAATAAAACATTAAAAAAATTTAAAAAAATAAAATAAAATAAAATTTAAGAAATTTGCCCTAACTCACATGGGTCATCTCTGGAAGTTCTGAGCCACTATGAGAGTTTTCCTACCACTGAGGGCACTTCCCAGAACACAAGCCCATAGCAGCTTGTGACCCTTCCTTTCTTGTACTATGGGGCTGCTGGCATCTGGGACTGCTGTTAAAGTTCTCAAAGGGTTCCTGCTTTCTAGAACTCCTAGGGATTCCAAGTTCAAGCAATCTTAGAGAAGACACTATCATTTCCATTGATTTAATTCACTGATTTAATTTGCCATTTCAGGCCTGCACATTAACTTAATTCAACCAATGGGATAAATAAATAAATGAATACATTTTAAAGTTGATTTGTTTATTTTTAGAGAGAGGGAGAGAGAGTGCGTCCCCATGCATGTGCGTATAAGAGTAGGACAGGGGCAGAGAGAAAGAGTGCTTTAGTGGGGAAGAGGTGGAGAGTGGGAATGAGGAGGAGAATCCCAAGCAGGCTCCACATTGTCAGCGGGGCCAATTTGGGATTCACACTCATGAATGGAACCATGAGATCTTGACCTGAGCTCAAGTCAAGAGTCAGGCACTTAACCAATGGAGCCACCCAGGCACCCCAACATTATACTTTTTAAGAATACCATTATATATATTATTTCAGAAGAATAACAATGTCTTCAATTGATCATATTAAAATCACAATAATAGAAATAAATACATGGAAAATTTAGTTTTTCTTAAATTCCAATTTTCATAAAGTCACCTCTTGTGTTTCATTTTTCTTCATCACCATCTCCCTCCCAAACTCTCCTTTGTTCTTCCGTTTATTTCTCTGCACAGACTCTGCTATTTGTTTATATATTCAACCAGAAAATAAATTTCCCAAAGGCGGGAATCATTGCTCATCTGTTTTTTTTTTTTAACTCACTTGACACATTGAGAGCACACTTTGATGTATTTTGAATAAAGGTTTGACATTTTCACATTTATATATAAATGGAATTATCTAAAAAACTCCAAATAGAGGTTAAGAATACTATAAACCGTTTCATCTAAATAGAACTGTTGGAAATATAATATAATCAGTTTCCTTTACAGATAATGAAACAATGGCTCAAATTACCCAGCTAGTTAGAGCCTGAATGAGGGTGCCCACCCTGGTCACCTGTCTCTGTCCCTTCTTCTTTTTAGGGTGTTCCATGCAGTCACTTTCTAAGTACAAATTAAATCATCTAGATACCTAAATGATTCTTGGAAAAGTATAAATACCTTGGTTATATGCTAGACTTTTGACACACTTCACTCTCTGTATTCAAATTTGTAATAATGCAGGAATACAGTAGGTATTCAGTCAGTTTGGGTTTCTACATCCCCTTTTCCCTTCTCTCTCCCAAATTTCCATTTCAAGCACTTTAAAAATTGCTAATATACCAAGCATGTGTCATCTCAAGCATCAAAGTTAGCATGTTGACAAAGTCACCTAGGATGCTTGTAGAAGCCAATGGTACTGATTGCAAAACTGCTCCTGTGTGAATGTGGAAGTGTTCCCCAAGGCACATCATTAGGAGAAATGGGGATGCCACCACGAGGAGGCACTGATAGATAGGGTACCATTGCATGTCCAAATGCCAAATCCCTTCTTCCTCAACCAGATGTACCTTCTAGAGGAGGGATTTCTACTTGTCTATAGGTTACTTGGGATACATGTGCTGAATCCATAGAATGATGGATTTGGGGGATAAAACATCTGTACATCAAGGGCCTTCAGTAAGTTACCTGCTTTCCCCAGTAAGGTGACCCCCCAAAAGTCAGTGTGAGTTGAACCACTTAGAATACCTGTTAGCTTTTACCTTTAGAAGGTCTGAGGTCAATTCTAATTCTTAATTTTGATAATGATGCCCTTTTCATCTTGCTTAGATTGATTTACTACTTAAAAAATTCTTTCTAATACTATGTTGACTAGTGAGTTGACAAGTTAGCTTCCCCTGTGATTTGAACCTAGTTAAGAACAAATTAGACTTGGAAGATAAATTATGAGGCAGAAGCACTTTCAAGGTGATACATTCCCACTTTGAGGAAATTTGGTCATTTTACTTTTGCATCTGTTTGGAGTAGGATGTCCTTTGGCTGTAAACAACACAAGTCAATGTTTGGAATGTCGTTATCTGTAATATTGATGTGCTGATTTCTAGATTATATTTTAGGCTGGACTAACACCAAAACTATTTTTCAAAAATATTTGAAAATGCCATATCTTAAAATCATTTAAATAATGTATAATGTATGAAGGGTAGTAAGTGCTCAGCAAACATTTTAAGTAAGTATGTACTGAGAACTGACAATAAGTAGTTTTGTGCTGGATGCTGGGAAAAGCACTAAAAGATGTACAATAATTTTCCCTAAGCTGGTATCTGTTCCTGACACATATTGGATTTTTCCACCCTTCCCCTAAATAACTTGATTCAAAAAATGGGTTTCTCCCAGCCAATTTGCTGACAAGTAGTCACCACTGATTTTTTCTCATGTTGTTCAACTGAGTAAGTAGGGTCTGAAACTGGAGAGCTTACAGTGTCAGGTAAAAATCCCTATAAAGAGGAGACAGTCTTTGGAGTTGCAGCTAGTTAACTTTGGGCCTCTACTGGAGACAAGAAGTGACTTCATTTTGTTGGAGAAAATGTCAATCAAGATGCAACTACTGACACCCATCTTTGTTTCACCAGCCAGGAATAAAAGATAAAGCAGAGGAAATGGAGGAGCTGCAGTTAGGCATTTGCAACACACAAAGTCCTTGTTTTCCCACCAGGCGCTGCAGAAAAGCAATTGTCCATTCACAGCACATCCTCTGCATTTTGGAGCTAATATTTTTGCAGTTCTTAACTTAGTAAATTATAGTCTTATGCAGTTAATTTTGTACCCTTTGAAATGCACAATGTATTTGATACCTTGCCTAATATTACTGCTAACATGACCCAGTTTTTAAAATTTCTCTTTCTCAAGGTTGGGACTAGAAACCTTAAAAAAAAAATCAAGTAAGAAATATTGGAAACAGAGTAATGGCTTCAAATAATCCTGTCGTACTTGCTATTGCATAACTTTGAGAACGGTAATAAGGAAATCCATGTTAACCATATGCTACTTGAAATGTTTTTACAAAAAATTAACTCTTTGGACAGAAGTGATCTTTAGCAGGAGTCCCCCTCAATGCATAATAATGTGTCATTGAAAACAACATTAGCTCTGTGTTATTTGCCTGCTTCCTGCAGCATTTAGTGTGTTTACTGTATATGCCTGCCTTCTGGTGCAAAGAGATTTACTCTAACAGGCACTCTGGCTAGAGCACATGAGGAACAGAATCTATGGATGATTAATTAGATCTCAGGCTCAATCACTTTAGTCCCTAGTTAAATATCTCACTCTGTTTTCAACTATTATAGGAGAAGATAAGTAACAAATTTACAGTGTGAATAAAGAACTTTTTCATTTCCTTTATAAATAATAAGATCTAAATCACTGGTATCTAACTCAGTGCCTGCATCTTCCCTGCCGACTTCCACGCTCGGAATCTTTTTTTAAAAATGCAACAAGGTGACAAAGTGCATTTTCCTCAAGAATTCATCTTTCTGACATACCTTCTATAGGTTTTTCTACCTTCAACTTTATTACCAGATTATTCCTCTCTTCCTACTAATTTTTTCATTTTGAAGTCTGCTACCAAACAGCATGACAAACTCAAAGAAAAAAAAACCCTGATATTTCCCCTTGTCCTGCAATGCTCACCAAGCTCTGTACCAATATTTTCCTATACTGTCTTCACCAGAAAGAAAAATGACCCAGCTCCAAGATTTACATTGAGGAAGAAATATTGCGTTCATTAAAAAAGAAAAAAAGAGAGAGAGAGAGAGAAGCCCTCCTCAGTGGGGGCTCCAAGAGCAGCGAAAATCCCGGAGTCCCACGTTAGGGCTGGTTGGAATGAAACAGTTAATTCAGGCTAAGTGATAATGTTTAGTCAGTTCGCCTAGAAAAAGGAAGGAAATTCAAAAGCTGGTTGCTGTAGTAACCATTACAGACCAAAAAGAAATATATATGTATATATAAATATATGTACAGGTTCATTTTAAATAAAACTCCTGCCATCTCTCTGTGATTCTGTTCTCTCAAGCAAAACGAGCTTGCCGCTCAAATTTGTCGTACCTACCTCAACCATTAAACAAGACATTTAACCATAGTGGCAGTTCTGTGACCTTTGAATGCCGTGAAATCTCTGAGCGGTGCTGCTTGTTCATGAAGACTTGTGCTGCAGAGTCCAGCAACTTCATCCAGGATTAGGAATATAATTAAGTAAAAAAAATAAATAAATAAAAAATTTAAAAAAAAAAAAGGAAAGAAAAGAAAGAAACACAAAAGCACACAGAGAGATCGAGAGAGAGAAGGTAGAAAGAGAGATCCTCTCTGGGTGAGCACACCACTTTTCTCCCAGGCGAGCGCTGGGACAGAGCCGAGCCTGCTGCAGTGCCCAGACCCACCGACTGGCTGGGGGATCGGGCGAGCGGGCAGGCAGCCGGCCGGCTAGGCTGGGAGGTGCCGTCAGTTGCCACAGGCAAGGAAAAGCAGAGACCAATCGGCTTCAGCTCTGGCAGCTTACTGGAGTGGAGCCTTTTCTGTTTATGTTTCCTCATTTCAAGAGTGACGTCAAAGGGTTTAGGTTTTCCTCCGCATGTGCTATTAATTTTAACGTACAGTACTATGGGTGGAATGCATGTGTGCCTGTGGTTAGCCTGGGCACCCCACTCTCAGGAGGACCCAAGAAACATTTCCTATATTCAGGAATAAATTTAAAAAATTTAAAATACCCTGTGGTTGAGTGTATCAAAAAACAAAAACAAAACTAAAAAACAAACCAAAAGCCTTGGGCTAAATAATAGCAGCAAGATTTATGGGTTTTTTTCCCTCCAAATGTGAGTGTATGTACATATGCCCACTTCACAGCTGTTGCTTATTTTCAAACGAATTCATTTTCAAACTCACCTAAATTGAGTTGTTAATCTTTATAGTCATGGATGCAGAGTTCTGCAAATGAGCTGGTGAGCAATATTATGTGCAGTGAAAATTAGAAATCATGTTTATGCTGCTGATCCCTGATTTTCTATCTTTCCTCCAGCTTGTGTGGTGAAGTGTCAGGATTATTCATGCTAGGGATATCCATCCTGCAACTCCCCACAGGGAGTCATTCAAGAAGCTGGGCACACGAATGCCATACAGGCATGCCTGGGGTTTCAGCATGTCCTCTCCCAAAGTGTGTGAAGGTACAGTTATTTAAGGATACATCTTCTACCAGGGGCCCCAGATCATCACTGATTTTGTCTTCCTACTCTGGAAAATCTCAGTGGTGGCCATATGTTGTTTCTAGCTCCCTCATATTCTCTCTCTTCTCCCCCTGCCCCATTCTGCTAACAGAACCTCTTTCTTCTTCTTCTTCTTCTTCTTCTTCTTCTTCTTCTTCTTCTTCTTCTCCTTCTCCTTCTTCTTCCTTTCCTTCTTCTTCCTCTCCTTCTTCTTCCTCTCCTTCTTCTTCCTCTCCTTCTTCTTCCTCTCCTTCTTCTTCCTCTCCTTCTTCTTCTTCTTTTCTTTTGGAAACTTTCCTTTCTCTGTCTATGGATTGCATGGCGTTCCCCAACCCCCCACCCCTCACCTCGCATCCCATTTCAGAACTATGAGGGGCATGTGACCCAGACTGGCCAATTAGATTTCTCCATTGCTCTAACCACAGAAAATGTTTTAAGGGTAGGCACATCATTCAAGAAGGGCTAGAGTTCTTTTTCAAATATTAATACTGATTCCTTGAGAAAGGAGGTATTTATAGCTCTCTAAGAGCCTATGCAGTAGGGTTAAACAAGCCTGTAGTTGTTAGGGTTCATATTTGATGTTGAAGATATAGCAATGAACAAAACAGATAGTATCTGCCTTCATGCAGTTTACATTTGGGGGAAAGGGGAAGACAGGCAATAAAGATAAGTAAATATATAACATCCATCAGTAAACAGCTTTGAAATAAAGGAAAATAAGGGCAAAAATGTGTGTGTATGTGTTTGCTATTTTAGGTATAATGATCACAGAAGCACTACGATAAAGCAACTTTGAGCAGAGGCTTGAATGAAATGAAGAAGCAGGTCATCTCTCTCTCTGCGTTCCAGGCAAAGGAAGTTGTGCAAAGTCCTTAGATAAGTGAATGCTTAGCACATTCAAGAATGAGGGAAACAGAGTGGCTAGAAGAGAATGAGCAAAAAGAAGTGGTTTTAGGAAGATATGTCTGGGTCAAAATCAAGTATCTTAGAGGCTGTTTAAAGTATTTAGACTTTACTCCAAGATGGAAAACATATCAGAGTATTTTGAATGAAGGAATGCCTATGATTAATATATATTCTAAAGAGATTTCCTCTCTCTTTTAAATGGAAAATAGACTCTAGAGAAGCAAAGGTGGAAGTAGGTAAACCACTGATAAGGCCATTGCAATAATGGCTTGAACTTGAGCAAAGGTTGAAAAGGTGAGAGAGTGAGATTCTAGAAGTGTGTGTGTGTGTATGTTTACAGAATTAGTGGGGTTTCAGGATGTGCCATGTGAGAGAAAGAGAGGAATCAAGAATAATTCCCAGGATCCTGGCTTGAGCAAATTAGAATAGAGTTTGCCGCTTACTGATATGGGGGTAACCAGAAGAAGAATCCAGTTTTGAGTTGAAATAAAAAGTGGTTCTGAGCCTTCATTCAACATCAACAAATATTTATTGATTAAGTAGTCTGTGCAGGCACTGTTTTAAGTGCTGGAGACAAAGCAGTGAAAACAAACAGACAAACACAAAGGCCTTTGTCCTCATGAAACTTCAATTTTTCTGAGAGGAGACAAATCATAACAAAGTAAAAGATTATATAGGATACATTGAGCAGGAAATGTGGAGTAGATGATTAAATATACAAGGTGGAGTTCAGGGAACTATAGATATAAATTTGGGTTATAGTTACAAATTTGGGAGTTGTTGTATATTCAAGGTATTTAAAGCCATGAGATTGGATGAAATTACCAAAAGAAGTACAAATGGAAAAGCTCCAGGCAGTCCAACATTCGATAGTCAGGAATATAAGAAAAAAAACAGTGGAGGAGTTTGAGAAGGAGCCTCCAAGAGATAAGAAAAAAACCAAGAGGGTGAGATCTTGGAAGACAAATAAAATTTTCAATGATCAGCTTTGTAAAATGAAAGTAAGATGAAGACTGAAAATTGACACTTGATTTGAATGTGTAATAATTTGTGCCTTTGAAAAGATCAGGTTCAGTACAGTAGAAAAGATAAAAGCTCAGGAGAAAATATAAAAACAAAAAGTGGGGACAGACCTTATAGGAAATGATTCCAAGGTGTTTTCCCCAAGAAGAGGAGAGAAATGGGGCAATAATTGGAAGGAAAAGTGGAGTCAAGGAGGTATTTTTAACATGGGAAGATTATTGGCATTTTTGTATGCTGATAGGAAAGATCCAAGTGAGAATAGTGATGCAGAAGACAGAAGGGAATATAGTTGGAGACATAGAGTTTGTGACAGGCAAAATGGCCTTCCAAAGACAACTAATCCCTGAAATTTGTGAATACTTTATATTCCATGGCAAAAGGGACTCTGCAGATACAATTGAGGTGATGGATCTTAAAGAAAGGAGATTAACTTAAATTACCTGGTGTGCTAAATCTAATCACATGAGCCCTTGAAAGAAGAGAACTTTCTCTGGCTGGAAGCAGAAGAGAGATACAGCAGAAGTTAGAAAAGTTCTAAGTAGCAGAAGTATTCAACACACTACTGCTGGCTCTCAGAGGTAGGACCCATGTGCAAAGACCAGAGAGAGATCTCTCATTGCTAAGGGCTCCCCAGCTGACAGCACCAAGGAAACAGCTACCTCAGTTCCACAGCTGTGAGGAATTGGATTCTGCCAACAACCTGAATGAACAACCTGAAATGGATTCTTCCCTAGAACCCCAAGGAAGAAACCTAGCCCTGCTGACACCTTGTGATCAGCCTTTGAGACTCTAAGCTGAGTACCTAATCAAGCCATCTACAGATCTATGAACTAATAAAGTTTGTGTTAATCTGTCACAGTAGTGATGTAACACTAGTATAAAGTGGTTGACTTTCGAAAGCAGCATGGATGATTCATCCCTAGAACCAGAAGAGAAGGCAGAGTAGATAGTAGAGGTATATTTCTTAGTGGATTGTAATGATGGTGCAAGATTGTAAAGTTCTGTGATTTCAAATTTCTCAGTAAAATATGAATTAGAAAGAGGGCCAAGAGAGAAGATACAAGAAGTGGTGAAGGTTTGTGGAGAGAGGTGTGAAATAGTCATCCAAAAGAGTAAAAAGCAGGAGTTCTCATAGAAGTAGAATATGATGACCAAAAGCACTAAGGGTTGATGTGAGTTTAGTTGTCATAAATTAAAGTGATAGCAGACAGCATGTTATCTTTATAATATGCATGAGGCATCCAAATAGAAATGTCATATAGGCAGTCTGGATATAATTCTGGGGAGCTAAGGTCAAAAAAAAAAAAAAAGTGCTACTGAAAGCCATGGGAAGGTATGAAATCACTTAATGAATGAGAATAGATTCAAGGTCTAAACTCTGGGATCATTCAATATTGGGATATTGGGAAGTTGCCAATTGGGAAGTGATCCACTGAAGGGGACCAAAAATGAGTGGCCATGGAGGTATACACACAACCAAAATAGTGGTCTCTCAGGAGTCAATTTCCAATAGTCAGTGCTGTGGACTGAATTATTCCTACCCCCTCTCCCCACCTCCATCCCATGCCCACCACCACACCAATTTATATGTTGAAGCCCTAACCCCCAATATGACTGTAATTGGAGGTAGGGTCTATAAGGAGGTATTAGCAATAAATGAGGTCATAAAGGTAGGACCCTAATCCAATAGGTCTGGTGCCCTTATAACAAAAGGATGAGACACGAAAGCTCTCTGTCTCCACCATGAGAGAATGGAGCCAAAAGGCAGCTATCTGCAAGCCAGGAAGAGAGCTCTCACCAGACACTAACTCTGCTAGCACTTTGGTCTTGGTCTTCCAGTCTCCAGAACTTTGACAAAATAAATTTCTATTGTTTAAGTACTCAGACTAGGATATTTTGTTATGCAACCCAAGTGGACTAATACAGTTATGTGAGTGATGAATTCTCTTTTTTGCTTGCAGCCATTTCACTTGGCTTTCTGTTACTTAACAGGAAGAGTCCTAACAAATTCAATATACAGTGTCAATGTTTCCTAGAAGTGACTGTCAACTCTCTTCTCCCTGATATAAATACTTCACCACTTGCAGCTTGAGAAACTTTAAGGATATATCTATGTCTATATCTACCTAGTCATTTCCACCATGCACCATTCATCTAAGACTACTGCGTTTAAAATACTAGCTGGTTTTCTCAGGCACCACTATTTAACATATACCTTGGAGTATTCTTTGAAACATGACATTTGAAGTGACCACATTTTCTGCAATTTATTAGTTATAAAAATAATCTAGAAGGAGCCACCTTATTTCAGCTTCTTCATTTTCTTCCCAAAACACGTTTTTAAATAGCTTATGACTCATAGAAATGACCACTCTTAGTCATTTTCTTTCCTTTACAATTTAACTCTCTATTTTCTCTATTAACTGAATAGAAGATATGATTCTTTTTGTGCTACACCTCTAGAAAGATAAATTTCTCAGTAATCTTGAAGATACTAAGTTTGTTCATGGATACTTATTGAACATAAATTATTGGCAGAACCCAGTGGTGTGTGTTCAACATACTGTTGGGGTTGACAGAGATCAACGTGATATAAACTCTACCTTTAAAAGTCACATACTTTACATGTCATATACTTGTAAGATACAGGTTGTTATAATACTAATAAGAGGAAAGATACACCAAAGGCTCTAAAGATAGAAAAGATAATGATGGAAAATCAAAGCAAGGGGAGATTATTTCCCACAAAAGGAAGACTTTGCGTAATGTCGGAAATTGCATTTGTCCTGAGCCAGGGAGACATGTTATATTGAGAGACTGACCTGTAGGTTAAGTATAATGGGAGTATAGGACATGGGAAAAGAATGATATATTGTGAAGGAAACATAGTAGATCAGTGAAAAATTATAGAAAGTTAAATCTAAAATTTGAATTTTACTCATTGGGGAATAAGGGCTTATTAAATATTTGCAAGTAAGGAATTAAAATAGCAATAGTGTATCCCTATTAGCAGAATGGCCCAGTACTGAGTAAAGACAATTAAACATGTGATTTACAATATAATGGAGTGAATAAAGTGGTAGGGGAAGTTCGGGGTGATTTGGGAGGATATAGATGAGAAATCAACACCTGATTTTTAACTCAATAAAGGCTTCTCCCTGAAAACAGTGACATCTGAGATGAGTTCTAATGAATACATAAGAGGTACTATGGTAAAAGATAAATGATTAGGAGTTGCTCCATAAAAAGAGAGAGTACAGAGGATGCAAAAGTATTACATGCTGAAACAATAACACTTACAAACATGGACAAGGGAAGATGAGCCTGGTTTATTCCAGGAACAAAAGCAAGTTCAGTTTGGCTGTAGTGATAAGAAATGGAGACAGTATGGGGTTTTTAGTCATATTAAGAAATTGGGACTTTGTTCCAAAAGGAATGAGGATATATTGAAGACTTTTAAACAATAAAGGACATGATCCAATTTGTATTTTGAAGCATGACTTTGGCAGTTGCATGGACACCAGAAGAAGGAAGCCTGTAGACAGGGGGACCAGAGGGGAAGGTACAGTAGCTTGGATGAGGGTGGTGGTAATGTAGAAAGGGAGATATGAGACGATTTCTTATTGTTTGGGAAATGTCATCAATACTATTTGGTGATGGTTTGAAGGTAAAAGTTGAAAGGCTTACTGTGGGATGACAAGGAACAAGACAATCAAGGATGACATGGAAGTTTAAGCCATGGCAAAAGGGTACCATTTATTGAGTTAGGTTTGGCAGGGAAGATGATAAGTTCACTTGGAACTTAACATCAAAGTGTAGATGGATATGTTATTCTAAAACTCAGCAGAAAAGACGTAGGTTAGATAACAGTTTGGAGCACCATCATATTGTTGAAGTAAGCCATATGCACCAATGGAATCACTCAGAAAGTGGCTAGCATGAGAATAGAAAAGGATCTGAAGAGAAACCAAAAGGAACACAATATTTAAGGGCTAGACAAAGGAAGGAAACCTATAAAAATATGGACAAGGAGTGACAACATAAAAAAAAAGAAAAAGAGGATATGGTGTCATAGAATCTAAGGAAAATTGTGTTTCAAGATGTAAAATATAGCTGATAATGTTAAATCTGCTGACAGGAAAACAGAACAATGTCTTTTACAGCTATTAAACCACCATAAAACTAAAACATCAGGGTATTGATATAGGTACAAACAAATAGAAAAATAAATCAATAAAATAGAACAAAGTCTAAAAGTGAATCAGTATATATACCAAGTTTATTATATGATAAAGGTGGTGTTTTGAATGAGTGAAAAAGAAACAGATTACTTTATAACCTATGTTAGGGCAAGGCTAGCCTTTTGGAAAAGGCAACGTCCAAGTAAGTTAAACTTAGATTCATTCCCAAATCCATTTACAAATATAAACTGTAGTTAGATAAAAGATGAAAACATAGAAAGCCATCACTTTTCTATAAAATTGTCAGAAAACATGATTGGAAATATGGGATTTCAAAGTAGAGAAGACTTTTAAAATGGTATAAAAGCAAAGGCCACAACAAAGAACACTTATAAAGTATCTTACACCAAAGTTATTCTTCTTTATGTCCAAAGACACTATAAATAAAGATATTTTCAACCTATACAAAACATAACAAATATACATTCTTACATATTAGTAAATTTCTATCAGATTTATAAAACAGAGAATAAGGTCTGGGGAAAAAAATGCAAAAGGAACACTAATGTTCCAGGGGTATGCCAATGAAAAGAAGCCTTTAAAAATATGGACAAAAGTGGCAACATAAGAGGGGTGAAAAAAGAATGTGGTGTCACAGAAACCAAAGAAAATCTTGTTTAAAGAAAAGTAAAATAGGGTTTTAAAATTTAGAAATTTTCTTTCAACAGTTAAGATGGGTGTAACAACCTCTGTGGAGTCTGGAGCAGGTCATTACCTTTCTCTCAGCCCATCTCAAGTGGTACAAAGCACCCAAGCTTAGTGATCTCCTCACCAGAGTCCTGCACTGACCTTCCGATGCACACCATCCTTCCTCATCTATCAACATCTATCAATTCCTGCCAATTGATCTATATTTTATACCACCTTCTCCTTTCTGTTTCACTATAACCTTGTCTGTCAATCTGAGTCCTCCTCTTTGTAGGTGATAGGATAGCAATGCTGTGAGAGCACTGCTTAACGCCTTTGAAAATGGAATTTTTGGCTCTTTACACGAAAGTTTTTGTAAAGCATAAAGGAAATAATATTTACAGATATTTTTTGAGTGCCTACTATGAGCTGGAAACTTACATCATCAGCAACAAAATTCATTAAGATGAATTACTTAAAATGTGATAAGAGAAATATGTGCCCTACTACTGGATTTTCTTGTTATGCATTTAAAATAATTTGCATTTCAGATTATTTTCTCTTTTGCTTCAACCACTGGTGTTCTTTCACCAAAACTTTTCCCAAATCAATACTATCTTTGGAGACCATGTTTTCCAAAGTGCTAATTAAGCTCAGAATCACAGCAAAAATATCAAGCAGAAAACACAATTGGAAAGCAAGAAGCAAAAAAACCATCTAAACTCTACCATTTAATGTTTATCATCGACCATTCCCCATCAGAGTGAATTTGTGAATCACGAATTAGCTTTGGTTTCTCCCTTTCTTATTTGTGACTGGACCTCCCTCAGCCTCCAAGCACCAGGAACCTTTTGTTCTGCAGCTCCCACCCTCCCCTAGCTACTTGTGAGCACAGCTTCTAGAAGGCACCTCCTTCCACAGAATTTTCTAGCCTCATTCTTCCACTCATTTTCCACCCATTTTGTGGATCCATTTTCCATTCCTCTACTCTCTACTGTCCAAGGTGGAGATGTTATCATGTCAGTAACAATCTTTAGAAAGCTCCTATTCTGAACATGGCAGCTATCTGATAACCTAATCCACATGGAAGTTTTTACAGAAGGGGGAAAAGGTTGTGTCATGACACCTGTGGCACTTTACTTTCATGCTGGAGTTTTCTTTTTGTTTTTTTTTGCTTTTTTTTTTAATATTTTTATTTATTTCTAGGAGAGAGAGAGAGAGAGAGACAGTGTGAGCAGGGGAGGGTCAGAGAGAGAGGGAGACACAGACTCTGAAAGAGGCTCCAGGCTCTGAGCTGGCAGTCAGCACAGAGCCCGACGCGGGGCTCGAACCCACGAACCGCGAGATCATGACCCAAGCGAAAGTCGGACGCTTAACCGACTAAGCCACCCAGGCGCCCCCATGCTGGAGTCTTCTAATCTAGAGACACGCCATGTTATTGGCTGAACTGTGTCTCTCCAAAATTCATATATTGAAGCACTAACCTCCTAGTGCCTTGGAATCTGACTTTATTTGGGGATAGGGTTTTTAAAGAAGAGATTAGGTACAGAGGGAAGACCATGTGAAGACAAAGGGAGAAAACATTCATCTACAAGCCAAGGAGAGAGGCCTGAGAATTTAACAAATCCTATGACTTCTCGATCTTGGACTTCCAGCCTCCAGAACTATGAGGAAATACATTTCTGTTGTTTAAGTCACTCAATCTGTGGCATTTTGTTAATGGCAGCCCTAGGTCCTAAGGCAAAGGCTTTGGGGGAAAGTTCCTTCTTTAGAACATAAAAGGTAAAGGATTTTGTATGTTGGACTGCCTGTGTGTTTCTTTTTGTTATATCAATTTACATTTTCCCATAATTTACATTTTATTTTTCTATTGATTAAAATTTTTTACATTGCTAAAGGTCTTACTTTCTGCAAAACAGAAATTATAATTTGGGACACCTGGGTGTCTCAGTTGGTTGAGCATCTGGTTCTTGGTTTCGGCTCAGGTCATGGTCCCAGGGCCGTGGGTTCGAGCCCCACATCAAGCTCTATGCTGAGCATGGAGTCTGCTTGAGATTCTCTCTACTCTTTTTCTCTCAGATTAAAAAAAAATTTTTTTTAAAGAAATTATAATTAAAAGTCCTAATTTATTAAAAATTTAATGATTAATTACTTTCTTTGCAGTGTTTTATCAGGGTTCCTTTAATAGCAATTACCTTTAGTTCATTTGAAACAGAGATTTTGTTTATAAAGATTAATTTTTTGCATTTTAAAAATGCTTTAATTTTTTTAGTTATTATAAAATTAACTAGCAGGATTCCTTAATAAACTTTGTAAGATCTAAATGTATGAGGACATTTAAAACCTGGATTCCATTTAACAAAGAAAGTTTCAACTAACACGTTATTTTTTTTAGGAATATAGTAGTAGGTAGGAAGACATTTTACCTATATTTAGGAACACACACACATGCCTTTCTTAAGAACTCAGTCATATACCCCCAGTAGGTAGTAAGTTGTATGAGGTCACTGGACTAGGTCTAACCAGCTGTATATTGTGTTCCCAGCACCTCACCCACTACCTGATATTTAGTAGGCCATCAGTCGTAGCTGTTTAGTGACTGAATTGATGAACATATGAGAGTGAATAGAAGAGCTATATGTGACTCAAAGAAAGTAATTCAAAAAGACTGAAAGGAGGGGCGCCTGGGTGGCTCAGTTGGTTAAGCGGCCAACTTCAGCTCAGGTCATGATTTCATAGTTTGTGGGTTCGAGCCCCGCGTCAGGCTCTGTGCTGACAGCTAGCTCAGAGCTTGGAGCCTGCTTCGGATTCTGTGTCTCCCTCTCTCTCTGACCCTCCCCTGCTCACACTGTCTCTCTCTCTCTCAGAAATAAATAAAACATTAAAAAAAAAAAAAGACTGAAAGAAGCTCCTTACAACAACAGTCAGAACTATGCTGGGAGCCAGAAGCAGTGAACTATGCTGGGAGCCTGGATTATGTGAACCTAAGGAAAAGGAGTTGGATGTTTTATTGAGTGATCAAGGTATGAGGCTCATATTTTGCAGGAGGAAAATGATTTTAGTGTGTAGGGCAGAGAGTAGATACTCCACCTAGCATTAGAAAACAGCTATAAGAAAGTATATCTCAGGGAGAATTGCAAGCAGCAGGAAATGCCACCTGTACATTTAGTTGGGAGACCACAGAAGAACAACAAAAACACATGCAGAACTGGTATAGGATGGATATGATTAGTGAAATGAGAAAGAGATGTTTCTTAATAGCAAACCAGATATTCCCTGAGAAACAGATCCTTATATTAAAGGAGAGGCCATGTCAGGTCTCTTATACCAATGTCATTAAATGGCTTTAACCAATCTTAAGAAACAAGAAGTAGAACAAGTTTATGTATCTGGCAGCTTCATGGCCGGGGAGATGACCGATTTATAATTATTGGATCCATATAAATACGGCTAAGCCTTTATCACATGTACTATAGAATCCCTCTGTAAAAGACCCAGAGGTATTGTGATGACTTTCCTCTTCAGATACACAATCACAGTATGACAACTTTAAACATTTATCTCAGGAGAGGGGCATGTGGGGATGTCTAGTACTAAATCTGCTATGTTGATTATAACTCATGTTAACATGAAATTTAGGAAAAAATGTTTTTGTAACATGAAAACTATTTTGTGAACATGGAGATATATGCATTCAGCATTTTAAATGCTTAGTAGGGCACCCTCATTTATTGAGGTAGACATTTGTCAACAGGAAAATATTCTTGGTTCTCATATTTTAAAAAATAGCTAAGGACATATTTCAGCAAGAGATTGAGAACATGGATGCATTTTTCTCTAGAGTGGTCAATTTTTTCTCCCTATTATCTCCCTTGCCTGCTTGTTGCCATGGCATGGGACAAGCCCACATTTTCTGTGCTTCATGATCTCAAATCAATACTGACTTTGCCACCTTCTCCATGTTTGCTAGAGATTAAAGGAACACCTGTATTACACACATGAACTTACCAATAAATAAGCAGCAGGGACCAGTAACTTTCTAGTTTCTTAAGACACTATAAAATTGATCCAAATATATCATTCTCCAAATGAAATTCAAACACTGTCAAGCTTTTAATTCTTTCTTTTTCCTCATTTTCCAGACACCCAGGCTTATTCCCTAAGGCAATGCCAGAGCTCTCTTGCCCAATTCCATTGATAGTTAAGAAAGCAGAGTTCTTTCTAGCTGGTGTTTCTATGATTTACCCTTGAGTTCAAGCAGAGTTGTAGCCCAGTGAATTCCTATCATCCCAAGGGGTGCTTCTCCCCCGATTATCACAGAAATCTCCACGAACTTCCCATTCCTGGTCATAACCTGCATCAACTTCCTTAAATCGGTTCTTGTTTCCAGACTTCCTCATTCTCTCTTCCTCTGGACCCTCTTCTTGTGGTGACAGCTCTCGCCCTTGATTAAACGGTCATGCTGTCAAACACTGGCTTCTCTCAGTTATTTCCCTTTCTCCTCAGCTTTGCCTCATTTCTGGTCACCAGCCTGCAATGCAAAGCTGTTATGATCTTCTTACTCAATTTCTGGGAATTCTTGCTTTCCTGTTTATCGTTCAATTGTAAGATAAGTTTCAGAGATATTTCTGTTTATATTTGATAATATTTTGTTTTCTCCCAAGGAAGCAGATAAAATGTAAATTTACGACAGAAACATTCTCTCATATTTTCATAGGTAATACCTACATAGAAATAATCGATCCCATATTTATCATCATTGTTGTATATTTTGTATCTTCATTGTGGAAATCATGTTCCTTGCACATGATTAGTGCTCAATTAATTATTCAACACTTTACTCAAATGCCTTCTCTTTGTTACTCCTAAATGTAGCATCAGACTGGATAGCTAGCCTTTTGTATCTGCAGAGAATATGTAACCTAGTATGTACTGCACTTGTCTCCATGGATACCAAATTTCTGTGAATGACACTTGGAGTGAAAAAATCTATAGGGAGAACTGAATTTTGCGAATTCTTTTAACTCGGGTCCTACTCTTCCCAACCCTTTTTTCTCTTACATTTCCATCAAGGTATTCATGGTAAGAATCCTAGCACACTTCGTGCAATAGAAAATCCTTCTGGGGCAACTGGGTGGTTCAGTCGGTTGAGCATCTGACTCTTGATTTTGGCTCAGGTTATGATTTCACAACTCACGGGACTGAGCCACTTGTCGGGCTTCGTGCATACAGTGTGGATCCTGCTTGGGATTCTCTCTGTCTCTGTCTCTGCCTTGACCCCATCAAAATAATAAATGGACTTTAAAAAAAAAAAGAAAGAAAATAAACCCTTCTAAGGAGGACAGGACATCATGTTTGCATTTTTTTGACTGTTCCATGAGAATCAACCCACAGAAACTGAAGCTAACCACAAGAAATGGGAGGACAAAGCCTAAGTCTATTTTTGACAAACTAATCAGGGATCCCCAACTTGAGAAGCTCAGAAACTTGGGGTTCAGTAATAACAGTAACTGTGGAAGGGTAAGAATCCTAGTACCCAACAAAAGCTGAAGATGAAGAAGATGAGTGCTCCACAGAGGCCATCGGAGCTGCTGTCAGTCATGACCTTGAGGATGGTGCAAAGGCTATTTCTCTGCTTCATGTTCTTACAGTGTGGCCAGTTGGGACTTCCTGGTGGAACTTTAATGGTTTTCCAGGAAGAAAGGGCAACCTGCTGGGTACTGAATGTTCTTCCGAAATGAATGGTTTGGATTATGCTATGGTTACGAACATGGTCCAACACTAACAATAGCCTTAATTATCAGACTTTCTTCTTTTATTTCTTTCTTCTTTTTTTTTAACTAAAATGCATTGCTAAGGTTGAGATATAAGGAGTTTTGCTAAGTTTGAAATATAAGGAGTTCTCCCCATTAAAAAGAAGCTGTCTGCATATTAAAACTTCATGGTGCCAATAGTGGCAGACAACTACAGGTGAGAATGGCAAAAAATTCCTCTCTTGCAGACAGTTGTAAGAATCATGCTCTCTCCCACATTGTAGTGATGGTTGAGAGAATAGAAAGGAGTTCTGGAAGACTTCTTGCTTATGCTGTCCTCCTCAACACTCTGAAGCTGCTCTAATGAGTGCCTCTTCCTCCTTCCTTCCAAGTCAGGCAATCACAGAAGTCCAAATATCTTTATTCAATAGTACATGATTACCAGTGATGCCTGAGAAAGACACAGACTTTGTTCTGAATCTGAAATTTAAAGCTAGAGAAAGAGATATTCTCAAAAGATAGCAATAATGTGTAAAGGGAACTACAGAAGCCACCACTCTGGGCACATCCTGGCTTCAGGAATAACATACCCAGTGAGTGTAAAGGAACATAATGCTACTCACCACAATGATGGGAACATTTCTTGAAAAGGAAGAGTTTATGAATTAGATGACATCCTAGAAATTATACGTGAACTCAGAGAAGAAAAAGTCAAAGAAACATTCAGAAAAATAAGGTGAGACAAACAGCAAAATATTATTCGCTTCCATGAAAACTTCACAGTCCATTCCATAAACCAAAGGTTAACTTAACTTTGCATTGAGTCTTACAAACAGAAGGTGATGGCACAATTTTCTCTGGTACACTATATACAGCATAATTTGTTCTATTATTATTATTATTATTATTATCATTCACAAATTCTTCATTTTTATACCAATTAGTTTTTAAGAATGTAACAAGAACAAATTTTTCTCTTATTTCCCCCAATTCTTTGATGGTCTTCTCCTTTTGCTCCACAACTGAAAAGTAGATGGACTGCAGTGAAAACAACTGATGAGTTTGTGGAAAGAGGGGTCATATATTATATTTCTTTGTAAACTCCATTGTTTGATACCATTTCTGGCAGACTTAGGTACTCAGAGTGTTTGCTAAACTATTTTGACCATGTATGAAGGGGATATATTTGTCAGGGAGCCTACTCTTCCAAGACTCAGTCTGTCATTAAAAAAAAAAAATTTAATGCTTATTTTTGAAAGAAAGACAGTGAGAAAGACAGAGCATGGGGGGGGGGGGTAGAGAGAGGGAGGGACACAGAATTTGAAGTAGGTTGCAGGCTCTGAGCTGTCAGCACAGAGCTTGATGTGGGGTTCAAACTCATGAGCAGTGAGATTACGACCTGAGCCAAAGTCAGATGCTTAACCAACTGAGCCACCCAAGTGCCCCTCGGTCTGTCATTTTGAGAGAGAAAATATTTATCTAAATGAATAGCACTTCTGAAAAGAGTTTTACCCTGAATTTTTACTTTTTTTTCTTCTTTTATGTCCTGTGTCTCCCAGAAAGTTCCTTTTTCTCTACCTGGATGGGAAAGATTTAGTGCTGGTAGCTAAGCCTGCAAACCAGGCACTAGTTGATGATGGAACAAGATGCTCTGCTAGCTGTGTACCCCAATGGGTAGAGTCACAGACATGCACAGATCTAGAGGAAGCACACACACCTACAGGTCAAGGTAGAAAACAGTGGAACCAGCTGGGGTTGGTCTGTTCCTTCACAGTAGGCTGAGCAGGTCCTGGAAGTGGAGATGGCTCTTCTCAGGGGCTCACCACAAAATAAAGGTACTGCCCACTGCTGTGATCCATCTGGGCCTTTAAGTGGTATGCTGCTCAGCTGTGGACAGCCCCTTCCAGAGCAAACGGTTCTTCCTCAGCTAACATTTACCTGGGTGGTGGCCCAGGCCAGGAAACAGAAGTAGAAGGAAAACCCATTCCAGACCCTTATTGGGCCACCAGCTCATAAGGCTACATGCCAACCTACTAATTGTCAGGGTCCAGCCAACCCTTCCTGACAGGGTATGCACAAGGCAGGCATTGTTCTCAGTCAGACCTTGCATCAGAAGAAAAATCCCGACAGCACAACCATGGCCAGACTTTCTCCCTTTTCTAAGATGCTAGCTATATTACTGCATCTTATTTCCTTCCTAATCGTGTCAAGAAAAAGTCCCAGAGTGATATTAAATGCAGAGTTTCCTGGTTGTGAGTGAGGAGATGTCCTCTTATCTACCTCCCCGAACTGAAAGAAACTGTTTCAGGAAGTTTTCTAATGAAAGCCTAAGGGAGACAGAGGAAACTTTAAATTTTTATGATGTATTCACCTCAGCTTTTGATTTTTCACAAGAAGCATGCATTATTTTGCTGTAATAATAAAAAGAAGGTCTAGAAGGAATGAATTCACTGCACCATTTCACATAAAATCTTTATTATAAATGAGTTTAAAGATACTAAATATAATGTGTGTGTTTTATTGAGTGCTGAGGGAAGTGGTACAATTTAATTGAGGATTTCCTGTGTTGTCTGGAACTTAGAATAAGGGATTGTACTTTGGTCTTTCTGCCCCTGTTTTCCCTTTCCCTTCAGACCCTAATATATCAATCAAATAAAATTAGTGTAATTAGGAAGTTGACTAAAGACAGAGGGGCTCTTCCTCTGAATTTTTCAAATGAAAACCCAAGCGTCATTATAATGCAAACAAATTTTCTATTCATTAAAATTAAATGAATCTGATCATTGTACCTTTAAAGAACTCAGATAATTGGAGATTTAGAGCATTTAAAATACAAATGAATTTCTAGAAAAGAAACACAGACTTTGACTACAAATGGTCATTTTTTTTAAAAAATCGTTGTAACTAGTGACTTCCAGGCACGGATCATTTTTCCTTTCAATGACTACTGCTCCCCTCCCATAGCTCAGTTCAACTCCTGCTGTATCCTACTTCTAAGGCAAGAGTTGGTAATGGTGGGCCCACTTCTGGGGCTTACTGAGGGCTGTTCCTTTAATACAAGCTCAGGAGAATGTAGACCTCTGTGGAAGCTGTAGGAAGGTTCTCTCTCTCGAGTCTGTGAGCAACCAGCTCCCTCCTCTAGCTAGGCAGGGACAATTTCAGCAGGAAGTTCAGAAGTTTGAGCAGTGAATGGGAGTGGAGAAAATGGATCCAATCAGGGAGCGCTACATACTCTTGGCTACAGGAGTAGCAACATAAAGGGAATGCCAAGCCATAATCAAGTCACCTAAGGATGGGATGAATTTAGAATATTTATGACCTGAAGGAAACAACTTGGGAAGATGGAGACTTGGAATGGTATGTTCATCCTGAATTTCCACTGAGTTACTTCAGATTACAAAATATTTGGTGTTATCTATGTAAATTTATTTTAAGAGCCAGAAATCCCTCTGAAGAGGCAGAATGAATCCCACAGATGGGAGCTCAATGCACTTCACTCCCCAAACTTCAGGAGCTGGGGTCTCCATGGGCCAAATGAAAAGACTCGGTGATTTAAACTCATTAACAAAAAACAAACCAAAAAACCACCATAAAACTTAGCATGTGGCTTTTAATACGATTTAAAAGTATTTTAAGATAATACTGTGCTTTTTCCTGTGCTTATATTCTTTCTCTATTCAAAGCACTTAAGATACTTTCAAAACTGCCTGTTTTTTCTTAGAACAGTACTCAGAGAGTATCCTTTTCTGAAACATACAAAGCAACATAAAGCTTCTTTACACACTCTGAAGCTTTTTGCTTTTCAGTCACTACTCTCAACAGAGCACCATTATGAAATGTTTAAGTGGGGAAAACTTAGTGGCTGGTAACTGCCTAACTATATGCTGATAGTACTAATTTGAAAAGAGTTTGTAATTAGTGCTAACCAGTTGCTGAGGGATTTCTGACCCATGATGCCAAGAAATGGCCTTGATGTCTCTGCAAGAGATATTAGCTAGTAGGAATTGAATACTTGCTCTGTGGCAAGTGCTTTATCTAAACTCCTCCCATAAATAAATAAATAAATAAATAAATAAATAAATAAATAATTTCCACTCCATGAAGTATACATTATGAGGTTAATTTTATGAAGCAGAAATCACAGGCACAGAGGCTATGAACACACAGAGATCACACATTGGCTGGTATGGGTCAGAACAGGACTCAAATCTGGGTATGACTGACCATAAAGCATGTGTCCTTCTTAATATGCTGTAGATCTGCTTTCAAAAAGAGGGAAAGGAAAGTTAAAGCACCAAAGGTCATGCGATGCAGCAGCAGAAATGGGCTTGTTTTAGCAGGTCCCTTTTGGGATAATAATTCTGTACCAATAAAGCTACCCTTGATTGTCTGAGGCCACTCTGGCCCAGCCTGGCTGGGACAACTTAGATTGGTTGAAACTTGCTCTTCATGTAAACTGATCACTGACATTGTTTTCCTTTTCCTCTAAAGTTTCACCTCACACATATAAAGATGTAGCTAATCCAGAAATATGAGATGTACCTTCTTTCTGACATCTGATCATGTCCCTTTCTGACTTCAAAATCTTGTAACCTCTGTAAGTCCTATTTCATAAGCTAACTGGATAGTACCCAGGTTACCTGACATACTAAAATGTATTCTGCTTGTCCTTTCAGATACAAATTAATGATGGTATTAGAATTGTATAGGCTTCATTGTGTTTCTACACTATGATTACTTGATGAAAATATAAATCTGGGAGTGTAATGTACAGCATGGTGACTACAGTTAACAAAACTCTATTGTATATTTATTTGAAAGTTGTTAAGAGAGTAGATCTTAGAAGTTCTCAACACACAAAAACATTGTTGCAATGAGTGGTCATGGATGTTAACTAAACGTATTGTGATAGTCATCTCCAAATATATACAATTATCAAGTCATTATGTTGTACACCTAAAACTAATACAATGTTATATGTCAACTTTATCTCAATTAAACTTAAATCTGCCTCTTCATTAAGTTAGCCATAGCTATCCTCTTTGGTGAGAGTTCAATAAATACTTGCCTAATGAATTAACAAACACATGTCAGGCACACTTTGATATGACACCATATTCCAGCTTAAAAGGTAATCTGAAACAATTATGTTGATTGATATACACCAGAACTCTGCAAAATCGATTTTCTCCTTGGGAAGAAACAGAAGCCTCAATTGCCCTAAATCGTTTTTAATTTCATAAGGGCAAGAAAATTTTGCATATTATGATAGAGCTGTGAAAATCCAATGTTTAGACTTTTGCTACCAGATTGGTTTTTGCTGAAAATGCATTCATAGTCTCCAGTCTTCATACGATGTGCTTCTTTGTCCTGTTAGGCATGGAACAACTTCCCCGTGAAAACAAAACACTTCCCAAAGAGTGTTCTCAGAAATTCTAGGGAACTTGAAAGGAGCATCCTAAATCCTGATGTTCTGATGGTTTCACAACTCTTGCATTACTTCCAAGTTCCCCTGTCTCTAATTTGTTCTGGTGAGTTTGTGTTTGTTTTCACTCAGAGGGTTTTCTTAACTGGACTCTATAGCTCATGTCAGCAAAGAGACAGTCAAAAATATCCTTAGTGTGTGCCAAGAAAGCAGTAACCACACACATACAAAATAGAACCATTCTACGGGCTTTTAAAGTCCACAGATGTCATAGCAAATTACTTGTAGGCTAGCTGAAGAATTTACAAAATCATTCTATTCCAGGTAGGAAAAGTAGTTCAGTTATCTTAAGTCTGCCTATATTAGCAAAGAGAAAAACAAACAAAACAAGACTTGGTGGGTTTTTCTTCTGGCTGCTCTTGGTCATTTATGTAGAACACATCTTATGAAAATAGCATAGGCAAAAATGTACCCACAAATATGTTTTGAGAAATAAGCTATAGAGTATGTACACAATATGATACATAATTACTATGTGGGGAGGTCAAACTCCCACTGACAAGCTTTCACATTTGCAGTGTCAGTAACTGGCTTTGTGTCTCTCCTCTGCTGCCTCCCAACTACATTTATGCCCCCAGGGCCCTCCCCCTGCTCAACTCTACTCCAATGTTTTTGTGGCATCCTCCCCCAAGTCAGATTGGTGAAAAAGTAGCCAAATGATTCATTCATTTACTATTTCAACAACTATTATTAAGCCATTACTCTTTGTAGATACTGCCTAGTGCTATATCCACTAAGACTCAAACCCTGCATGAAAAGGTACTCCGCAGTACTCTGCAAATTCGAAAGGAAATAAAGCAAGCAGAGTGTACTGATAGCAGGAATGGAGGCTGGAAGGAGTGCAGGGAGCTCCTTCTCAGTCATGAATTAGGAAAGCTGAATTTGGACCATGATTGTCTTTTCAAAAGGTCTGCTGTTTGCTTTTTACTTCTCGGCAGTTAGCTTTNGAGAGAGAGCCATTGACTTGCCTTCACTCCAGCACTTCTGGGGATGTGGAAGATTCTACTCTGCATTCAGATGTGAAGACAAGCTACCAGGAGATGAACTGCACTGCAGTGCTCTGAGACAAGAGCTTCTGGCAGTGGCCTGAGCCACGAAATGGTCCTGGTGACATATTGGTAGAAAGATTGGTTCATGTCCCTGACCACGGAGCTCTCTTTATGAGTATTCAGAGTGACACTTTATAAGGGTTTTTTTTTCCCTTTCTGAGATAGATGTCTTAGATTTTGTGTACTCAGTTTTTGAACCAACTGTTGAAAAATGTAAAAGTTAGAGGAAACCTCTCTATCATATTGAAGTCAAGCAATCTATCTTTTCCTTGCCAGGCACTGTGTCAGATATGGAGGATCCAGAACTGAGTAATGCATAGTTTCTGTCTTCATGGAGCTGACATTCAGGATGGAAAAGACAGTTACACAGACCAACACAAATATGTGGTTGGTGGTTATACAGCATTTAACTTGAATTTATTCATTTTCCTGCTCTAATTAGTAAAGTTCAAGCTTTAAAAACATATTCTTTTATGTCATAAGACAAAAAAGAGAATGTTTTCCTTAAGATACATACATTCATAATTTGTTATATTTTTCACATTTCTTGAATGATTATTTTTCTGAGAAATTCAGGATCAATTTCTCAAATTTTCTTGGTGTGGGTGTGGTGGGCAAGAATCATTCATTTTGGAAATTAATTTGCTAAAATATTGGGAAACTAAGATTAAGAAATTTCAGAGTGGCTTCTTTGCTCATGGTTGGATCTTTTGAAGAGAGAAATAAGCTTTACTACATTAATTTGCATTGGGAAAGAATAATTTGACACAGCAGGGAGAAAAGGATCCAGATGCCCTGGAAAAGTAGAAGCAAGGAAAAGAGAAAGAGGGAACAGAATAAGTTGACATAATATACACTTTATCAATACAAATTGAGTTTCCAGTCATTCATGAGGAAAGCTTTTCATAGATTTGGTATTAGGATACTTTTTAAAAATTTGTTTTGCTTTATTTTTATTATGTTCTCATGCAATTTTTTTTAATGCTAAAATGTTAAACTTGGGGAAACTAGGTTAAGGGATACACCAGAACCCTTGATAATTTTTGTAACACTTTTTAAGCCTGAAACTACCCTAAAAATATGGACAAATAATAAGTTCAAACAGAAACTAGTAAGGTCAATGTTTGGATCTACATATGTTCGACCTTAAAACTATGCATTTGAACAAACTTTTTGTACTTTTCTATTTTTATTTTTTATAATAGGTGATCTGTTTCTACCTGTTCTTCAGTAACCATGTTTTCTACATGGAACCTCAGTTCAAGGAGACCAAACTTCTAAATCATGGCCTCCAATTATTTCTATGACTGGGTTGCCTATTTTGGGATTTCCTATTATCACTTACTATTGAAGCAGATTTACTAACCTCTTCAGAATAATTCTCTTCAATCTTCAACATAGCATTAGTTATGTATTACTATGTAATAGATTTTCCATATCTGTAGTGGCTTAGAACAACAAATATTTTATTATCTCTGTGGGTCAAGAATTCAGAAATAACTTGTCTAGGTGGTTCTGGCTCAAGATTTCCCATGAGGTTGCAGTCAAGATATTGGCCAGAGCTATAGTTATCTGGGGGTTTAACTGGACTGAAGGATCCACTTCGAAGATCATTTATGTGGCTGGCAAGTTGGTACCAGGCATTGGCAGAGGCCTCCGTTCATCCCCATGTGGGTCTCTCTCAGCACTGCTTGAGTGTCTACATGACATGGAGTCTCCATTGTCCCAGAGGAGGTGATGACCCATAAAAGAGAAAGCGAGGTAGAGACCGTCTATTTTAAGACCAAGTCTCTGGAGTCACATAACATCACTTCTGCCATATTTTACTTGTTAGAAACAAGTCGCCATGTTGGGTCCATATTCAAATGTAAGGTAAATTATATCCCTTATGAAAGGAGGGTGTAGTATAAAAGAATTTGCAACACATTTTCAAACCATCATATGTGGGTTGTGGCCAACGGTGCATATCCCATCTATACTTTATGCCATAGATACATCTAGGTATGGATTTATGTTTCTAATTACTTTTCCTTGAAATAATCTGTCCTGAGGTGCCTGGGTGGCTCAGCTGGTTAAATGTCAGACTTTGACTCAGGGCATGATCTCGTGGTTCATAAGTTTAAGCCCACATCAGGTTCTGTGCTGACAGCTCAGAGCCCCGAGGTTGCTTCAAATTCCTCTCTCAGGCCCTACCCCACTCGTACTCTGTCTTTGTCTCTCTCTCTCAAAAATAAATAAAGCATACAAAAAAAAAAATCTGTCCCAAGACAACTTTCCATATTTACACTGAGGAGTTTGCCAAATTCCCTGACTAGGACTCTTCATTTATTTATTTTTAAAATTGTTAATGTTTTATTTATTTCTGAGAGAGAGATAGAGACAGTGTGAGCAGGGGAGGGTCAGAGAGAGAGAGGGAGACACAGAATCTGAAACAGGCTCCAGGCTCTGAGCTAGCTGTCAGCACAGAGCCCAATGCAGGGCTTGAACCTACGAACCATGAGATCATAACCTGAGCCAAAGTCAGATGCCTAATGGACTGAGCCACCCAGGTGCCCCTGGGACTCTTTATTTAGATGACTAATAACCCAAGCAATACTCACTTAGGACAAGTGGGCATTTACTGTTTTAGGCAACCCAAGAAAGTGTGGAACTAACCAAATCTCAGGATAGGCAGTGATCCAGAGAAATAAATAGAACCAGGAGCTTGTATATTGACAGGACTACCTTCCATGTCCTGTTTTTGCTCTTCTTGGAAAGCCAACTCTAATCTTTTCCATGATAGGGCAGTTTTCCACACATGACAGAAACTATGGCTGATTCTGTCTTCCAGAATTAGATTCCACAGCTTCTATCGGTTTTTCTCGTACTCTGTATGCATTCAAATTCAACACACTGAAGGAGAGCCTAGGATACCCATGTTGGGGCCAAAGAAGGGGCAAGATCTTGTATCTTGTTAGCCCCCATAGTTACCACAAGGTGGCTGGGGAGGAATGAATAGCTTTCAGAGGAAAATGGTGCTCTGCAGGAATCACGTGGAAGTGGTGGGGGTGGTGATGGAGAAACAAACATAGGAATCTTTTAAGGGGCTTCTAGAAAAAAAATACCTATATTGGGAAGGATTAATCCTGAAAGTAGAAATAGAATCGTATTTTCACATATTCTACACATTCCACTTAAAATCAAAATAGTGATAGAAACAACACTATGTGGAATCCACATATTCTTTCTTTTGATGAGCTACATTTGTATGGATATTCACAGTCCAAATTGGCATTAATGTTAATATATTTTAATTAGAACAACATGGTCAGTGGATTTGTTTTTGGGTTTTAATTTGAACCCCCAAGCAAGCATTTAAGAACTGGTTCTAACCTTTTGTCAGTTTATAAAATATATTTTCTCCCTTGGGTCTTTTCACAATGTAGGTGAACATTGACAGTATTTTCATCTATTGCAGGTGGATCACATTTCCCAGAAAGGCAATGAACAAATTGGTAACACCCAACTTCCAAGAAGTGAAAACCATCAAACTTTTACAAAACAATAATTCTGCTATTAGTCATATGTTTGTGTGTTGGGGGCAGGGGAGAGCACTTAGAGATGCAATACTAAATAGCTGTACATACAAAAATATACCTATTTCTTTTCAAATTTTAAGTAGTCAAATATGACAAGCCAGTGAGGGGAAAAAGGTCTATGAGTTCTAGTTGCATAAATGTTTTCAAAAAACCACACACACCACATACTTTATATTTCTTTATAAAATATATTTTCTTTATATTTACTTTAGACATTTAACTTTTGAGCAGGTACTTTCATCAACTCTTGTTATGGCCTGGTTCACAAACATGGCCTCATTTAATAATTATTAGCCATTCTTGAAAGGGGTAGTAGCTGTTTAAAATCTCCATAGCAGTCAAATTTTTCTCACTCCTAGCTATCAAATGAGCTTCCCATTATCCCCTCTTTCATTTTGATCTCCCCACAGCTTCTCAAATGATTTCATTGACACACAAATGCTCTCTGTGTTCACTCCATTTTGCGCTGACACTTCAGCATCCCTTTCTAGTCAAAGCTTTGTGTAAAGCAATAGTTATCTCTTAAACCTGTCTTCTCAGCAGACTTAGCTACTCTGATAGCCCACATGCTAGCTGCCTAATTCTTGGCTTTCTCCTTAGTGTAACTGGCGTGTACAAGATAGACAGCTTCATTCAGCACTTCCCATTTCATTCTGCGGTCCAGCTTCTGTCAACCACCAGGGTACCATATAGCTGTGGATTGCTCTTCCCTCCCCCTTACTCATTTACATTCCTGCCTTCCTGACTTCAACTGGAATCTTAAATAGCAAAGCCATTCATCGATAAAAGCCTGGAAATAAAGGACGAGAAGAGGACGAACATTAACACAGAGCAGAAGTACGCTGAATGCTCCAAACTCCCCAGAAAGGCGACTTTTTCCCAATGGACTGTACAGTGCCGATGTTTTCGTCTTTGGTATGGGAGAAGCAAGCCCACTTTAAGAATGGAGTCAACAAACTGGAGGTTGATGGGGAGACAAGAAAGAGGAGAAAATGGGTGATAGGCATTGAAGAGGGCAGTTGTTGGGATGAGCACTGGGTGTTGTATGTAAGTGACGAATCATGGGAATCTACCCCAAAAACAAGAGCACACTGTATACACTGTATATTAGCCAACTTGACAATAAACTATATTAAAAAAAAAAAAAAGAATGCAATCAATGGGCACCTGGGTGGCTCAGTCGGTTAAGCATCTGACTTCAGCTCAGGTCATGATCTCACAGATAGTGAGTTTGAGCCCTGTGTCGGGCTCTGTGATGACAGCTCAGAGCCTGGACCCTGCTTCAGATTCTGTGTCTCCCTCTCTCTGCTCCTCTTCCACTCCCACTCTGTCTCTCTCTCTCAAGAATAAATAAACATTAATTTTTTTTTTCTTAAAAAAGAACTGAGTGAAGGACCATAGGTCTAGCTCTCCAGTGTCTTTTGTATTGTCCTGAGGAAAATTGTCTCTCAGAACTTCTGAGATGACCTAAGGCCTATTCTCTCACCCACTGCTGAGACTTGTCTTTCTTCACCAGCACAAACAGTCTAAGGAAAATCTGTAAAAACTGTGCAGTAAGGACAGTGCACTGAGAATGCTGGCCCAGGAGCCAAAAGAGAAGACTCCAGTCCTCAAGATGTGGGATCTTCATCTCACTAAGGAAACGCTTCAATTCGGCTTGGGACCAGACCCTCCCAAGTGGCAGCACTCCTAACCAAGTTGTCTCCTAAGTATGTTTTCAAGGGCAAGATAGACAAAGTCCTGCCCAGGATCATAGCTTATATTCACGTGAATCTGGGGCCTCAGCTGCAGGCTTCTCCACTGACTGCCTGAAGTTGGGGACTGTATTCATTCAACTGCTCCACAGAACTGTCCTTGGCATGGTTAACGTGCTGGGTGGGGTGGAGGAATGTTTGCTGGTTACTTCCTGGAATTGTTGGTCAAACTCAAGATGGTATTTGAAGACCCTGAACATTGTGAGGCTGCTGACTTTTAGATCCAGAACCTCCTTTCCTGGTCTGGCTCAGGAATAGACAGCCTGGTCAGAGATTTAACATAAACAAAATCACTCATTCATTCACCGATTGATTTTTAAAAACCACACTGAGCAAATATCAGGTACTTTTTTGTGTTGTTAGGTGAGTTTCACAGGGGCTTAATCATTGTACTCAGACTTGTCTCCTGGGTGAATGTAATTCTTGTCACTCTCTGAATTCTTCTACCAACTCTGGCAGATCAAGGACTCATTGTCTTTTCCTGGGGTCTTCTGCCAAAAATCTGTTCAGGGTTGAGGTCTCCTCACTGGCTGCCACCTTGTTACCTACAAAGTGCAATCTTTAAAGACAGTTTGAGAAAAAACTGAAAAATAACATGGCAAAATGAGGTCTTCTTCAAAAAATACTTCTGGTCAGGTCCGATACCAAAGAGGCTTACTGTCCAGGCATGTGATAAATCCGACACTTTTGTTATACCTATGCAACAACCTAAGATACAAATCTATCCTTTCAGAAAATCCGGGAACTTTATGGACTTGGGATTGACAATATGGAAATGTAAGCCTGTGTCCTTCCCAATGTTCACCCTGGGTGTTAAAAGTCTTTTTGTGGACCTATCAAATATTAAACTTTTTTTAAACATAAGACTTTTTCACACACATCACTTCAGTAAGGTCATACAAAGTCAGTCTCACTCCTTTAACCTTCAGGTTTTAACATCCCATACTAATATGCGAAAACTTCTCTTTCTAAAGCCACCAAGCAATCATCAGAGAGATAGTTTAAAGGAAAACATGTTCACAGTTATTATCAACAAATCCATTTAAGGAACTGTCCAGACATTTAGATAAAATGAATCAAAGAAAAAAAATATGTTTTTGTGATCTCAGGGAGGTTAGTACACTAGACTGAAAACACTCACAAGGACATATAGTATTTGGTCCTCTCTCTCTTAAGAGGCTTGCAGGGTTTGGGTTAAGATATTGGAACAAGGTCAGGGGAAGCCTCCTAAAGTTATGAAAACTGAGAATAGCTAGTAGGGTAAGCTTAAGCCAGAGTCCCCAGCAGGTTCCAGAAGATAAGACAAGCATGTTGATAAATCAATTAAATAGGTTTAGGGCTTTCACAGCTCATCTGTGATATGCTCTATTACCCAAGGTATTATTTAAGTATAGCTTAAAAGGATATTAATTATGATAACAGCTAAATTTATAAAATAGAGATGGCATGTGTGTGACACCATTCTGAGTGTTTTCCATGTATGAGTAATATGAGAACTATGAAGTTTTCAGAGTTAGAGTAGGGAGGAGGCATAGGACAGAACCCAGAGCTCTTGTAGGACCTGGAACTTTTAGAAACAATATCAAAAGAAGAAACCTGGCAAGTATGAACTGATTCTTGTTGTTTTTGTTTGTTTTTGTTATTTCAGTTATGTTCAACTTAATGTCACAGCATGACTTGGAGTTTCATGATGCTGAAGAATGATCTACCCAATAGTGAGATACTAGCAATGGAACACTGGATGCCCTCTCTAAAACCAAATTAAATGCTAAGGACAGATTTGGATCTTTCTGTTGGATCAGGAAGTTGATAATGATAAAGTCTAAGGCTAGATATAGATTTGGTGGGTGGAACAAAGTAATACTGTTTCATACTGGCTCACAAATCCTCTTGAAAATTGAGGAATTTACAAAAAAAAAGAAAATTGAGGAATTGGCTGAGTAATATTCCCTTGTATATTTATACCACATCTTCTTTCTTCATCAGTCAATGGACATTTGGGCTCTTTCCATAATTTGGCTATTGTTGATAATGCTGCTATAAATATCAGAGTGCATGTGTCCCTTCAAAACAGTAATTTTGTATTCTTTGGGTAAGTACCTAGTAGTGCAATTGATGGATCATAAAATAATTCTAAATTTAACTTTTTGAGGAACCACCACACTGTGTTCTAGAGTTGTATACCTATGGGAGTTTGCATTCCCACCAACAGTATAAGAAGGTTTCCCCTTTCTCCACATCCTCACCAACACCTGTCATTTCCTGTGTTGTTCCTGTGGTGTGAGGTGATATCTCATTGTAGTTTTGATTTGTATTTCCCTGGTGATGAGTGATGTTGAGCATCTTTTTAGAAAAAAGAATGAAATCTTGCCATTTGCAATGATGTGGATAGAGCTAGAGAGTGACATGCTAAGAGAAATAAGCCAGAGAAAGACAAATACCATAAGATTTCACTCATATGTAGAATTTAAGGCAAAACACATGAACACATGGGGGAAAAGAGAGGCAAACCATAAAACAGGATCTTAACTATAGAGAACAAACTGAGGGTTACTGGAATGGAGGTGGTAGGGGAATGGATTAAATAGGTGATGGATTTTAAGGAGGTCCTTATGATAAGCCCTGGGTATGGTATGTAAGTGATGAATCACTAAATTCTACCCATGAAACTAATAATACACTGTATATTAACTACTGGAATTTATTTCTTTTCTTTTTTTTTTATTTGAGAGAGAGATCATGAGCTGGGAAGAAAGGCACAGGAAGAGAGAATCTTAGGCAGGCTTCACACTCAGCATGGAACCTAGGATCATGACTTAAGCTGAAATCAAGAGTCAGACATTCAACCGATTGAGTTACCAGGCACTCTAACCAACTGTAATCTGAATAAAAATTTGAAGGAAAAAAATAAGGAAACAAACAAACAAATAAATAAGAAAATGGAGGAATTGACACACAAAAAGGAAGAAAGTACAGAGAGAGAGAGAGAGAGAGAGAGAGAATTGGAAAGATAACTGTGTTGCAAGTGATACTAGAAGATCTATTTTCTAACTTCCACATGCATTAGTACCACCTGGGGAGGAGAGAGTTACTTATTCAAAAGGCATACTTCTAGGTCCCTCTTCAGAGTCCAATGCAGTTCACCATGGGTGGGGAATAAGGACCAGGAATATTTTGAACAAGCCTGCAAGTGGCTCCGATGTACAGTTTTGATAACGGTCACACTGAGAAATACTTTGAAAGTCTTAGGGGGAAATAAAAGATAAAAGGTAAAATAATCAACACAAAACCTAATTAGGAAGAAGGACAGGAGAAATAGGGCATCTAAAGTCCATAGGAGCCCAAATAGAAATTATATTACAAAATTACATAATCATGGGGCACTGGGTGGCTTAGCTGGTTGAGTGTCCAACTTTGGTTCAGGTCATGACCTCACAGTTTGTGAGTTTGAGCCCCACATCAGGCTCTGTTCTGACAGCTCAGAGTCTGGAGTCTGCTTTAGGTTCTGTGTCTCCCTCTCTCTGTGCCCCTCCCCCTCTTGTACTCTGTCTCTCTCTCTCTGTCTCAAAAAAATAAATAAACATTTTAAAAATTACATAATCATTGAGGTATTATAACGAGCAGTTATGATTTCTTATTTAGTTATTGTTTAGTTATAAAATAAGACATATTATCTATTTTAAGAGAAGATATCTGGAGCAAGGGGAAGGAATGATGGAAAGTATAACCCCTGTTGCCAGTATGACTGCCACATGCCTTAGAGGACTCCAGAGCTTGCTTTAATTGCTTACTTATAAGTCTACATTCCTGAATGATTTCATAGCTGCTGGGGCCTGGGGTTCATCTCAGGTGTGTGAATCTGACTGGATCAAGCCTGGGAGGGTGAGAAACACAGAAGGAAATGCATCACTACTGGTAAAACTTGGTGTTTGAGGAGAAGGATAGTACCAAGGAATTCACTTTTGAGAGTGTAAAAGACTGAATTCCTGTTTTAAAGTTTCCATTACTGGAAATTCTAGATCCAATAATTCCACTTAGTACTCTATAAACTAAGATAAATTATCAGCAGTTTTTAAAAAATCAAGTAGTGATAAAAACAATGGGCATAATTATTTAGTCACTCTTTACTTTGTTATTAAGGTATCTGTAGCCTTTTAAGCATTGAATCAAATATCTGAGGAGATTCACTACATGAAGGAACACATAAAATAAATACCAATGACTGATTAATATGAACAAAAGGAATAACAACATTCATAATACATTTTAACTAAGAAAAATATATTATTCCTTTCATTAAGAAAAGTTTTTTAAATTCACATCCTCCGTATCTATTCTGTCACGTTTAGTCAAGAAAGCTGTGCATATATTTTCTTAGTAGACTCTCGTATTTTTTCACCAAGACTCACTATATAATGGAATAAAGTTTCTTAAGAAGTACAACCAAACATACTTGATGGAAATAAGAGACAAACTGTATGAAAATATTTTAGAGTGGAAAAAAAATAGACATCAGTAAACTGTTGCCTTTTTAAGCTTCATTTCCCCCTGTAATTCTAAATTCCTTTTCTGCTTTCTGGCCCATGGGCCAGTGAGCTGCCAGCAAGAGCCATAATCATGGGCAACATGAGCCAGACACAGGGTCAGGGCAAGCACGTGGCCAGCATAGGCTGACGGAGTGACTGGGCTTTGTCTCCCTGGAGGAGTGGCTGTCTCCTACACTGAAGACTAGTAGAGACCTTGTTTGAAAGCCAATCACTTGTGGAAGGGAAGTGGATGTGAAGGATAAAACTCACAGGGACATGGGAGTAGTAACCATTGCTACCATTCCTGTTAATTTAAATAGTAATACTTGAAAAAGGAAAAAAACAAAACCCCACCAACAAAACAAACATGGTGGGAAAGCCCAAGATGACCTGTATCAGAAGTCAAACTATTCTTTAAAAGTAATTTTATGTAACTTAAAGAAATAATGAAAGTGCTTAAACTGAGCATACTAGACACACATGGATTGTGACAGAATAGGCAGAGTAAATGCGTGGGAGTTAAACACACCAAAACTTGCCCACCACTGATTTATAACCAAGTGGAAATAACCAAGCGGAAGGGTTGGGCATGGTTTTGGGGTACAGAGAATAGTACTCCAGGGTCCACTTACCCTCAGCCTATTTGCAAAACCTACTATTAGTGGTAAGTGACAGGGGCAGGAGGTGGGCTAGAGCAATCTGAAGACTCTTCCCTTAACAGCATATTGGCAGCTAAGGTTATATAATTTCCTCTTACTGACCGCAGAATAGCTGGTCATTATAGCTTTTAGGCACCAAGCATTGTTGTTATCATGTAATATCATACACAATAGAGTTTACCACAAATGCTGCAATGAAATTTTACACAGTAAAAATCCTAGGAAACTACCATGATTTGTATAGTTCAACAGGAAGGAAATGTGTGACTTTCTATGGGTATTTACAATAAGTGGGAGGGCATAATGATATTAAAGGGTATTATTTAAAATGTACCTTTGAGTGGAAATTTTCAAAATAAAGAATAATAAACAAAATTCTCATACATTAACATCTCAAACAACTTTATGCAAAAGTACTTAATTATGCCAGTAATTTCTTATAATTCTGGGTAGAAGTGTGAATTATGTGAAGGTTTTCTTTCCTATTTCTTTTCTCCCTTAACTTCTTAAATATCCAGGTTATATGAATGGCACCCTACTCCCCTTAACACACACAGAAAAATTTCCCATTTGAAAAGGGATCTGAAAAGCTAAACCACACTAAGATGTGACTGACATTGATCTTTATATCCTACCTGTTGCAAAGTATCGACAATTTAAGTTTTGGAAGGCTTAAATCAAAAGATTGAGTGAAAATGTTATGATACTAAGATTTCCTAGAGAGTTTCTCTTGACTCTTCAGACACAATCTCTATTATTTCTCGTTGCCACCTCATTTATGACATTATGACAGCTATAATTTCTCATTTTTCCTTGCTAAAATGCCAATATACTTGGGAAGGAACACTTACTATGTCTATTAGCTAATAATACACAAGTTGGATTTATATGATCTTTTCTGAAAATTAATCAAAAATGGGTTTGTTAGGAAACAAGATGGTGAGATAATCTCCAAGAGGAAGGAGAGAGAATAATCCAAGAGAAATTATATGGCAAGTACAATGCCATATCCATATGGCATAATGCTGTCTATATATTTTTTTATTTAGTCTGCACTTAAGTGGCATAATATAGGTCATTTCTCCATTTTATAAATGAGAAAATTGAGATTCAGAGAGGTAAGTCTAATAGTTGAAGTTCATGAGAGACAGAAATTCAAACCAAAAGATGTGTGAATTCAAAGGCCTTTTTTTTTTTTTTTTAAGAGTACTGAAATTTGAAGGCTAGAGGCATACAAGCTCCGCTGGAGTGCAACAAAGCTGGCCTTGCCACTTGTCCTCAAAACTGGACCAGGAGCACATCTCTAGTTTCCTGACTCCCAGCCAAGTGTTCTCTCTATGAGACCACACACAAGGCTCTTAGGCAATGATCAGGATCAGGACTTGGCTCTTTTGCCCAGAAGCCTAAGCCAATCTCCATGACTCAAGCCAGATTTTGTAACCTGGTCTGGAGGAACCAGAGTAAGAATGAACCTGTGCAAGTCATCTTCTCGAAATAGGAATTTGGCTCCCCCTTCAAACACTTTTTGAAAAGTACCGATTAGGTGCGTTTAGGTGGTTCAGTCAGTTAAGCATCCGACTTTGGCTCAGGTCATACTCTCACAACTCATGGGTTTGAGCCATGCCTCGAGCTCTGTGCTGACAGCTTAGAGTCTGGAGCCCATCTCTCTCTCTCTCTCTCTCTCTCTCTCTCTCTGCCCAACCCCCCACTCATGCCCTTTCTGTCTGTCTCTCTCTTTCAAAAATAAACATTAAAAACTATTTTTAAAAAGTACCAATTAATCCTACAAAGCAATTATTCTTCTATGTGGTATTGAGACATAGGGGTGTGTGGTTCACTTGTGAGAGGCATGGCATTGACAGTGAGTCCTCATCCATTATAGGATCACAGTCCTGAAAAGGAGCATAATTGATGAGACCATAAAATTTCATCAAAGCAGGGGACAGGAGAATTAGGGCTGAAACGTTTAAACAAGCCATTGCATATGAGTTAACACAATAAAAAGTTTAGAACACACCCACCTTTTATTTATTGATATTACAAGTCTTCTCCAAAAGTGTTCCCGTAAGTCAACTTCTTTAACTGATCCAGTGTTACCAAAGCATCTAATCAGGTTTGGTTTTTATGAAGTACAAAACCAAGGTAAACAAAGAGGTTTTCCAACTGAACAATTGTTGTCATTGTTTTTGGAGCCGACCCCCTATTTCAGTTCAGAGGATTGTGAGATCCAAGCTGACTATAATTTTTCCTTTAACTCCACATTCCCAGGAACCCTACATAACTTTCCAGTGTAATATGTAGCCTGTACTTGTTTCACTCTTCTGATGCCAAGGAAGCTACCAGAGCAATTGATACCATTTTATTTTTTCTTCTGGGGTCTTAGACTGTTCTTAATTTGTATAGCTCATCAAATTTAAAATATACTAGCTATTATATATTATATTTGTGTGGATATTCTTTGTCAGTTATCTTTAACATTGGTAATTTTAATGTAATCAATATTGGTGTTTTGTCATTTCTTTAATGATTTCTAAGCTAAGAAAGTCCTTCTTACCCAGAAATAAGCTAAATATTTATCTATAGATAAATGTGTAGATTATTTCCTGAATCATTTTGTGGTTTTTATTTTTATTTTTTAGCATTTCATTCCTAAATCTTGTTGAAGTTTATTCGCATTTGAAATAAAGTGATGATATAAAATGAGTTTTAAACAAATAATTAGGGGCACCTGGGTGGCTCATTCGGTTAAGTGTCCAACTTTGGCTCAGGTCATGATCTCATAGTTTGTGAGTTTGAGCCCTGCATCATGCTCTGTGCTGACAGCTCAGAGCCTGGACTCTGCTTTGGATTCTGTCTCCTTTTTTCTCTGTGCTTCTCCCCCACTCATGCTCTGTCTCTCTCTCTGTCTCTCAAAAATAAAAAATTTAAAAAAAAATTTTAAACAAATAATTAAATAACTTTTCAACATTATTTACTGAATAATTGACTCAACTTTCACAATGATTTGTGATGTCAACTTAAAAAAAAATTTTTAGGGGCACCTGGGTGGCTCAATCGGTTAAGCTCTGACTTCAGCTCAGGTCATGATCTCATGGTTCATGGGTTCAAGACCCGTGTTGGGCTCTGTGCTGACAGCTCAGAGCTTGGAGCCTGCTTAAGATTCTGTATCTCCCTCTCTCTGACCCTTCCCTGCTCATGCTCTCTCTCTCTCTCTCTGTCTCTCAGAAATAAATAAAACATTAAAATAAATTAAAAAGAATTTTAACATTTATATAATTTTGAGAGACAGAGAAAGACAGCATAGCCCTGGAGGGGCAGAGACAGAGGAAAACGCAGAACCTGAATCAGATTCCAGGCTCTGAGCTGTCAGCACAAAATCCCAAGACACGGGTCTTGAACTCACAAGCTGCAAGATTGTGACCTGAGCCAAAGTCGAACGCTTAACCAACTGAGCCACCCAGGTGCCCCTGTGATGCCAACTTTTATCATATATCACCATATATATATATTAAAAGCTATTTCTGGGATACACATATTTTTCCATTGATTTGTCTGAATACTCTTGTACACTGAAAAAAAATACATTCTCATATGAGTTTTAGTTTTTCATTTCTTTACAAAAAATTTCTAATGTATTACTTAGTTTTTTATGCAACAATATTTAAAATCAAACAATACACTTAACAATATAGCAATATATAGTAACTGATATTTGTCGAGAGTTTGTTAATACTAGGCACTATTCAAAATACAGTATACAGTATAGAAGAAGAAAGCTGGATGTATCACAATCTCAGATTTCAATATATAATACAAAGCTATAGTAATTAAAAAGTATGAAATGGACATAAAAATAGACACATGGATCAATAGAACAGAATAGACAGCTCAGAAATAAAACCATGCATATATGGTCAATTAATCTATAACAAATAAGGCAAGGATATATAGTGGGGATAAGACAGTCTCTTCAACAAATGGTGCTGGGAAAACTCGACAGTTATATGCAAAATAACAAAATTGGACTACTTTCTAACACCACATACCAAAACCCTTCAAAATGGATTAAGCATCTAAATGTGAGACAAGAAACAATCAAATTCCTAGAAGAAAATATAGGTCGTAATTTCTTTGATATCAGCCACAGAATCATTTTTGTAGGTATGTATCCTCAGGAAACAAAATCAAAAATAAACTATTGGGACTACATCAGAATAAAGGCAAGCTATTGAATGGGAGAAGATATTTGCAAATAATATATCCAATAAGGGGTTAATGTCTGAAATATAAAAAGAACTTAAATAAGGCAACATAAAAAAAACCAAACAATCCAATTTAAAAAATGGGCAGAGAACTTGACGAGACATTTTTCCAAAGAATACATACAGATGTCTAACAGGCACATGAAAAGATGCTCAGCATTACTAAGCATCAGGGAAATGCAAATCAAACCACAATGAGATATTACTTTATACCTGTCAGATGGCTAAAATTAGAAAGACATGAAATAACAATTGTTGGAGAGGATGTAGAGGAAAAGGAACCTTATGCACTGTTGGTGGGAATGTAAACTGGTGTGGCCACTGTAGAAAACAGTATGGAGTTTCCTCAAGAGCTTAAAAATAGAAATATCATATGATTCAATAATTTCACTACTGGGTATTTACCCAGAGAAAACAAAAACACTAATTTGAAAAGATATATTCACCCCAATGTTTACTGCATCATTACCATAGTTGAGATATGGAAGCAATCCAAGTGTCCATCCACAGATAAGTGGATAAAGAAGAAACGGTAAATATATATACACACACAATGAAATTTTACTCAGCCATAAAAAAGAATGAGCTCTTGCCATTTGCAATAACATGAAGGGGTCTAGAGGATACAATGCTAAGTGAAATAAGTCAGGCAGAGAATAGCAAATACCATATGATTTCACTCTTAGGTAGAATTTAAGAAGCAAAACAAAGAAAATGAGGCAAAGTACTTTACGTACTATAATGGTTAATTTTATGTGTCAACTTGGCTGGTTATGGTGCCCAAATATGTGAACAAACATTACTCTGGATGTTCCTGTAAGAGTTTTTTTGAATTAAATTAATATTTAAAATGGTGGACTCCGAATAACATGGTGTCCTTCATAACATGGGTGGGCTTCATCGCATCAGCTAAAGGCCTGATTAGAACAAAAGACTCAACTCCCCAGTGCAGATGGCCTTCAAACTTGAAGAGCACCATTGGCTCTTCCCTGATTTTCCAAGCTGCTGGTGTACCCTGCATAGTTTGGATTCTCTAGCCTTATCTCTAGTCTCCATAATCCCATGAGCCAATTCCTTAAACTAAATTTCTCTCTCCATACTGATATGAAATACATGTATTTATAATATAATATAAATATTTATCTATTATCTATTATAAACTGTTTTATACTAAGTATAATCATCGTATTATATGATATAATAAAATATATGTATATATACATCTATAGACATATGCACACATGTATACATATATGTCCAGTTGGTTCTGTTTCTCAGAGAAACTGTGACATACATATGCATAAGGTCATTTGTTCATCACGAGATATAATTTTACCATCTTTATTTTACAAATGAGGACACTGAGTCCGGGAAGCTTAAATATCTTGCCTAATGTCATTTAATCAGTAAGTGGTAAAAAGAGGATCCAAACTCATTGCTCACAATCTTTAAAATAAAAATATTTTTTTTCAGGTTGATGAAACAAACTTCTAAAAATTTCTTTAAAGAAAGCAAAATAATGTATTGTAGCTCTTTATACCTTTTTCAGGAGATCAAAATATTTGAGAGTTTAAGTTCTCAAAGTGGCCATCAAAAAGCAATTCTAAGAAATTATTTGCCTTTCTCACTCTCATCTCCTCATGAATAACAGTTTAGGTCTTTAGTAGTTACATGGCATATGATATCATTGCTCCGGTGTTAACAGATGAGTTTATTCCTATTAATTTTGAATTAATAAATAAGTGTTTTTTAAAACTTCTCAGGTTTAACTTTTTTTAAAAGTTTATTTATTTTGAGGGAGAGAGCACAAGCAAGTGTGGGGGACGAACAGAGAAAGGGAGAGAGGGAATCCCAAGCAGGCTCCATGTTGCCAGCACAAAGCCTGACTCGGGGCTCAGTCCCACAAGCTGTGAGATCATGACCTGAGCCAAAAATCAAGAGTTGGATACTTAACAGACCGAGGCACCAGGCACCCCTCAGGTTTAACTTTTAATACAGTAAATATTTATTGACATAATTTTCATAAACAAAAGCCCTTTGGGGTCCTAAATAATTTATGAACTTAAAGAGGCCCCGAGACCAAGAAGCTTGAGAAGTGCAGGGTGCCTGGGTGATTCCATTGGTTAAGAATCTGATTCCTGATTTGGGTTCAGGTCATGATCTCACAGTTTGTGAGATCAAGTCCTGCATTGGGCTCTGCAATGAAATAGCAGGGCCTGTTGGGATTCTCCCTCTCCCTTTCTCTCTATCCCTCACTCTCTCTTTCTCTCTCTTAAAGTAAATAAATAAACATTTAAAAAAAGAAGCTTGAGAGCTGCTGTTTTAGATCCAACACAAAATTAAGACATTTTTGTAAAATGAGCACATTTATCAGTTTAACAGATACATTTTTACCACTTTTATAATTTTTTAAAAATTCTTCCCATACTCTAGTCTGGGTAAGAGAGGGGAAAAAATAAACTGAAAATGAATCTTCACAAATATCTTGAATGCTAATTTCAATTTTTAATGTTTTTATTTAGCCGTGGTCAGAATAACTTTAGGCCCCAGGTCTACAGTCTAGTCATAATTTCTACCAACTTTATTCAATTCCAGTTGGATGATGTTATCTCACCTTCTTATAATGGTGAATAAAAGACCAAGAGGACTGTTCCCCAACTTTTCAAAAGTCCAGTATTGGACATTTGCAAGCGGGCCTCCTGAAAATGCATGCGGTGGAGAAAAGATGTGCGTGCTGGCTCCTGGGTGCACTGTGACTGCACTGTCTGGTCCAACTTCCTGGGGGCTGTCTGGGGGCAGGCCACATCCCCTAGGCATTCTCCCACGGGTGGGACAACAGCCATAACAATTTAACATCCCTTTGCTGAGCATTTCAGGGGAGCAGCAGTAAAGCTGAGGCAGAATGAAGGGAGCCTCAGGACTGTTAGATCAGTAACCTCCTCTGGAGATGCAGAAGTGTCAGCTCCAGGGCAGAAATGGGAGGTAATCCAGAAGGCTCCACTTCCTCTTCCATATTTGGCGAATGTGCATTCTCCAGTCCACCAGGGAAAACGCAGCATAAAGTCATCACTTCAATGTTATTAAACAACTCATGAGATGGAACAAAGAAATACTAGGCTGACCCCTCTCTGTCACCACTGTTTGTGGAGTGTTATTCTGTCAAAATGAACACCATCATTCCTTATGTTTGTATAGAACTGTGATAGTTTAAAAGCGCTTTCACATTCATAATCTCTTAAGAACACTGTGAAGTAAACCAGGCAAGTATTATTATCCTTATTTCATAGATCAGAAAAGTGAGAATCCAGAGGGTCAAGCAATTTACTCAAGGTCACAGGTAGCGAGAGCCTTGCCAAACCTGGAAGCCAGCTCATCTGTTTTCAATCCTAACGTTGGGTCCACTAACCACGCAGATGGCTCACATGGCAGGCTTCCTCATTACACCTGACATTACCTAACCGTGGCCATGTTTTTTTGCATGGATATATTTGGAAGAAAGGTAGAGAAATAAAAGAAAAAAGTGGAGATGAAAAAGGAAGAGGAAAAAACCAGGGGGAAATGCACATCCTTTTGTAAAATTTATGACTGCTCCCATGTCTTTACTTCGGGTTGAAAATCCATGGTCAACATTGTCAACTTGAAGAGGTTAAAACAATTTTGAACATGCACCAAAGTCATCATTTGAAGTAATATGAAAACAACCACGGACACAAGTTTTTCTTTACAGGTGTTGGTGGCCGAAAGGAATAAGGATGCTGAGGAGACTCAGAGGGGGAGTAAGGAGTGTTCCAGCATGCACCAGGATGCTCCCCGATGGGGCCAGAAGCATCTGAGGTGACAGCTTTGATTCCACAGCTCGCATTGAATGCAGAATGGCCTTCTGCAGGGCATGCTAGAGCTTCTGTAGCCATTAATTACTTTTACAGCTGCTGCTCTAAAAACAGAAGGGATAAAAATTGCACTGTTTGTTCCACTGAAAGTGCAAAGAGGACCAGCAAAAAGAAATGCATAGAGTCTGCCTTGCAAACGAATGAAATGAGCTTCTCCTTTAATGTGTCTTTGCTTAGTTGAAAATCACTTAAAGGACTGGCAAATAAAATATGAAAACTGAAAAAACTACTGACCTCTAGACATTTTGATTTCTGATTTATGTGCCCATTTGTTAACCTCTTCTCTCATTAATTTGGCATTAAATAGTGGCTTACTGTTTAAACAGTCAGACTTCTTTATGGGCAAGCTATACTACACTGACATTCTTTCTGTTTATGAATTTATACCTTGAACTAACTTTGTGTTTATATCTGGATTAAAAATAATGAACTGGGGCGCCTGGGTGGCTCAGTCGGTTAAGCGTCCAGCTTTGGCTCAGGTCATGATCTCATAATCCGTGAGTTCCAGCCCCTCACGGGGCTCTGTGCTGACACCTCAGAGCCTGGGGCCCGCTTCAGATTCTGTGTCTCCCTCTCTCTCTCTGTTCCTCCCTTGTTCATGCTCTCTCTGTGTCTCTCAAAAATAAATACACATTAAAAAGTTTTTTAATAATGAATTATTGGATGGGGTTTAAGATTTTCTCAATTAATACCGGGTTTGCTTTCTTGGAAATATGTTACATCCATGTTACAGGTCATTAAAATGTGATAATAGTCTTCGGATCACATCTAAGTCTTAAAAGAAAACCACATAAACATTCCTTTTTGACAGGTACATTATAGCATAATAAGCTGGTGTTTGAAAAAGAATGTCAGACTTCCTTCCTTCTTCTACCCAGTTAGAATATTTTTTCAAATGAATTTAGAATCAGTTCTTATATACCATTATCAATAGTGGCTGAATGTGGGCTCTGGAGGAGACAATCAGATGATACAATATTGGCCTTGCCACTTTGGGTTCTATACCCCTCCAAGCCTTGGTTTTCTTCCTTGTAAAATGAAATAATAGAGGCACCTATCTCATAAAGTTGCTATGGGTATTTAAAAAAAAGTACATATAAGGGGGACCTAGGTGGCCCAGTCGGTTAAGCCTCCAACTTTGGCTCAGGTCATGATCTTGCGGTTTGTGAGTTCGAGCCCCGCATCAGGCTCTGTGCTGATGGCTTGGAGCCTGGAGCCTGCTTCACATTCTGTGTCTGCCTCCCTTTCTCTGCTCTTCCTCTGCTCTTACACAGTCTCTCTGTCAAAAATAAATAAAAACATGAAAAAAAAAAGAAAATACATATCAGAAACTTGGCTTAGAGGTGGATACATAATAAAAGTTCAGTAAAGGAGAGCTCTCATTCTTATTTTGAATCTCCAGAATCCCTTTTTTGGGCTTTCACATATGGAGAGGTGACAGAGAGCACAGGCATACTAATTCTACCCATTAATAAGCTTACATATGAATATGTATTGGGGAAAATGGGAAAATTAGAAAAATGATAATATCAGGATCATTTAGTATAAAGTGTAAATAAGTACGGGAGATTTAAACAGTGACGTTTAAGCTGAAGATATCCCAAAAAAGGATTATTAACTATAACTTCTTAGTTACCGTTAGGGGTTTTGTGGCTGTTTGTGCGTTTGTTTTAAATAGTTCTCTTTATTATCTAGTCTCAAAACCAGAATCATTACTTTACTTTCAAACTGTCACCAGACAGTGGCAATGTTTCCTAGCTGACGTCTATCACTTTTATTTTTTTCGTTCCCAATATTATCTCCCAGGCTGAGTTCCCACGGTATTTACACCTCGATTCATGTAAAATTCTCCTAGGTATTCTGTCTTTCAATATCTTCCTTCTTCTAGTCAATCCTGCATTTTTGCCTACAGATCATTTTTTCTCAGAAACTTGTTTGACCTCTCTGATTTTCCACTGCTTACATGGTAACATTCTAGTTGCCTTTCTAGCTCCTCCATCCCCCTGTCCCCCTTTCTTCCTCCCCTCTAACCCACCCCAGTTAGAGGGAAGTGGCCTGCAGAATAGGTGTGTGGACTCCAGAACAGGCTGCCCACGCCTTAGCTGCAGCCCTACCACCAAACCACTTAAACTAAAAGTCCAGCTTCTCTCAATTATGGAACAAGCATTACATGTACCCACTGGAGGTAGAGATGTGGGCCTTACCACATTTAGTCTTACCTAAATCTGTGGAGTGGACAACCAACCTAACTTCCATGTTCGCACTAATCATCTAGATGAAGATTGCAAATGTCCCAACTCTAGAGATGGAGGAAGGAGATCAGCCAAAGGAGGGGTTAAGAGCATCAGTAATGAGAATCTTTAATGAGTCCTTTAGGAAAATTCCGGAGATCTGGAGTCAATGGGGGAGGAGTTCAAAAGCTAGAAAAGGGCGGGGGGCTGGGAGATTAAGCATGTCAGAGGGGTGGAAGCCTTCCTCTCCCTTCTGTACTCTACCCTCCCTAGCTCCACACTTTTCTAGGGGGAAGGTGTGCTCCAAAGTGCACATCATCGATGGGGGCTTGATTAGGCTGCCTGAAGGTGGCAGTAACTTGCTAAACTATGCAGTGAGACTTAGAGTCGAGCTGGTGTCACAAGTCTGGGGAACCTGATAAGGTTGGATCTGGGCCTCAGCCACTGGGGCAATGGTTCTCTGGCAAGTTTCTCAAGTCCTGTGGGAGAACAGTTCCTCACAACTCCTTTAAACCTAAAGACGTCAATAGTTCCCAGCTTTCTTTGGATCCATTGAAATTTCCTCATGGATGGGCTTTGGGTGTGGGGTTTAGACCATAATCTACCCAGAATCTTCTATGATATATCTTCTATAATATTTATTACATTCTTATATCACTAAAAGTTCTTTGGAATAATGGTAACATTTTTTGAGCCCCTAACATATTCTAGAACCTAACCATATTGCCTCTAATCTTTATCTCACTATCATCTCTACTTTATAAACGAAGACACTATGTCTTATTTAGGTTAAGTGGTAGAGCCACAATCCTTAAGGAGAGTCTATATGCGTCTTGAACCCAAGGTCTTCTAGGTTTCTTCATGAAGATCTGCAGATCTATTACCTTTCTCATTGGTCCCCACCAGCTTCTCTCATTCCCAGCAGAGTTCCGGACACAGGTTCTGGCTCTGAGCTGAGACATACTTCACAAAACTTCCTGTTGCTCTTTCTCCACCCTCCTTGAACATAGGACGGAATTAGCGGATGTAAGATGTAAACATTACAGTTCCCATGTCATTCTTCATAAAGATTTAAAGGAAAATATAGAAAACAAAGCAAAGCTAACAACTCAGTGTTGTATCTGTTAGCTACAACAAAATAGTCAGTCCCAGAATATAGCAAAAGTTGCATTTAGAAGACAAATGCAAGATATTTACAAAGCACCTCATAAAAAATTTATTCTGTACCATTTTATGGCCTTCAAGCTAGGCAGTCAATATGTTAACAAATCTTTAGACGGAATCTATTATGTGACAAACATGATGTATGTGGCTGCTATATGTTTGTCTTGTTTTATGAGTTTCATCATTCCTATCGAGTTTCGTATAAACTTTGGAACATTCCTATATTCAGGTTAGCTATTCTAAAATTTTAAATAAATTATGTTAAATGACATGCAAGCAGTGCTAGTATTTTTAAAAAATTTTTAATGTTTATTCATTTTTTAGAGAGAGCAAGAGCATGTGCAAGCATGTGCAGGGGAAGGGCAGAGAGAGAGAGGGAGACACAGAATCCAAAGCAGGCTCCTGGCTCTGAGCTGTCAGCACAGAGCCCAACGCAGGTCTCAAACGCATTAACCAGGAGATCATGACCTGAGCTGGATTCAAATGCTTACTTAACCCACTGAGCCATGCAGGCACCCTCTACTGAATATTTTTAAGGAATCTATTGGATTTATTCATTTTAATGACTTTTTTGTCAGGAAAATGAGATATTTTTTAATATATAATAACATTCTTATGACTTACAATTTGATTAATAATTACAGTTTAGAACTTTATTTATTTTTTTTACTTCAAAAACTGATACTTGGATGCTGGATCATATCGTTAATGACTTTGCTGTAGCTCTCATTTTTCCAGATCTACCTCACTGAAACTCTGTTTAGAAGACAAACAAACAAAAGCCAAACAGTATCTCTGTCACTGAAGTTTTATCAGACTAGCAATGCAAGTCATGGAAATGCCTCACAATGGGTATCAGTAAAAAAAGAAAAAAAAATTCTTAATGTATTCAACCTACTAGATAATATTTCACTAGCAAGCAACTTGTCTCATTCTTTCAACTCAACTTTAACCACCTTATCCAGGTGACTTGCATCTCTTTGATGCCTAAATTACCTGCCCAGTTAATTTGTTCCTATGCCAACATGCACTGTAAAACCCCACTGAATGCTACCCTGACTGATGCTCTACTTTTCTGGAGGTGCTCTCCTTAGCTTCCCTTTTATCTTTTCATGTCCCCGCATTTTCCCAATTATATGACTCTGTGTGAAGTGCAGTTACAGAACAGACTAACCCATAGAATGTGTACCCACACAAATGGGGAGGGCTCCCTGAGAGCTAAGGTCTTTCTCTGCAAACCCTAAGGACATCTGACTCCTTGCCTGAAAAACATCAGAACTCTTGGACTAAAACCCAGGCAGCAATCTAGCTGTCCTCTGTTGCTATTTTAGGGGGGAAGGGGTAAAACCGTTCTAAGAACTTATCATTTTCATGAGAGTGAGGTGTTTATTCCACCACAGAAATTTTGACTTTGGAAAGCATCTCTTTGTAGTTCTAATTTCTTTGAGGGGAGTATTTTTTAGGCTTGTTTATGTCTTCCAGGTTTGGACATCTGAGTTCTCACTTTTCAAGTGAGTGTTTCCTCAGTGCTTCCTCAGTACTCTATCCTATGGCAACTGCGCCAGCGTTCTGTAGCTAAAGTAAAAGTTGAAATAATTAGGATCCTAAACCTATTCATGCCAAAAACCTATGTTTCCTCATTTAACAAGTTTTCTTTTGCTGTATCTATAAAATAGCTTCAAATTACTACTTCATCTTGGGAATGCTTTTTTTTATACAATGCATTTTTTTTTTTTTTTTTTGCTTTTCCTACAGAACAGTGAGTGAAGAATATCTATTACAATATGGTTTATGGCTATCACAGCATTATATCTGCTTTAATAACACTTTCTAATATGTTGGATACTGCACTAAAAGGTACTAAAATATTTTTTTATAAGTACTGCTAACAGCAGGATAAGCTTTTGTCAATATGTTACTCTGCTATGAAGTTTGTATCATTTTTACATAACATCTTGAACAAGAAATTATCTCTATCTGACCCAATGGTCCAGGTTGCTGAAGAGAACCCTAGCTTTGGGAATTAAAGTTTGCTTCAATCTTATTAAGTGAAACAATGCATTACTGATTTTGGAATTAACCTAAATTGACATTTTCACACGTATTATGGACTATGTTTGCATTCCCCAAAATTTACATATTGAAGCCCAACTCTTGGCATGGCTGTATTTGGAGATGGAGCCTCTAAGGAAGTAAATAGGGGGTAAACCGATCATAAGAGTGGGGTCCTGACCTAATAGGATTATCTGTCTCCATATACATGTACCAAAGAAAGGTCATGTGAGAACTTAGTAAGAAAGCAGTTGTCTGCAAGCCAAGCAGGGGGTCAGTCCTCACCAGACACCAACCTTCTGACACCTTGGTCTGAGATTTCCATTCTCCAAGACTATGAAAACATAAAGTTTTGTCATTTAAGCCACCGAGTCTATGACATTTTGCTGTTGCCGCCCAAGTAGACTAATACAATGACTAATATTTTCTTGAAAAAGTTTAACTAGTTTTTCTTCAATTGGGAAGTGCACAAAATAAAGATAATGGCACTGTTAAGTTTTCCAAAATAAATTTCTATACTGGGGTACTTCAAACACCACTTCAAAAACATTAATAGGTTCTAGGCAGTTTATAAAATAAAATCTTGCCTCTGATATTTATTTATTAAATTACTTATAGTTAAGTTATATTAACTATATAGCTTTACAGGTAAACAATATAGTTATATGATTAGGTCAATAAAGGTAAGCAAATTAACTAACATTGGCACTTGCAGTATGATTATAGCTAAACGATATCAAGCAAAACTTGGAAGAATCATCTTTTGTTTGATAAGGAAACATTTAAATTATTTGTTATAAAATTCAGAACTATATCAATCTCTAGCATCTTACACAATAAAGAAGTAATTTTTTCACTGTTATACCCCTAAGGAATGAATAAATGCAATTTTCAAAAGGTTATAAATGCTATCTATAAAGACATAATTAGCATTTAATGATTATATATTTTGATTCAGAAAACAGAGTTAACTTTGTCCTTAATTATTGGAGAAATAAACCTAAAAATCATAGATGAAATTTTATTCTATTTTATTCTTTAAATCTTTAATTTTTTTTCATTTTTAAAAAATTTTAATTGGGGGCCCTGGGTGGCTATGTCGGTTCAAGTCCTGCATTAGGGTCTGTGCTGATAGCTCAGAGCTGGGATCCCGCTTCGGATTCTGTGTCTCCTTCTCTCTCTGCCCCTCCCTCACTTGTGTGTGCTTTCTCTCTCTCAAAAATAAATATTAAATTTTGTAAAAAATTTTAATTAATTATTTTTATTTTAGAGAGAAAGTGTATGAGTGGGAGAGAAAGGCAGAGGGAGAGAAAGAAAGAAAGAGCTGGGGGAGAGAGAGAGAGAGACAGAGAGAGAATCTCAAGCAGGCTCCAAGCACAGTGTGAAGTCTGCTGCGGAACTCGATCCCACAACCCTGGGGTCATGACCTCAGCTGAAATTAAGAGTCAGATGCTCACTTCAGATTCTGTATCTCCCTCTCTCTCTGACCCTCCCCTGCTCACTCTGTCTCTCAATCTCTCTCTCTCTCTTTCAGAAATCAATAATAATAATAATAAAAAAAAAGAGTCAGATGCTCAACTGACTGAGCCACCCAGGTGCCCCAAAATCAAATTGTAAATATTTGTAACTCAAACAATACAAACCATTTCCATATTTGGCAAAAGAATCAGATCAATATAGTACTTGTTCAACACCAGCAGATGGACTGGTGCTGATGTGACTAAAAAATGACAATACTATTGCAAATAACTGTATCTGAAAATAGTATACCTGTAAAATTTTAACTTATTCTTGGCACTTGAAGAGACTTTGATTAATTATGTTTCCACAATTGACCAGGTTTTTCTTCATGACATTGGTCATATTTGTAATTAAGTAATCATTTGCATAATTCCTTGTGTGACAAGAGACTCTAAGCTCCATTGAGGTAAGACTATATCTTGTCTTGTTCACAGTTTGTTCACCAGTATTTACAATAGTAAGCACTCAATAACTATTTGACAGATTAATGAACAAATGGAAGGGGAAGGTATGAGCATCTGTAGGTTAGTGGATCTATAAATGAATGTAAAACTACCAGATAAGGTTGTAATGTGAGTAACAGACAGAACAAAACTGAAAGAAGACCATACTTCAGTTTCATTTACTGTCAGAAAGTGAAAGAAAAAACAAAAACCACCTGAGGACCTTTAGTGAGTGATTTATCCTATTTCCGAATGCAAATATCCCACTGATAAAATTCAGTATATATATATATATATATATATATATATATATANATGGGGCTTGAACTCATGAACTGTAAGTTCATCACCTGAACCAAAGTCCGGTGCTTAAATGACTGAGCTACCCAGGTGCCCCAGATTATTTCTTTATGTGAATAACAGAGTTACATGTTCTAAAAAAAATTCGATGCAACTATTCAAAGGTATCTTATAAAAATAGAGACTGAGGGGACATTATGTTCTTCATAAAGCGTCCTTACATGTATGGGTTTTCCCATCTTTTTGGTTTTTTATTTGCATTTTTTTCTTTCTGTCTTCTTTGTTTTCATTCTTTTAAAAATTTGGGGGCTGTTTTGGTTTTATTTATTTTATTTCTCTCACTATAATTAATTGAAGCACTGCAATTTTTGTTTATTGTCCTAGGAGTTGATTTCATTCATGGATTAAGAATGATGAAGTCAGTTCTCCCAACACCATCTGTTAAAAAGGCTGTCTTTTTTCCATTGGATATTCTTTCCTGCTTTGTCAAAGATTANCTGCAGGCAGTGTGAGTGACTGTGAGCTTTGATAGCACTAATAGCCCCTCACAGATGAAGTGGACATCAATTGTACTCCAGCGAAGTAGAACATGAAGATAGGCTCTGAGTCTGATTCTGGTTGTCAAATATACAACCATGCCAAAAGGAATCTTACTTACTATATACATAAACCTGCCCAACAGATGAGAATTCACACTAGATAACTCCCCATCCCAGGTTTGCCTAACTTTTTCAAGTGATGAACTTTTTTGCTATATTAGCCATTCAGCCTGTTTAACCTGACATGCATGTGAACTTGAGCAAGTAACTATGCATAGTAGCCTATGCATCATTTTGACTTTTCTGATTTTAGTAACTTCTAATAACCACAAATTATACAATCACAAGAGTCCAATGATAACTGTAAGAGGTCCTGAAACAAACACTCCAGGGCATGAAAATGAAAACTGTTTAGTAGGGCCTGGACAGGACAGTTTGACTTAGAAAGGCAGGAAACAGCTGCTGAAAATAGTTCACAACTTAAAAAAATGTGCATAGAGGCATAATAAAAAATAATTTAGTTTAATTTAACCAAATAATTGAGTATCTATTATGTGATGACCCCCAGAAAAAAGTGCAATTATATACAGTAAAATGACAGATTAAATGAAGTGTCTACTCAGTATGATGAGTTTTAACAATTATATGTACTCATGAAACTCAAATTCCTATTGGAATATAGAACACGTCTATAATCCCAGAATGTTCCATTGTGTCCCCTCCCAATCAACGTCAGCCCTTCACTCACAGGTACCACTATTCTGGAATCCCCATACATAGACTAGCATAATCAAACAGTATGTATTCTTTTGTGTCTGGCTTCTTTCATTCAGCATAATTTTTTGAAGTTTACTTATATTGTTGCAGATATAAGCAGTTAGCTCTTTTTCTGGTGAGTTACATCAATATAGTATATAAATACACCACAGTTCCTTTATCCATTCTTCTGTACATGGATATTTGGATTGTTCCTAATTTTTAGTTATTTATGAATAAATCTGCTTGGAACATTATTGGCTAAGATTTTTTGTGTCCACATTAAAAAACAAAAACAAAAAAACCCCCACATCTCTGGGCCAAGTGGCCAAGTGTAGAATTTCTGGATTATAGGCAGGAATATGACTACATTATGAAAAACTTCTAGGCTCATTTCCAAAGTGCTTATATACCATTTAACAGCCCTACCACTGATGTACAAAAATGTCAGTTGCTCCGTGTCTCCCCCAACGTTTGATATTGTCAGTCTTTTTCATTTTAGCCATTTTAATGGGTTACTGATAATTAATGAGAGTGAGCACTTTTTCATGGGCTTACAGTTTTACTTGCATGTATCTTTCTTTATGAAGTACCTATTCAAGCAATTTATCTATTTTTTGGGGGTTGCTACCATTGAGTTGTAGAAGTGTTTATATGTTTTATATAAAAGCATTTCTATGTTTTCCCCTCAATCTGAGGAATCTTTCATATTTATTTTCTTAACATCAGCATTGATAACCAGAATTTTTTAATGTTTATTTATTTTTGAGACAGAGAGAGAGAACATGAGTGGGAGGGGGGTGCAAAGAGAGAGGGAGACACAGAATCCCAAGTAGGCTCCAGGCTCTGAGCTGTAATCACAGAGCCCAATGCAGGGCTTGAACCCATGACTCAGGTCATGAGCCAAAGTCGGATGCTTAACTAACTGAGCCACCTAGGTGCCCAATAACCAGAATTTCAAAATTTTTATGTGTTCTTCTACCCAGAGCTAATCTCAGATCTTGTGAATCCCAGTCCAGAGCACCTACAACTTCATGGAGAAGGTTTCCAGCTTGGCTTGCAATTCACTCGAATCAATAAAATTAAATGGGGTAAGACAAATACATCTTCTTATTTATTCTAGTGGGTTCTAATTTTTCCACACAGATTTCAGTTTTTCCCCACAGATTCCCTTAACGTTCATATTTGCTCATTTCCACTATATGTCTGTATTTCCTTGTTGATTTCAGGTCTCATGCTGGCACAGAGGCAACAGCGTTATATAGACTTGCTAACAAGTTTCCATGATTGCATAAGGTCTAATCCTCAAAATAAGTCCCTTGTCGCCCATTACATATAGTAGCTCTCTTACCTAACTGAACCCTGATAAGCTCTTGGATGGTCCCCTTTTATGTTTATCCTGCTTGAAATTTGCTGACCTTCCTAGATCTGCTTGATGTCACACCAGAAGTTACCGAAACACCATCATTGTTTTTCAGCTGATTTTGTTTTCCTTCTAAGCTTTAGTTTGGATAATTTCCATTGCTCTATCTTCAAGTTTATAGATAGCTTCTTCTGCAGTATCTAGCCTGCTGATGGGGCCAGTCAGTGAGTTTTAATTTTTGATGTTGTATTTTTTATCTCTAGTATTTCCTTTTTATAGTTTTCACTTCCCTATTGAGGTCTGTTATCTCCTTTTTTTTAGTCTTCTTTTTTTTCCTTTAAACCCTTGAGTATTTTTAAAATAGCTTTCATAAAGGCATGGTCTACTAATTTCATCATGTGTTATTTATGGATCTATTTTTATTCAGTAATTTTTGTTTTGATTATGGGCCACATTTCTCTGCTTCTTTTATCTTTTGTAATTTTTTAATATACACTGGACATTATAAAATATTTTTAATGGTTTTGTTTATTTTTGAGAGTGAGAGAGACAGAGCATGAGCAGGGAAAGGGCAGAGTGAGAGAGGGAGACACAGAATCTGAAGCAGGCTCTAGGCTCTGAGCTGTCAGCACAGAACCCAATGCGGGGCTAGAAGTCACGAACTGTGAGACCATGACCTGAGTTGAAGTTGGATGCTTAACCCACTGAGCCACCCAGAGGCCCAACACTGGATATTGTAGATGCTTCATTGTTGACTATCTGGATTTTACTGACTTCCTCAATAGAGTATTGGGTTTTGTTCACATAGATAGTCAAATTACTGGTAGTAGAATTTAATTCTTTCAAGCCCTATTGTTAGGGTAGGTCAAAGATCACCTTTTCTCTAGGACTAGTCTTGCCCTACTCCTAAAACATAGCTATGGTCTCTATGGAATCTGCATTGTTCATAAGGTCTTGTCACATTGGCAGGTCAGAACACAAATGTCTTCCTGCTCTGTCTAGCTGTGGGAGTTCAATTCTTGGCTCTTTAGTATGTCTTCTTTCCTAGTATTATACTTTGTCTCACCTCAGAATTCTACCTGCATATACACTGCTTACTATTCAGCTAAAGATTCAAGGGGATCCCTATGCAGTTTTCTGGAACTCCTCTGCAGAGCTCACTTCCCTCCAAAACCTTGCCATATAAATTCCAGCTACCTTACTGGCTCTGAATTTTCACCTGCTTCCTCAGCTCAGGAAGACTACTGTACTCTGTATGGGATCCCTGTCCCTGAACCGAAGTCTAGAAAGTGACACCAGACAGAAAGCTGAGTATAATTGCATGGCTCATTTTTTGCTGTTCTTCAGTGACCACAGTTTTCTACGGACATTTTTTACAATGTCTAAAAGCAGTGACTTCATATATTTTTTTTCTAGTTTTCTCATTGCTAATGGTGAAAGGCCTACTGTGATACCAGTTCCTCCCTTATGGTTGGAAGGACAATTTATTTGTTCTACTCCTGTTTAATCCTGACAACAAACAAATTTATTTGCATATATTATGTTTTTGAGGCTTAACATTAAACCAAATGGAATAAACTCCACAGCAAGCAGAACCACTTTAAAATTGTTCTTTTACCCCTTTTCCCACCACAGACTTCTCAGGATTTGATAATCTTAAGAGCAGAGTTATCTGAATACTCAGACATTTATATGTAAATTTGTATTTTGTTCCTTTTGTTCAGCTCAGTGGTTGTCAAAGTTTACTGTGCATAAGAATGACTATACAAATCAATGATCCCCTGCTTAATGGGATAGTTAAATGTTGTTCTACAATGATTTTGACTATAATATATTCAAGTTCAATTTTAGCCCCAATGCAAATGTGAATCTATTATATGTCTTGCATGGATATTGGGGTTATTTGATTGCATTTTGATTTGTTTATCTTGTGAAAACTTTCAAGGACAACTCAGTTCTGTGGAAGGGAGATGAATTGAAGTCATTTTGTGTGTAGAGTACTTAGTGGGGAATAAAATCCACAAAGAGAAAACTAAAACTGAAATACTAGGCCTTAGATAGAAAGGAGAATGTTATCTTTGCCTCCATTTTTCGTTCAGTTTAGATTGCAAATACACACACACACACACACACACACACACTCCAGAAAAGTGGTTTTAAAGATGGTCCCAACTTAGGTTGAAATAAATAGCTTTAGATTTAAGAAAATTCACAAAAGTGGTACAAGGAATTCTCCTTTACTCAGATCCTTTGGGGACCACTCAGATTCTCCAAATTAATATTTTATAACATTTGTTTTTTGTGTATATATATGTGTGTGTAATTTTTTTTTTTGTTTGAGAATGAATAACAGAAATAATGACAATTGACCCTAAGTACTTTCATGCTGTTTCCTAAAAAATGCACATTCTTTTATATAATCCCCATAGGTATGGATCCAGGATCCAATCCAGAATCACAATTTACATTTAGGTGTACTTTGATTTCCTTTAACCTGGTACAGATTTTTTTCTCCTTTAGTGGGGTGTGAGAGGGCTGAAGTTGTAAGAAGAAAAATGTTATGTGTATACATTTTATTTTCCTTTTGTTTTTCAAGAAGAGTTAAACTTATTTTTTGATTATAGATGACATAAAATGTATATTAGTTTTAGGTGTACAACTTAGTGATTTGACAAGTTTATACATTATGCTATATTCACCACAAGGATAGCTACCATCTTTCCTGATACATTGCTATTTCAATGTCCTTGACAGTATTTGGTACTCTCTGCCTTTTATTCCCACAAATATTTCAGCTATTCCATAGCTAAAAGCCTGTATCTCCCTCTCCCCTTCACCCATGTTGCCCAATGCCCCTTCCTCCTCCCTCTGGCAACCATCAGTTGGTTCTCTGTATTTGTAGGTCTGATCCTGTTGTTTATGTATTCATTTTTTTATACTTCACTTATGAGTGGAACCATATGGTGTTTGTCTTTCTTAGTCTGACTTATTTCACTTAGCATAATACCTTCTAGGTGCACCCATGTTGTATCAAATGGATTGATATCTTCCTTTATATAGCTGCATAATGCGCCATTCTCTGTATACTACATTTTCCTTTTCTATTCATGTGTTGATAGACTCTTGCTTCTGTATCTTGGCTATTGTAAATAATGCTGAAATAAACATAGGGGTACATATATTTTTTCAAATTATTGTTTTTGTATTCTTCAGTTAAGTATCAGTTATGGAATTACTGGATCATATGGTATTTCTATTTTTAATTATAATTTTTTTAAATGTTTTATTTATTTCTAGGAGAGAGAGAGAGACAGAGTGAGCAGGGGAGGGTCAGAGAGAGAGGGAGTCACAGACTCTGAAACAGGCTCCAGGCTCTGAGCTGGCAGTCAGCACAGAGCCCGACGCGGGGCTCGAACCCACGAACCGCTAGATCATGACCTAAGCGAAAGTCGGACGCTTAACCGACTAAGCCACCCAGGCGCCCCATTTTAATTATAATTTTTAAAATGTTTATTTATTTTTGGTAGAGACAGAGGCACAGTACCAGCAGGGGAGGGGCAGAGAGAAAATCTGAAGCAGGCTCCAGGCTCTGAGTTGTTACCACAGAGCCCGACACGGGGCTTGAACTCATGAACTGCAAGATCATGACCTGAGTAGAAATCAGACACTGAATCGACTGAGTCACCCAGGTGCCCCACTATTTTTAATGTTTAGAGGATCCTACATACTTTTTTTCACAAAACAGTGGGAAAATTTTTCCACAAAATTTTACAGTGGCTGTAAAATTTACATTCTCACGCACAGTGCACAAGGGTTCCTTTTTCTCCACATTCTCACCAACACTTGTTATTTCTTGTCATTTTGATTTTAGCCATTCTAACTGGCGTAAGATAATATTTCACTGTGGTTTTGATTTGCATTTCCCTGAATGATTAGTGATGTTGAGGATCTTCTCATGTGTCTGTTTGGCATTTGTATGTCTTCTTTGGAAAAACATCAGTTTGGGTCCTCTGCCCATTTTTGAATCAGATTGAACTATTTTTGGTACCATAAGTAAATGGGGAAAATGCTAAAAAAAATATGTCATGCTCTCTTTCTAGGGTCCTTTATGTCTATGGTCTACCTATAATATTCCCTTCTCTTCCATCTTCCTTCACGTTACCTGGGTGAGTGCATCATCTGTCGGCTCCCCCTAGCTTGGGATAGTTATCCAGCCTAACCTGTCAGGACATTTGACATTTTTAAGTACTTGTTTTATGTGCTTCTTCCTTGGCAAACTCTAAACTACTTAAAAAGTGTGATATTGGTATATTCTTAGTACATAAAATCTTAGTACAGTGTTTGGCACACAGAACACTTTAAAATATAATTGTGAGTAAATCTGTCTTAGGGTATAATTCCTTGAAAAATTTGGGAAGAAGTTCAAGTGTAAAAATTAAGAATGTAGTCATCAAATTAAAAGAAAGCTGAGTTTATACCTAGTTCTACCACTTAGCTCAGTAACCTTGGGCAACTTCATTAATCTTGCTGGGCCTCTTTTTTCTTATCTAAAAAAATTAAAATAATAACTCTTCTTTGGGATTAAATGAGTCAATGTATGTCCAATGCTCAGTACAAATGCAGATAATTTGGGTCGAGCTCCATAATTGGAAGCTGGGATTAAACTTGTTATAAATCCACTATGAACACTTGAACCATGGTATGAAGAGTAGAGTAAAAACCTGAGCCCACAGTGGAGGAAGTAGCACCTAACTGCCAGAAACCTTAAGGAGAAAGTAACCTCAGGGAGGCAGAACAGTGTAATGAGAAGCCTTTCTATTCCTGCTTAGATACTTTCTTGTTGGAACCAACTTTGAAATCATGGGGCTTTGTTTATTGAAGGTAAAGGTAGATATATGACAAATGCCAACTCTAGGCACAGTGACAATTTTAAGCAAAAGACAAAAGGGGTGGTATAGAGGCCACTCAATCCACTTTGTGACATCATACTTGATGGGCTACTTCCTGAGTAATATATGCCTAATATGATGTTAGGATTGTCTGGTTAGAATCTTTAGTCTCTATATCAGAGAGCACATATGTATGTGAGATACATGCCTCCAAGACTTTGGACATATAATGGAACATTTAGCGTGCCACTTTTTTTTTTTTTTTTGTCTCTAACAGTGATAAGAATAGTTCCTGGTTTATAGGAATTAAATGAGCTAGTCTACATGAATCACCTTGCCTAGACAGTGTAAGCACTCAAAAATGTTAATTATTATACTGTCTGTGAGTAGTACTTGAGTTTGTTGTGTGTAGCTATAGGCTCTCTGGTCCTTAATGCTGCCACATCATCCAGAGATATCCTTGGTTTTCAGTTTCATGTTAGTGTCCTGGTTTAGCTACAATGAGTAGGTTGCATTCTCTCAAATATGCACAGTTGGGGATTTAACATCCTTCAGCAGAAAAGCACTATATTTTTAAATGTTCTGTTTTGGATACAGTAGAGGCATCTGATTGGAAATACGCCAAATTTTTTGGTCATAGGCCTATGATCAGCATCTGGCATTCTTGGCTAAATATTTGTGGTAATGTTAATGTGAAATCTTTTAATGTTTAATAAATAAAAAAGATATAAATAAATTTAACTACAGAAGTGAAATTTTCTAAATAATAAAAAATATTTCAAGATTACTTTCTGAAATACACATTAATCTAGACGACTCACTGAACAATTAGGTTTACAGAATGTAGCTTTTTTTGTTCTTTTCTGCTGGAAAGAAAACATTTGGGTATGCTTATTTCTATGCTTTTGGGAAAATATTTGTCTTCAAATCTGCCAAGATTACATCCAGTAATTGTGATCGCAGCGAGTTTTATTTGCTTATTAGTTCTGAGAAAAAGGTAATGCTATTTTTTAATGGGTTTAGTAGAATCTTTCTGTGTACACAATCTTCTGTTTTTACGGTTTTAAAAATAATTATATACTTTTCACAATTCCAAGAACTCAACTGCTGTGAAATACTGTGTTCTGAAGGAGAAAAGAAAAACAAAGCATGTAGAGATTTTCATACATTTGCCAATTTATACTAATTTGAAGGGAAATTGTTACATATGGTTCTAAAACATTAAAATTGAAATTAAATCACTAGACATAGAAAAAAAAATCTTTGTCTTGCTATTATACTCTTGGTTCAGACTGAGTAAGGAAAGAAAAGACAAGTTTTCTAAAAATTTTTTCTTGTCTTGTGCTTGTGTAAGTCTGTAGTTCCCATGCTCAACGAGGGTTAACAGCACCTCAGATAGTTTTAGAATTCACTATTTATATTCCATACAAAATATGAGGACATATTAATGAGAATATTTAGTGGAGTTTCATAGTCTGAGTTATACTCAATCAAATTTTATTGCGTTAAAATGAAAATACAAAAATACAGGTTATACAGAATTTTCCACTAACAAATAATCAAGCATTAGCTAGCAGGATGATAGGTGCTCTTCAAAATATGTTATTTTGACAAAATAAATAAATAGTTAAAACCCTAACATTTTAATGCTAATATTTTACTATGATTCTATTTGCTATAATTCAGCACAGATAAGCACAGCTAACCAAAATCCAACTTTCTGGCTGTAAATCTGATATTTAAATAATAAAGTACTGATTTTAAAAGTTTGTTATTTTAAAGAACTCTCCTGCAAATACAAATTTATGTGTGTCTTGAGTAAAATTAACATAGGTTAGATTAAATTCCAGCTTTACTGAATAGAATTATTATGTCCATATTTTCTAGTCAGAAATAGAGACATATAGTCTGATATATGTCCTAATGAGCCTGGCAAAATATTTACAGTTGAGAAGTATGCCAACCATAAATTTAATTTCTTTTGATGACAATGCCTTGTGGGGAAATCCCTAGCTGTTAGTAAAATAGGTAATACTTGAATGCATAGTCTTCAGAACATACAGACTTCTTCTGAACATTGACGTAATTAATTTGTGGAGATCATTATTTCAACCTGTGGAATTGGTTTGAGCTCTGCTATTTGCTAAATGCAAATTGGGTGTCAAAAATTAAGCTGTTATTTATTTTTCTTTAATGTTTTATTTATTTCTGAGAGAGAGAGAGAGAGTGAGCAGAGGAGGGTCAGAGAGAGACGGAGACACAGAATCTGAAACAGGCTCCAAGCTCTGAGCTGGCTGTCAGCACAGAGCCTGACGCGGGGCTCGAACCCACTAACCATGAGATCATGACCTGAGCTGAAGTTGGACACTTAACCGCCTGAGCCACTAGGCCCCCCAAAGCTTGTTATTTCTTGACCTATAGTTGAAATGGATCAATTTTTTGCATCTCTTTCCCCATGAAATTCTATAAAGAATGCATGTTGCAGTGCCTAGACTTGATATTTTACATTTTTCAAATGTTTTAGAATATTTAGTGTGTAGACTTATATTCTATATGTATATAAAATACATACTTAGAATATTTAGAATATAGATTCTTACCACACTTGATTCTTACCACAGCCTTTGGAGTGAGCCAGGTAGGATATTGTTAGCTCGGTTTTATAGATGAGTAAACCATTCTGTATGTAAATGTTCTTTTCCTCCCTAGCACGTGTGTGTGTGTGTGTGTGTCTGTGCATGTGTATGTGTACAACACACATTTAAATGGCAATTTGTCCTATTGTAGGGATAACTGGAATTCTATGACAAGCAATCCTGGATTCTCCAAATTCCAACATTAAAAAAGTAATACTTTCACCACATAACATTTAGGCTAAACAACTTATTCTATAAACATTTTATTATTGAGAGGTCAAAAGTACTTTTACTACATGTAGTGGGAATAAAAAAATATCAGAATCCTAACATTTATAGAAATAAGGAAATCTTGGAATCTTTAGGAAGAATTCATGCATGAAAACACGATTGTAATCCATTCACTCAGTCAACAAGCATGTTTTGAACACCAACTCTGTGCCAGGCAGTATTCTAGGCATCAAGAACATAGCAGTGAACAAAACAGAAAAAAGTTCTGGTGGTCATGGATTTTATATTGTTTCCTGATCAAAGTTGACAAACGTAATTTTCTGGGATGTGTAACTATATAAGAGATGGATGTAAAAAGCCTTAGATTCATGATTCCTATTTTCTCTAAGTAGCAGCTTCCCTAGAAGCCCTAGGAAAGAAATATTCAAGAGGAAAGATATAAACCAAATTTCACCCCATCTATATAAACATGCAGATTAATTCCTACACATGGAGTAGAAGTGGCAGTATTTCAGGAATGTCACACCAAAGCATAAATTTGAACACTAACAACTGATAAATGGTATCAAAGAAATGTTTGCTCTTTCTGTAGTTAGAAAATGGAGTCTGCAAATATCATCCCTCATCCAGAAATACCATGATGTAAGAAGTCTAATCTATGTCACATTTCCAGATGTAGGATCAAGTTAAATTTCATCTCAGTAAAGAGGTAAATGACCATGCACAGTCTGCAAGCTCAGCTGGACATAGAAATGGAACAGTGGAAGATCATCATCTTTCTAACTGACTCTATCATTTGGCTAAATATTTGGAGATATTTTAAAGGTACTTTCCCAGAAGATTTCCTATACACATAAAAAACTTGATTTAAAACATTGAATGAAAAGAACTGAATATATGTCTGGTTTGCTTAGAAATTGGTTCTAATCTTAAAGGACAAAAATGAAAGGAGAGATCACTTCTCTGTGTTATTACTTGGGCTGCTTTGAGGGCTTTAATCTGATATGTGCACTCATAAACGTTCATTCCTCCCTTCTCTCCTTACTCATCTTAAACTATTATCATCTATAATAAGAACTGAAAAGTCAGATGGTAGTAAGGAAGTGAGGAGTCCACTTTAAGCCAGGGCCACCCAAGCTCCTGGAGAAGAGGTAAAAAAAAAAAAAAAAGTCCAGCCTCGTTATCAACATCTTCAGAAGGAGCCCCATAAACGTTTCTTTGCCACCTATGGCAATATTTAGGAACCCATTATCCTGGGAAAGTTAGCCTTATATTGAACCTAAATTTCCAATTCTGTTTGCAGAAGCAGAAAATAGCTGGTTCTCCTACTTCACATGAAAGATAAACCACTTTTTTAGCTTCAAGCTGAATAATCTTGTTTTCTTTAAACTTTCTCATTATGGAATATTTCAGAAGTGTCAGAAGGCAAAAGGGTACTGTAATACGCACCCCAAAACCTACACTTGGTGTAAAATTAAATATTACCAATATAATAAAATATTTCTGTGTTCATTTGTTTCTGAATACTATTCTACTTTCTCCTTTCCCCAATATGAACCCTTCTGATTTCATGTTTATTGTTAGATACATATTCTTTATTCTTACATTTTTATGTACTCAGGAAAAAAAGATGTAATTTCAAATGTTTTTCAATCATAAAAATAGTACCAGACCAAGTGTATCTCCCTGACACTTTTTTCCCCCTCAATATAATGTTTTGGAGATACTTGATATTAAGCCAAAGTGTTTTCCCAAATGGTGGAACCCTTTTATACAACTACATTCTTCCTTATGTATTTTTTAAAATTTCCGGTTATATAATACTGTTTATATTAAATAGGAATACAGAGGGAGTCAGAACTGCAAAATAATGAATTTTCTTTCACTTTTACTTTTCTTACTTAATTTAACATTGCAGGAGAGAAATATCAGAGAGGTGACTGAGGACTGATACCATTCCTATTGAGTAGTAAATTTTCTGTCTATTTGGTGCTTATATTCCTTACAATTTGGTCTCAATATTGACACAGAATAAAATCAAACAATGATAGTAACCAAGAATCTTATAATTGAGGGGCGCCTGGGTGGCTCAGTCAGTTGAGCGTCTGACTTCGGCTCAGGTCATGATCTCATGGTTCACGGGTTCGAGCCCCGCATCAGGCTCTGTGCTGACAGCTTAGAGCCTGGAGCCTGTTTCAGATTCTGTGTCCCTCTCTCGCTCTGCTCCTTCCCTGCTCCTTCTCTGTCTCTCTCACTCTCTCAAGGATAAATAAACATTAAAAATTTAAAAAAAAGAATCTTATAATTGAAAATGACATTGAGAAGTCATCTGGTTCATTATTTTATATTTAGATCAATATCTCAGGATAATAGAATAATGATATATGAGTCCATTATGACTGACTAGTTGAGTTGCTACATATTAGTGATGTGAAGACAAAGACAAAAGAGGTTAAAAGGTAACATTTTAGTGTCCATTTGGGACATGTACTTGAACCACTGCAAAAAGACAAAGGACAAATGCATATTCCCGATTAAACAATCAATTCTTTAATTCCTTTGTGTAGGGTATCTTAAACTTACTTTGTTACCAGATGGAAACTTGGATCTGAATCAGTCTACATTCAAAATATGGTGAAATATGTTTTCTCAATTTCTAACATATTATTTGTTATGTGTTCATTAAATAGCTCATTAGACTTCTTTATGTTTTCATGTTCGTCGCATGCAAGATCATAACTACCACCTCATATCTTTAAACAGGATTTTTGATCTGATATTTCCTATGATAAGTTAGAATTTTCACAAGAAAGTATTAATCTACACTTGGAAACTTTTATTCCTACTACAGGAACAGAATAAAATCAAAGTAACTTTGGGTAGACTTGCACATTTGGAAGCATTTAGCGATTTAAAAAAATCTTAAACTTGGAGGCTGACATATTTCTAATTTTTGGCTTCTTTGGCTCTGCAGTCTTCACAAAAAATGGCCCTGCCCATCACCAGCCATGAGAAGCATTATATTCTAATGTTTACATTGTATTTGGGTTGCTTCTGAGCTAGTCATCAAAACCTTGGCTTTGTGGTTTTAATATAATTTTCATAGAGACATTAAGAACAGATGTAAGAGCCAATCAAAAGGAAATATGTAAATATGGCAATTAAATCAGCATAAGTAGAAGAGTACTCTGCATGTTTTCTGATTACCACAAAGAAACGTAAGATTATTTACTTATTGCTATAGAAATATGTTCTGAAATCTAAACAAAAGTAACATGCTTATATTTTTTATAATCTTACATAATTCAATGGCATTAATGGAAATTATTATAACTTAACTATATGCTAATGTTTTCCTTAAATGTAATCAGTATCAAATTATTTTCAATTGATTCCAATGTCATGGATCATTTCAAATATTCAAATTATCTATGTATATTTTGAATTGCTATGTAAAATTTGTTTACACAATGTAATAAGTTCTTTAAGTAAATTTGCATCAAATGGTGTGTTGGAAAGTATATTTGGATGCTCAATAAGGTGGCATTACTTTTGATACTACTTTTCTTCTACTCCACATCACAAATTCATGTAGTAAAAGCATTGTCAAAGTGAAAGAGTCCTTTAATATTAAATCACTACCTATTTTAGGGATCAGACAGTTGAAAAATTACTTGAGAAAGGAGACAACAGATTTTAGTGAACTGATCTCTGGTTCTTTGGTACCATTTAGTACCTGTGGAGGGAGCAAAATAAATTTCTAATGATTAAGTTTCACTCTTTGATCACAAGTATAATAGCTTGTTTATTTGGTGCTGTGAGAGAAGTTTGAGTGATCAGTTAAACATTTTTATTGTTGTCAAGCATGAATTGAGTCATTTCTTTACTTTCCATGTTCCTGTTGGTATAGATGATAGGAAGGAAATGGAATGATGAGACTCAGTGGCCCATAATCAAAACCAGAGGGCAGAAATAAGAGATACTTGCAAACAGGTCTTTTGGTATTTTTCTGTTGTCAACAATAACAAACTGTTTACTTTTAGAGAGTCACATGCAAACCAAATGGTGTGTGTGTGTGTGTGTGTGTGTGTTTAATTTACTTTCAAACTAAATGTGGGCAGCCTCTTGATATCTGACTGACTCATGACATCTGTCCTATTTTAAATTCAGCTGCCAAACAATGATGTACTTACTGTATACCAGAAAGCTGATCAGACTTATCTCAAGAAGCAAAATTCCAGCACATTTTATTGCCTTTTCTCTGTGCATTGCAAGTAGTCTAAAAAGCTAATTCACTGCAAGCTGAGCAAATGTAACTACAATTCTTTCATATCATACAATGTTACTCTTATTTTTCAAGACATTTTGGGATATTTGCGACTTTATTTGTAACTAACATGAAACTCTGAGAGATATTTATTTGTATTTTGGTGAAGGACTGCCAGAGGAAGAGGAAGTTAAAAGTATTGACTACTTCAGATAAATGTGGATTTCTTCCAGACTAGCAGTTTGTGATTCAAATAATAAATAGGCAGTATTAACTAATATAGGGGTGAGTGGGTGGCTTAGTTGGTTAAGTGTTCAACTTCAGCTCAGGCCATTATTTCACAGTTCGTGAGTTTGAGTCCATCATAAGGCTTTCTGCTGTCAGCCCAGAGCCCACTTCAGATCCTCTGCTCCCCTCACTTTGTGCCCAGCTCGCTCTCTCAAAAATATTAATTTATATACACTTTAATTATTAAAATTATTCTCGGGGCGCCTGGGTGGCTTAGTCAGTTAAGCATCTGAGTTTCGCTTAGGTCATGATCTCGCGGTTTGTGGGTTTGAGCCCCACGTCGGCTCTGTGCTGACTGCCAGCTCAGAGCCTGGAGCCTGTTTCAGTCTGTGACTCCCTCTCTCTGTGACCCTCCCCTGCTCACGCTCTCTCTCTCTCTCCTAGAAATAAATAAAAAACATAAAAAAAATAAAATTATTCTACTGCATTATGCTTTTTTAAAAAAATAAACTTTATTTTTATTTTTCATTTTTTATATCAATAAAATATACCCATTTTATGTGTATAGCATGATGAATTTTGACAAATGTAAGCATTCATGCAATACTACTGAAATCAAGTTATGGAATACATCCATCACACCACCAGGTTCTCTCCTGCACTTTTCCAGTCAATTCCACATCTCCCCTTTCTCAGCCCCAGGACAAAACTGATATGCTGCCTGTCACTCAAGTTTTGCTTGCTGTAGAGTTATATTTAAGTAGAATCGTTGAAAACAGAATTTTGAGTCTGGTCTATTCAATTTGCTGTAATGTGTTCAGATTCATCCATGGTTTTGCATGTATCAATAGCATGCTGTTTTTATTGCTGGGTATTATTTCATTGTATAAATATCCCAGAAAATATTTAATCATTTCCGTAATGATGGATATTTGAGTTGTTTCCAATTTGGCCATTGTGAATAAACTGCTATCAATATTCTCAAACACGTCATTTAGTGGACATAACTTTTGGGTAAATATTTTGATGTAGTCATAGATTAAGTTTTATTTAGCTTTATAAAGACTGCCATAGAGTTCTCCAAAGTGGTTGTAAAAAATTATACTTAGACAAGCAATGAATGAGAGTCATAATTATACCACATCACTTAGACATTTGCGTTGTCATTTTTTCTCTAAATTTCAGCCATTCTAGTGGATGTGTGCTAGCATGTCATTGTGGTATTAATTTACATTCTCCTGATGCGTAAGAATGAAGAGCATCTTTTAGTGTGTTTATTGGCTAATGTCCCAAATTTTTGTTCTTTCTTTCTTCTATTTTCAATTAATTGAGTATTTTCAGTATTTCATTTTATCCTCCATTAGATTACAAGAGAGTACAGTATTCAACCTTTAAGTTTTCACAATCTACTATCAAATATTGTACCACTCCATGTGCAATGTATTTCTTTCATTTTGTACTTTGTAGTATTATTTTCATATATCTTTACCTATAATACAGTCTTATTTTTTAATGTGACCAATTAATTTTATTTTAAAGAAGGCAGGAAAAGAAAAAAAGTATTATTTATTCACATATTTACATCTTTGAGGTTCTTCATTCATTTCTGTAGATCCAAGTTTCCATCTGGTATCATTTCCTTCAGCCCGAAGAAGACTGACACATTCTCTCAGCTTTTGATGGTGCTGAAATTCTTTAATATTGTCTTCACAAGGACATTTTCACTAGATATAGAATTCTAGACTGACAATTCTCTTTTATCCTTCATTACATTAAAGATGCTGTTCCATAGCCTTCTGGCTTATATTCAATTCCATAATCATCCTCATTTTTGTTCCCCTGTATGCAATATATCTTTTTTCTCTTCCTGGTTTTAAGATATTCTCTATAATACTGGTTTTCAAACAATGATGAAATGTGCCTTATATGTAGCCCACCAAGAGTGTTTTTCATTTCAGGTACGTTTTAACTGTAGAAATTTCATGATTATTTTTATAAATATCTTTAATTTCTTTCATAGTCAAATAAAATTTCTCCATATTTATTTATTTTTTTTCCACTTGGCCAAAATGTTTACTGCTTGAAAGATGGATCTTAAAGAACACGGTTATGGTTAGCATTGTGTTTTTGTTTATATTTTTGTTTAACAAATTGGAATTCCTACCTACTGGAGTCAGAAAACCTGCCTGTGGTTTCTAGCTACAAATCTTACTATTTATTTGACCACAGACAATTTAACTTAAGTTTTGGTATGAAAAATGAGTCTATAAAATCCCATTCTGGTGTGCTGATTCACTAGAATAATTTACATAAAAATATTTTGTGTGAAAACTAAACAAGTATAGGCTATTCATTTCCCATTAAAAATTTTCAGAGGTGCCTGGGTGGCTCAGTCAGTTAAGCATCTGACTCTTGATTTCAGCTCAGGTCATGATCTCATGGTTCATGAGATTGGGCCCCTCTTCAGGCTCTGTGCTGACAGAGCAAAGCCAGCTTGGGATTCTCTCTCTGTCTCCCTCTCTCTGCCCCTCTCCCACTCAAGTTCTCTCTCTCTGAAAAAAAATAAACATTCAAAAAATCTTTTAAGTAAAATATTTACAATAAACACCTTTCTATAGAACTTATTTTCTATTTAGAACATACAGAATGTGATGGCTAGATATCTAACCATTAACGAATAGCCCAAATATAAATATTCACTTTCATGTATTGCCATGAGAAAAACACATAAGAGGGACTAAATAACGTTTCTAAATATAAAATTACTTCCACTGGTACACTGTAAATCTCTATGAACCTATCATGAATTTTCACATGTCTTGACAAATTTTAAGAGTTGTCCTTAGGTCCAAAGAATACCAAATTTTCTTGGGGAATGCTGTAAGAGAAAGATTTCTTGCCAGTTCTCATTTCTTCGATGAGAAGAGGCTTTATATTCTACTTCAGGATTATAGACCAACTAGTGAGACTTTACAGTCTAGGAATAGGGGTGACATTATTGATTTTTACATTTGATCCATTGTTCTAAGATAAAAGAAAATTCCAACTCAACTTGCTTACACAGTACCTTTTCATTCTTTGTGGAATAAGGGCTTTACACACACACACACACACACACACACACACACACACAGCAGTAGACAAATGATATTTGGGAAAATGTTTTAAATGCTTAAATAGATATTCAAGTTATTTGAAACAAACTAATTTATATGCCTTTAGGTGATTTAAAAATACACATTTACTTACTCATAATTTATTGCTTATTACAAATCACTTTTACCTGTTCTATTGCATGTAATTTCTACAGGAATCTATTATTTAATGGGCTTGTCTGATTCTCAGCTGCTGCACTAGACTGAAAATATTAATTCTTCCACTTTCAGAAGACTTCTATTTTGTCAAGTTATGTAGATTTCAGTTGTTACTATCTTATGCCAATCTTTCCTCCATTTCCCCCTCTTTCAACAAAGAAATTATCCTCATTTCAACAGCCTGAAGAGGCAACTCAATCTTGTTTTTTTTTTCTAAATTTTTATTTTGAGAGAGAAAGAACATGAACGTGTGAGTAGGGGGAGAGGCAGAGAGAAGGAGAGAGAGAAAGAATCACACACAGGCTCTGCATTGACAGCACGGAGCCTGATGAGGGGCTCAATCCCACAAACCATGGATCATGACCTTAGCCAAAATCAAGAGTCAGACGCTCAAACGACTGAGCCACCCAGGCACTCTGCAACTCAATCTTAACACTTTAATATGTGATCTTGGAGAGGTACTGCACTAAATTCAGAATTATATAATTGGTCTTTAGAATGGGTAGTGTTAAGTCACAATTATAATTGCTAATATAATTTTAGGCTAAGATACCACATTTCTTTAAAAACTGTACACATAAGCATCTCCTCATTGCATTCCCAAAGGAAGAGAAGAAGAATATAATAGACCTATCCAAGACTTCCTGAATCAGGCAGGGCAAGTACTTATATCACTAAAGAAACTTATTAAAAGTATATGAATCTTCAAGAAGGAAAATTTGATTACTTAAAACATGTCAGCCTTACTCATAATAATAAAACCAAAATAGAATGAGAAGCTGTGTATAATTTAAAAGTTGACAAAGTTTGATTAACACACTGAGATGGTAAGGATCTGTGGAAACAAACATTTTTATACATTTTATACATGGAGGGTGAACTGCTGCCGTCGGTATAACCAGTGTGTGTAAAGACATGTATAGTCATTGCATTATTATTTGTAGTAATAAAATATTTTATTATTAATAAAAAGTATGTTTATATGTAAGAGAAAGAAGCATTTCCCATTGGAAAAGTAAAAGTTTTTTAAAATCATGTAAATTTTACTTTGTGCCATACTGACTTGTAACTGGAACCAAATTTTACCTTCTCCCTCTGATCTCTTAAATGAATTCTCAAGTGAAATGTTATTGCAACCCTTAAAATTCTTTTTTAAAGTAATAAAGAAATAAAAATTTTCATTTTTAGTCTGATTATTTCTATGTATCTTATTTTATACTGGTAAAAGAATCCCCAATTATACCAAGGAAAAAAATCTCAGTTTCAAGATTTAAAAGAAATTTGAAGTCAATATATATTATAAGATTCTTGTTAGGTATATAAGTCAGAGAAATTTTTCTTTTGGTTTGATTTATTGAGGTCCACTATAAACTGCAATTTAACACAAAATAAATATACTTCCTTTGATAACCACTGCTGTTATTTACATGTGATTTGTTGTAATCTACAACTCATAGTCATTATGTAAGGTTACTGACTTCAGATTCTAAGCAGCTCAAATAATATTAACATTGTATAAACTTTTCTAATTTTCCAAGTATTATAGAATTCATTATCTGGTTTGATTTATATTTAAAATGAGTGGTGGGGGAAACATGTGTTACTAGAACCATTTCACAAAAATGAAGACAGCTCTATAAAGGTTACTATTTTTCTAAAGTTTCACAGCTGGTATATAGCAGAGCCATGACCGGGACTCAATTTCTCATTCAAAGAAGCACAATTTGGTTTTAAAAAAAGAAAGAAAAGAAAGTGTAAGTAAATGAGATTATAAAACCACAAATCCCAAACAAGATTCACTAAAATCCTTACCCAGAAGTAAGACTTCATCATTAGCTACAATTTTGCACATAGAACATAGAACATATTTCATTGAATGAACAGATAAGCAAATAATCAGCATCTTCTTAGGATTTTAATGGAAATGTAGTGGTGCATTTCACCTCCCAGTTCTTTTTCTCTCTCAATCTTTTTCTCTATCTGTCTTACTTTAGAAACCAAGAAAAGCAGAAAAATGGTGCTGCAGGAAGAGCATAGGTTTTTGACTCAGAAGCTTTAGAACAACTATAGAAACAAATCTCACTATTTGCTAGCTATGCGATAGCAAATATACTAATATTCACTCTTTGAGTATAAGTCTCCTTATCTGTAAGATGGTTAAGATAATATATTCATTCATTTAACAAGTATTGATTAAGCACCAGTTATTTAACTGGCCCTGTTCTTGGTGTTTGAAATAAATTGGTGAACAAAATAGACAAATATCTCAAATATTTGAAAAATATCTCTTTATATTCTGGCAGTGTGGTGAGAAAAGGCAGACAATAATCCATGAGTGTCTGATAAATAAGTAAATTATTTAAAATGTTAAAGGGTAATAGACGCATGATATAAACAAGAAAAATAATAGAGTAGAGGAACTTTCATTTCTAGGTGTGAATGGAATACCTAGTATCAGGTTATCCCTACTGCAATAAACATCTATAAAATTAGACGAGATATACGAGTCAACTGTTTTCAGGTAGTGAACAACAGGCAAGAGAGAACCATGACTCTTGGGGAAGTACAGCTCACAAGTCCCATTATTTCCCTGGATCTCTGCTTAATGGACAATTTCTTACTTGGTGCACAGGAGTTCCAACATAACCCATCAGTTCCACTGAACCAAGGAAGTCAAGTTAAGAGGGCAGGGCAGCTTAAGCAGTGGAATCTATGAAGCTTAGCATTGGAAAAGAAGGAACTATCTTAGAATTCTATGTGGAGGTCTTCTGTATGTCCCTGAAGGAGATCTGGGCTGTAGCTACATCAGGCAGCACCATCCGAGGCTTACAATTAAGCCAAACCCTACATGAGTCCAAAATGACTGAATTCCTCATTAAAAGAGCAACCAACATTCTTCACAGAAAAAGAACAGAATCTAGAATCTCTAAGGGTATTACTTCTACAATTTAGTGTTCAATAAACAATTTCCTAGACATGCAAAGAAACAGTGATCCATAATTAAGAGAAAAAAGCAGACAATAGAAATGAACCCCAAGACTAACAAGATAATGGATTTAATAGATAAAAATATTAAAGTTGCTTTTATAGGGACTCCTTAGTGGTTTAGTTGGCTAAGTGTCCACTCTTGATTTCAGCTCAGGTCATGAAGCTGAGATGGAACCCTGCATCCAGCTCTGTGCTGACAGCATGGAGCCTGAATGGGATTCTCTTTCTCCTTCTCTCTCTGTCCTTCTCCTACTCATGTAATCTCTTATGCTCTCTCCCAAAATAAATAAATAAATTTTAAAAAGCTGCTTTTATAAATATACTAAAAATTTAAAGAAAAATATGCTAAATAATTAAAGAAAAAATATGATCTAATAAGTGGATAGTGAATTTCAACAGAGAAATAAACCTCCAGATAAGGAGTCAACTGGATAATCTAGAAATGAAAAGATAACAATAACTGAAATTAAAATTATATTGGATCGGCTTACCATACAATAAAGCAGCCAGAGGAAAAAAGGACACATTATATATTAAGGGAAAGAGATAGGTTTATTTCATCTTTTCATCAGAAAACAATGGAAGCCATAAAACAATGAAATGACATCTTCAAAGTTCCAAAGAAAAACTGCCAAGAGAGAATTCAATATCTGGGAAATTTTTCTTCAAAACAAGGATGAAATAAAGATATTTTCAGAAAAATGAAATCTGAGCAAATTTTGCACCAGCCAACTAACTCAGCCAGAAATTTTGAAGGATAATCATAAGGCCAAAAGAAAATATACCCCCAAAACAAAACAAAACAAAAAGAAAATATATCCCAATATAACTTAGATCTACAAGAGAGAATGCAAAATCCCCAAAGTGGTAAATAATTGAGTAAATATAAAAGATTAAGTTTGTTGCTTTTCACAAAGCAGGTGAGTGGTTAAATAAACTATGGTATATTCACACGATGAGATATTACCCAGCAATAAAAAGGGACTACTTCCATATATGAAAACATGGATGAATTTCATAGACATTAAATTGAGTGAAAGAAGCCAAGGACAAAAAAGCACATATTGTGTGATTCCATTGATATGAACTCCTAGAATAGGTAAAACTACTCTACAGTAAAGAGATTTTTGTTTCTGGAGCAAAAGGTAGTGGATTGACTATAAAAGGGCATGAGGAAACTTCCTGGGTAAATGGAAATAGTCTGTATCTTGATTTGGGTGATGGGTATGCACAGGTATATATTTGCCAAAAGTAACCCACCTGTTCATATCAAATGAGTGAATATTATTAGATACAAATTATACCTCATTAACATTTACTTTTCAAAAACAGAGTAGGGTAAGGAGAAATATTTAGTTAGATAAGCACTTAGGGTGTGCCCACAGTCTTCAGTTACTATCCAGATGGAGATGGAGTGAAATGAGATTCAGCTCTTACCCTATCATCTAGTGGAGGATTCAAAAGAGCAAATGAGTGATTTCAGAAGATTACAATGAAGATTGAGAAAGGTACATACAAAAACAACCCTTATCATCCTGGGATATCAAAGAAGGTTCCTTGAAGGAAGTGAAGTTTTAGATGTTGAACTCAGGTACTGGCAGAGAGGATGAAAACATGTAAATGATATCAGCTGGTTAATCTCTGAAGATTTGAGTGATTAATCAAGTGTGGGAATGTGGGGAATAACTTGAAAAAAACAGGACAAAATCCTTTTCCTCAAAGGGTCTTCCTGTTGAATCAGAGAGAGATAAATGTGAAAGTTCAATATCATTTATGAAACATAAATACTCCTTGAAAATATGTATATTCAGTTCTTATGAAAGCTGGGTTATTATTCATCTCAATAATATTCTCCATTGTTTACATACTCTTGGATGAACTTCAGGTAGGTGTTTATCCAACCACAGCACAAATGTAAGATCCACACTACACAGCAAAATATCTGGATGGTTAGTATTACCAGAATCTGTTATAGCTTTGTCTAAAAATACCAATTTATGCCCACAATATGTGCCTAAATTCAGATTTTGATACATGCAGATTTGACACAAAGATAATTAAAAGCTCTAATCTCTCGGCACTTAAGTTAAAATGGTTAATGATAGTCTTTAAGAGAGAAATGCTCAAGATACATAGTTTAAAATCTTTTTTATGTTTTATTTATTTCTGAGAGAGGGGGAGAGACAGCATGAGCAGGGGAGAGTCAGAGAGAGAGGAAGATACAGAATCTGAAACAGGCTCCAGGCTCTGAGCTAGCTGTAAGCACAGAACCCCACGGGAGGCTCGAACCCATGAACCGTGAGATCATGACCTGAGCCAAAGTCGGACGCTTAATCGACTGAGCCACCCAGGTGTGCCCCAAGATACATAGTTTAAGTTGTGACTGTTCTTTTTCAGAGCTAGAAAATTTCAAGAGAAGCTATCATCTTAGATATTTTAAATGGCTGCATTTTGTGTTTGCACATTCCTAACAGAACTTGCCCCAGATAAAGGCTCACCTCTAGCAAATGTAAGTTCAAGAAAAATAATTCCAGTTGTTAGATTGCATAAAACCAGAGAATATTATTATGACCTTTGTTATGGAAAGAAGTCATGAGTTCCATGTCAGAACATGTGACAACGGGGGCACCTGGGCTCAGTCAGTTAAGTGTCCGACTTTGGCTCAGGTCATGATCTCATGGTTCATGGTTCAAGCCCCACATCAGGCTCTGTGCTGACAGCTAGCTCAGAACCTGGAACCTGCCTCTGATTTTGTGTCTCCCTCTCTCTCTGACCCTCCCTGGCTCATGCTCTCTCTCTCTCTCAAATAAATAAAAAACATTAAAAAAAAAAAAAAAGGAACATGTGACAATGTAACACTGTGCTTCCTGGACTGCTACTCCTCCCCAGAAAAATGTGACTAATGAATCTAGCCTCAAAAAGCCTTCGTGAACGAAATGCAATGACATTTTAAAATTTCTGGGACAAAGACAGGCACATAGCAACACTCCATTTACATTTCCTCCTTCCTTATAGGAAAATAATTCCAGAATTGCATTTATCTGTTTTCCTTTAAATAGCATTTTAAAAAGCTGACTTGCATGAGAATCACCTATAAATTTAATGGAGAAAGGGGGTGCCTGCGTGGCTCAGTTGGTTAAGTATCCAATTCTGGATTTAGGCTCAGGTCATAATCTCACAGCTGTGAGGTTGAGTCCCATGTCCAGCTCTGTGCTGACAGTGTGGAGCCTGCTTGGGATTCTCTGTCTCTGTCTGTCTGTCTGTCTCTCTCTCTCTGCCCTTTCCTTGCTCATGTTCTCTCTCTCAAAATAAATAAACAATTAAAAAATAAATTTAATGGAAAATGAAATTATATAACCATCCAGTTAGTAAATATTCTTCAGATTTTACATTCCAACCCTTCCCCCAAATTAGTTTGATTCTGTCCTAAAATTTTAAGTTTAAAAATAAAAAATGAAAAAAATAATAAATAAAAATGATTAATTTAGGGTCTTTGGTGGGATCAATGGACTAAAATGTTCAAAGTGTTTCTCAGAGACTTAACATTTTTCCCAAACTCTACAGTGCAATAAAAAGGGGGGAGGGGATCTATTTCTACCTATTTCTACAAAAATAGACAAATATAACAGAGTACTTGTATGATTTTAACTTTGGAAACAGAAATTAAAATTTATTAACTTAAAACTTTCTCTTACTCTGTCCTTAATCCTAGCAATATATCTTAATGCTTATATGTGTGTGTGTGTGTGTGTGTGTGTGTGTGTGTGTATTTTAAAGTAATTAGGCTCCCCTAAGTGTCCATCAACAGATGAATGGATCAAGAAGATGTGGTTTATCTATACCATGGAATANGTTTACATTCCCACCACTCAGACTGGTGTGAGGTGGCATCTCAGTGTGGTTTTGATTTGTATTTCCCTGATGATGTTGGACGCTGAGCATCGTTTCATGTGTCTGTTGGTCATCTGGATGTCCTCTTTGGAGAAGTGTCTGTTCATATCTTNGAAAACTTTTTTTTTTTTTTTTAATTTTTAATGTTTATTTTTAAGAAAGAGAAAGACAGAGTGTAAGCAGGGGAGGGCCAGAAAGAGAGGCAGACACAGAATCTGAAGCAGGTTCTAGGGTCTGAATGGATAGAACAGAGCCCAATGTGGGGCTCGAACCCACCAACCACAAGATCATGACCTAAGCCGAAGTCAGATGCTTGACAACTGAACCACCCAGGCACATCCAAGAAAATTCTTAAAGTACTTTTAAATGCACATAATTTTATGGCTCATATTATTTTATAATTTTTTTTTTACCCCAAAGCTTCCCTTTTCTAAAATTTTCCATAAATTCAACAACATATCATGGACATATTTCTCTTTGTTTTTAATGAGATAAACTAAAATACATTTAAATATATATTTTTATTTTTTGTTAATGTTTTTATTATTTATTTTTGAGACAGAGAGAGACAGAGTGTGAGTGGGGGAGGGGAAGAGATAGAGGGAGACAGAGAATCCAAAGCAGACTCCAGGCTCTGAGCTGTCAGCACCAAGCCTGAACCAACAAACCACAAGATCATGACCTGAGCCAAAGTTGGACACTTAACCAACTGAGCCACCCAGGCACATCTGAAATACAGTTCTTAAGTGACAGATATGCTTTCAACTTGTTACAAGAGTGATGTGTTGCAATAAACATTATTATACATAATTTTTTGTACTTTAAAAAAGTATTTCTTTATATTAAATTCCTAAACATTGAATTGCTGGGCCATAAAAGTACATATGTTCAAATTTATAGGCACTGCGAAATTGTTTTGTCGGATGTAAAGATATATATTTACATGCATGTTTGCTGTTCTTCTCCCTTTTCCAAAAAAAAATCATTTAAGGCAACTAACATTTTAAGACAGATTTTTATAGCAGAAACAGAAGTATTAAATTAGATCCAAGGAGAAATACTTAAAATTAAAATATAGTTATTGTGCATAAAATATTCTCTTTGAGGGAATGAACCACTTCTTTTTGGTCATCCATGTAATTTCTCTAAACTCACTGTACCCATAAGAGTACCAGTGAAATTGTTAAGATTAAAAACTCAGAGATGGCTAAGACAGTCTCACACTGTATTACTAAACTTTTGCTACCTAAAGTTGTTCTGTACCTACTTTTTTATTTTCTCAAAACTGTCTCGGGTTTCCTAAACTATTATGTATCAAGAGATGCAGCACAATTTTAAATGATCCTGTCTAGCCCATAACTGACTAAATGCCAGCAGAAAGATGGTTTGGGGAGGAACTGTCTAGGGAAGACCGAGATGTGGTGGTGTAAGGAGACTCTTTATTGGACAGGTAAGGCCTGTCCTGGATTGACTTTCTGCTTTTTAAATATACTGAGCACAATGAGTGGAAAATTAAATATATTTAGAAATCCCATTAGATTAGTGAATTTAGTGCCTACTTTCTATATATACAAATCAATGGATTTTTCAAGGGCCAAAGCTAAAATAGGTTATTCATTGCTCTGAAAAGGAGGTAGATTAGCTATGTTTTCTTATATTCTATATTCTTGATTCTCTGGTATCTGGGGCCTTGCTGACTAGGGAGAGATTGTTCTTTGCAGGGCTAGCTAATTCTTAGAGGTAATACATGTGAGCATATGTTCCATATATAAACCATCCAATCCTGAGTTCATACCCCCACCTTCCTTGTGTTAAAATCTTTCAGTCTGGAGTCCTGCCCTTCGGCTGTAAATAACCTCAGAGCCAGGAATCATCACTTGTAGCTTAGGTTTAGCCTACATTTTTCAAACTAGCCAATGCTAAACCTGCTCCACTTGCTTACTCTGCATCTCCCACTCCTTCCTGCAAAAACCTCAGTAAAGGCTCTCAGTCATGTTTTCTTTCCCCTCAGTTCTGCCTCCTGACAGACTTTGGTGCTTCCCCATGTGGCTCTGCATGGTGTGGTGAGACCACTCTTTCCCACATGGCTCTGCATGGTGTGGTGAGAACTGTGTGTAACAAACTATATTTTCAATGGCAGTCATGCCCTGATCTATTGGCCTCACCATACCTGAATAAAATCAAAATCCCGAATACACTTAAAACATAAAGTATGCAAAAGGAACAGAAGACCATCCGTGGTGATGGACAGTTTCTGAGTGGATTTTTTTGTATGATGTCCAAGTGCATGGTTGAGGTGATAGGAAAGTACCTTCGGTTTGCTGAGTTTTGGAATTCTAGAGCAGGAAAAATAAAGAGACGTCTGACATGGTTTCCTTCCATATTGAAATTCCAACAAATTCAAAGACCAATCAGAAAAACTTGCAGAATGCAGGTAGAAAATTTGGAGAATTATTTGATTATGTTTTGGGATTAGATGGCTGTTTACTAAAATTTCCCTGATCTTGTAAATTCAGACTGTGTAGGCAGCCATTAAATTTGATTTTTCTAAAAAATATTAATGTGTTATAAAAGTGTTACTTTTATAATTTTGAGAGAGAGAGAGTGTGTGTGTGTGAGTGAGTGAGGGGCAGAGAGAGAGGAAGAGAAAGAGAGAAGGAGAAAAAATGTGCAGAGCCCAAAGTGGACCTTGGGCTCACCCAAAAGCAGGGCCGGGCTCACCCCATGCAGGGCTCAAACTCACAAACCATGAAATCATGACCTGAGCAGAATTCCAATGCTTAACCAACTGTGCCACCCAGGTGCCCCTAACAGTGTTGCTTTTTCACCAACAGTTGCCATCATAACTGATGCAGAGTCTGTCCCCCCTCGTGGAAGGAATATTTTCAGCCAGAATACTTCTGAATGCCCTGTGTTTACTGTGTTATTAGTGGCAAGATTTCCCTTGGCTCAGTGGAACAAAGTTTAGGCCTTTTAGTCTTCAGGAAACTTCAACACAAGAATTGAAGAAAAATCATCTGGAAAAGATCCCTAGATTTATAACAAATATGCTCATAGTTAAGTCAAACATCCCACCTAAGAAATTTAGTCTCGTTCAGTAATAGAGCTGTAAAATATCACATTACACAGAGTCTGGCCAATTTGAAGTCTTTAAAAATACTCATGTAAAGTATAAAATTGCTTTCTATCTTGCATATGTAGAGTGATTCTTGATTGTATAATAAGAAGGAATAATAGTATTGCTTTTTTATTTGAACTTCTAGGATTTCTATCTACAATACTGAATCTAAAGTACTTCCTATGTTACTTGCATATAAAGTTTATAATTTAGTTAGAAGTTGAGGTAATTATTCCTATATAACTCTGCCTCTTTCTAACAATTTTTTTTCTTCAGCATCTGCAGTCTAGTCTCAAAATCTAAAGCTATTTTATTTTCTTTAAAACACTGCACTAGGCAAACCTGTGAGTCAGGTTGCCAACCTTAAGTGAGGTGCTCCATGTCTATCCGTATGTTGATTGGCTGAGTGATGGAGAGTGCTCACAGTATGAAACTGTGGCTCTGCAGTCCTCCAGACTGTGCTTGATCCTGCCAGCTGAGTTACGTAACACAAAACACTGCTGCAGCACCAATAGACACATGTTCCAGAAATTCTCTACTGGGCACCCCGCCTTGAGATTTGGTGCTAAGATCTGCATGTAAGGTGATGATGGAATTGGTAGCAATAATCAAGATTTCTCCAAATCTTCAAAGTCTGTCTGGCTTCTTGAGGCCAAAGTTATTTCTATGGCAGTACCAGGTTTCTCTGCTTGCACAAGGTAACATTTAAGTAAATGTTTCTACTTTGACTCATCAAACAATATCCCATTTTTCTTTTGAATTTCATATCTTTCTACTGGCAACACTTCTCAAAACACTGATTAGTAATGCATATTTTTCTTCTTGCTTTCAAAATATCCATCAGAATAACTAATGTATTTCTTTAATTACCCTTTCTGGTGCTTACACATATTCCCTGTAAGATGGGCAAGCAATGAATTATAAAGACTGAGTATATCTGAGATGCATGTAAATTTGGAATCACAGAAAGGCTACTGAGGGAATTTGAAATTGTTCTGTTAAAGAACTGGCCTTGGATTGGACTCTTCTTTGGCCCAGCAGCATACCCTAGTGACCTTCCTTCTCTTTCTTTCTTTATTTGGTGCTCCTCTCACCCACTTCACCAACTCCAGGCCTTTGCAGATGTAAAGAACATTCAAGTATGATTCCTTGACTTCCAACATTGAACCAGTCTCCAGGATTCAGTTTCACACTTCTTCCCCTCTCCTTTGCTGTACACATCCATAGCTGCAGGAAAGAGGCAATCCTGCTTCCGTTCCAGGGAAAGAGCATCCTGTTGTATGGCTGACTTAATCCAGCCTCCCCATCTGGGGCAAGGAATCCAACCAACACATGCTTATTGATGAACAGAAAATCCTTATTGGCTGGACAGAGTTGGGCATTAAATGTAAATAATTCACTTTGACTAATATTATTATAGAGTCAAACAAAGTATTAAAGTGGTTAATTAATAATATAAAGGGTAAAATGGAATATATCAAGAAGGAGTTCTGAGAACACTCTAAGGAACATTTTATTCATAGCTCAGGGTCATTCAAAAAGCTGAATTTACCTTTCTTTCCAAAAGGGATGCCTTTTAGATATAGTAATGGCATATTAGATGGCATCTTTGACTTATTATTTATTTTAATGAAAATATAATTAATATTTTACAAGTAGGAGATATGTTGCCAGATAGTCTTTGATATTAATGAGGTTTCCTTCTTAATAATTTCCTAAGAGATTTTATTAAGTAAAGAATAGTTACTGACTTATAAAATGTTTCATGCTCTTTTATACATATTGAAATCATCACATAATTTGGTAGTGGTAGTACTGGATATAAAACTAGATACAAGAGATATTTTAAAACTAAAAGAATTAGGCTTTGTGAGAAATTAGGGTTAGATAGAAGTGAGGATGAGGGAGAAGAAGGGGCCTGTGATATTATTTGACATGTTCTTAAAATAGAAAAACACTTTAAAAACTATTCAACAAGAACAGATTGGTTTACTGTATCATGAGGCAAGTAAGTATGTTATGTAAGGTCACAAATAAACTAAATACCTTACTTATAGTCACACAGCTAGTGGTAGAACAGTGATTTGAACCTAGAATATTTTGTCCTAGAGACTGTATCCTTAACCACTACACTATTAATACCTTTCATCCAGAGAACAGTATTCAATCAGGAAAGGCACAAATATACATTTATCCATCTGGCTTAATGTTTACAATATACTGTGAAACACAGTTTTTTAATTTATAATTTTATAAGGTATTATGCCTTTTAATAAAAACATACTGGGGGTGCTGGGTGGCTCAGTCAGTTAAACATCTGACTTTGGCTCAGATCATGATCTCATGGTTAGTGAGTTCAAGTGCCGCTTTGTGAGCTCAAGCTCCGCTTTGGTCTCTGTGCTGACAGTACAGTTCCTATGTAGGATTCTCTCTCTCCTTCTCCCCTGCCCCCCCCCCCCCCCCGNAATTCTCTCTCTCCTTCTTTCTCTGTCCTTTGTTCATTCATGCCCTCTCGCTCAAAAATAAATAAGCAAACAAACAACCTAACTAACATTTATATAGGAAATGTAGAAGAGTCTACAATAGTTTACACTAAAATGAATAGATCACAAAAATCAAGAATGTAGAATGTTATTTGGCTTAGTCAGTTTAAGGTAAATATGGGACCTCCAAATCCAAGTAGCTCACCAAAACACAGGCTTATATTTCATTCAATTACATAATTATAGATTGACCAAGATTTTGGCCCAAGAGCACTTCATTTTGAGATCAAGGCAGAAGGTATAGACCCTCTATGATACGCTATTCTAGAAAAAAGAGAGGACAAAAATGTTGATATAATCAGGCAATTACTCTTACAGATTCTGCTTGAAAGAGTAATATGTTTCTTCTACAAATATTTCACTGGCCCAAATGAAGTATATTGCCAAACCTGAAGTCAATGGGGCAGGATGCATAATTTCTGGGCTTAAAGAAGGGCTAGGTTAAAAACTCAGCAAAAATTAAAAGTAGCACATTATTTCCACAATAATATAATCTATAAAACAATTGCCAGGATCTTCTGACTAATTTCCTGGAGAATGTTTCTTTGTCTTGGATTCAATTTTGATAGGTTAGACGTATAAAGATAGATAGCATCTTAACGGACATAAAAATTAAGTTCCTTTTATAGTTATTGAACATTAATTGGTAAAGAGATACACAATATGAATTATAAATGCATCATAATTGTCACAAGCAATATATATAAACATATATGGGAAAATTTATTTTGTGTTATATATTTTTTTTGGATCTTCTCCAGAATAACTTGGCTGCTTGTCAGCTTTTTTATCATGTGTTCAGGAACCTTCTTTCTCACATCTAGGATTAGGGTCAGGGTTAGGTTTAGGGTTAGCTTTAGGATTAGGGTTAGGTTTAAGGCTAGGGTTAGGGTTATGGTAATGGTTAGGGTTAGGGGTAGTGGTTAGAGGTAGTGTTAGAGTCAGATATAGGGTTAGGGTTAGGATTAGAGAATGTGCATGGCATCCTGTATTTCAGAGTCCTATCCATAGAGTAAAACCCTACACTCCCTCTTAGTTCAGAACCAACATGGCTGCCATCCACTGACTCTAGTGCAGGAGGGATGTGTGACTCTAAATATTCTTTAAATCATAGAAATATTTTAAATCAATATAGATAAAAATAAAATAAACTTGAAATTCTTGTAAAAATTATATCACAAGTTTTTAAAATGAATAATATACCCTGTAAATGGTGTGACACCACTTTAAAAGATATCAAAAATATTGGGTCTGTTTTTGTGAAGTCCAGCATTAATCATGGCTTAAATATAATAGGAGTATGAAAACATACAAGCATGTGTGTATAAATATTATCCAGTGAAATATTTGAACTGAAATTGCTAACAAAATTAAAACAGCTATTTCATATAAAGTATTATATTTAGAACTGCAAAGTTTTTGATATAGTATAATGTATGAGGCATAAACATCTGTTACTAGTCCTTCCTTAAGATTAATGTGAAAGAAAAATATAACTTTGTATATAAATATACCTGGGGCCACCTGGGTGGCTCAGTCTGTTGAGCATCCAACTCTTGATTTTGACTCAGGTCATAATCAGTGTTGTGGGATCCATTCCTGCATCAGGCTCTATGCTGCATGGAGTCTACTTGAGACTCTCTTTCTCTCTCTCTCTCTCTCTCTCTCTCCCTCTGCCCAGTTTCCCCACTCATGCTCTCTCTCTCTAAAATAAAATTTAAAATTACCTTATTCATATGAGAATATTAACATACTTCCAAACACCCAACTATTGATCTTACTTACCAATCATTTCAAATTTATAGCAATATCTGACAGAAAAAGTGTTTCTATTTTAGAAACAATAGCATGACCAATGAAAACAGTAAAAGATGACTTAGAGTATCATAGAGATTTCTGATACAATGATGGGAAGATTTGCATCCTAAACAGGTAGTCAAGGCTCCAATACACACATACATTATGAGGAATTAAATAACATCAGCAATAATATTAACACTTTGCATAATATTACATATCTCAGTGAAGATGCTGTATATATATGTATATAAAGGGATATTGTGCAGTCATAAAAAGAATGAAATCTTACCACTTGCCACAACGTGGGTGCTAATGCTAAGTATAATGCTAAGTGAAATAAATCACTCAGAGAGACAAATACCCTATGATTTCTTTCATATGTGGAATTTATGAAACAAAACAAAGAAAAAAGACAAACAAAAATAAGACTCTTGTATAAAGAACAAACCGGTGGTTGCCAGAGGGGTGGTGGGGTAATGGGTGAAATAGGTGAAGGGGGTTAAGAGTACACTTATGATGAGCACTGAGTCATGCATAAAATTGCTGAATCACTATATTTGTATTCCTGAAACGAATATAACTCTGACATTAATTATACTGGAATTAAAAATAAAAAATATTATATGTCTCAGAATACATATAATAAACAGAGACCCAAACTATGTGGAGCTGAGTATTACAACTGAAAAGTAGCAAAGATTATTATAGGCTGTATTTTTTTACAAAAACACCCAAACTGAAAATATCTTTCCCTTCAAACGTCCTCTTCTCTTGCATCCATTCTCTACTATTCAGGCTACAAAATGTGAGCTCATCTCCTATTCCTCCTTCCTGTTTATTGCCATAATAAATTACTGGCCAAAGCTTGTTGACCCTATTTCTGAGATATTTTCTCTTTCATAGAAGGCTCCCTACTTGTATCCCAACTTGTTTATTCCCCCTCCCCCAGGCATTTCCTCCTTTCTAATTAATCCTACACTTTGCTGCTAGGAGATATCATTCTAAACTTCATCTGATTATATAGTTCATGTCTAAAAATCTTTATTAGGTCCAGGCTGCATTTGGAACAAATCCAAATCTTTTTGGTTTAGCATTCAACGACTGCCACAAGCTGGCTACAGGTTATGTTTGTAAATGTACCTCTTTCTAAATCCTGCTTTCTTCCTACATCCTCAATCTTAAACACATGGGAAATCTCACCTTTATCCTTGTTTCCCCATTCACAGTCTCAGCCTCCAGACCTCTGCTTCTCTTCCCCAGGTTTCTGCTTGTCACAGTCCTTTTCAGACTACAAAGAGGGATTCAGAGCTTATGTGCTTCAAATGGGTTTCCAAGATTTACTATCAGAATTCTTTTCTCCCATTAAACACAATGAAGAATATTTCTTGTTAATTTTTTTTAACATTTATTCATTTTTAAGAGACAGTGAGAGAGTGTGAGTGGGGGAAGAGCAGAGAGAGGTAGAGGGAGACACAGAAGCCAAAGCAGGCTCCAGGCTCTGAGCTGTCAGCACAGAACCCGATGCGGGGCTTGAACTCATGGACTGTGAGATCATTACCAGAACTGAAGTCAGACACTTAACCAACTGAGCCACCCATAGCCCCAATGACGAATATTTTTAACTAAGAAAAAATGAAAGTGCATAAGACCTAGTTAATTTCTTAAAGGTTACTAGATAAGAATATCAAGAGTAACAAGAATAATATCTAAGAGAGCTCTATAACTGGAGAAAGACCTCCCTAGAAAAATAAATACCTAAATGTCTTTCAACACATGTTTCATTAACTATGAAGTACTGAAGAACATAAAGGCAGTAAGAATAAAAAAAAAAAAAAAAAGTTAGCATGGAAGCCAGTTAAAAGAAGGAGGAGAGTCCTAGGTACAAAAGTAACGCCAACATGTTGTCTCCTAGGCTTTTCTTCATCCTATTTTCTTTGACTTCCTCTTTTGCCAAGTAACATGTGTCATGATCTAATTCTTGCTCTTTTTTAGTCTTATTTTCTTAGCCAGAAACTGAAGTGGAAAGTTTCCTTCGGAAGTTTCAGTTTCCATATGCTCCATAATGTCATGGTTAAGATTCTGAACTTCTTTGTACCAACCACGAACTGCCTGAAACCGTGGCCTGGACAGAGTTCATGAGGGGAAGGGAAGATTCCCACTGATTTTATCTGGTGTAGTTCTAACAAAGTTAATGGCTTGTATGGAAAAAACAAACAAACAAACAACCCTTCATTCTTATGCACCATCCTCCCTAGAAAGATTCAAGAATGAGGAAATAAAGTGCAGAATTCTCTTAGGGAAAATAGCCTTCTAAGAAAAGGAAAAAAAATAAGAGGGCTCTTTTTTTTTTTTTTTTTTTGAGGGGGAAGGGTGAAGCTGACAAGGGAACAAGGTAGAGGAACTCTCAAGGCCAATGAACATAACATATTTTTAAAAGTTCACAGAATGCTGCCAAGTATCTTTTCTGTGTGTGTTGAACCATGTCTTCACTGTTTGATTTCATTTTCTGTCTGTACATTTTGTGCCTTTTATCCCCAAATGCATACCCATCATTGAAACTCTAATAAAAGACTCTTATAATTTTAAATTGAGAAAATATCTCCATGGCTAAAGTTTTTATACACTAAATAATTACTAAATATTTACCAGCCCACATTTCCCTCTTTAATTGGCCCACCCTACCACATGGGGATGCTCTGACTATAAAATGGATGAGCTCACCATTCTTTTCTACTTGCTCAGTAGAAACAGTTATTTAAATCATCTGATGGGAAGCTGACTTTAGTAGGTACTTTCTCCAGTTAACATGGTGTCTGTAACTGTGAGCCTGACTTAGAAATCAATTTGTTGTAAAATGTTTCCCAGGTGTTTGTTGTTTGGATTTGTAAAGACATCTTTTCTCAAAAGCATGTACCATAAATGCCAGCCAACTTACAAAAATCAACAAACTCATAATGTAATTTAGATTTATTTCTGGTAAAAGTAGGCTTAGTTCAAGTCTCCTTAGAAGCACTCTTGTCCTGGGGAAGGATAGGAAGGGACAGAAATAAAGTAAAGAGCAAAGAGCAAGAAGAGATAAAAGTTAGGACCTCGCTCATCTTAATCAAAACCCATCTAAGACAAAATTTTGAAACAAGAAGTTGATCTGGCACCACCTTGTATCTTTTTCTCAAACCCAGGCCTCATTTTCATGCTACCCTAAGAATCTCCCACATCTTAATGCTATCCCATCTTTCACGTTCCCTTTCTCTCAAATTAAAACCTTTATTCTTTCAGTGGATTATCTCAGGTAGGAATTAAGATAAACCAATCACTTAAAATAATTTATACTAAGTTAAAGGATTTCTAAAATTACCCTTGACTGATGTTTGCAATCTTAAAAGAAGATCCTTATTAGTCTAAATAGTTCACGAACTTAAGAAGTTTCCACTAATGTAATAAAATGACTGTTTCAAAATTTCCAAGCCTTTTCAGAAAGACGTCAATCTCATTTTAGAACTGGAAAGAAAGTTTCTATCAGGGTGGGGCTGGGAACAGAATGAGGCAACCCAATTGTGGTTCTTTGAAAGCATATGGAGTTTGTAAGTAAATAAAAGCTTATAATTACTTTAACATAAATACCTATGCACTCACGAGGCCCCTTTTGTTGGCACTTTCTAATGGAGGGGACAAGAGGTGGACATGGAGGGTTTTTTCAAAGACTAATATTTCTATTCAAAAGGAAGAACTAGGATCCAAAGGAAAATACTATCAATCAGTTGATCTTTTAGGCTTAGAGATGGTTGTGTATATTTTATTGGGAAACTCTTAGAGAACGTCTAGAATAAGGCTAATTAAAAATATCGAGGAATGGATGAATATTATCTTCTTAGGAAGATGTGTATTGTAATAGAAAACAAAGTAGTCAATCTAAATGATAAATTTCTAACTGTGGTATTTTAAGACTCACAGTGCTTGAACTCGTGGTGGCCCCTGAAATCATCCCACCTGTATAGCTGGCTATTTCACCTACTAGGAGAACACCAAGACTATTACATTGGTAACTTTTAGGAAATATTTTGGGCCAGTTACCAGTAATGCACTCTATAGATTCATTATGCCTTTTGCCAAGCCTTACAGTATTAACAGTTTTTAACTTAATTGATTCTTAGTTTGTGTTAGAAATATCCTTTCATATTGATTCTACAGTAATATAAGAACAAAGAAAACTCGGGGTGCCTGGGTGGCTCAGTTGGTTAAGCGTCTGACTTCAGCTCAGGTCATGATCTCATGGTTCGTGGGTTCAAGCCCTGCGTTGGGCTCTGTGCTGACAGCTAGCTCAGAGTCTGGAGCCTGCTTCAGATTCTGTATCTCCTTCTCTCTCTGACCCTCCCCTGCTCACGCTGTCTCTCTCTCTCTCTCGCTCAGAAAATATATAAAACATTAAAAAAAAAACTTATTCAACAGGAAAACTCTACATCGTGTGCCTTTTGTAGGTTATATTCCAATGCCCTTTCCCTAAACTCAAAACTGAAATGAATACTATCTATTCCTAAAAATATAACCTATCATTGATATATTCACTTCACGTGTATTTTAAAAAATGATAAATCTGATTTTCCTTTTAAGAAAAATGTAACTTGCAATTGCAAATTCTAATAGATACTGGAAACTTACTCAAGCATTTTGGTCTGCTTCAACTCTGTTAATATACTTCCAAGTTTTGTGTTAAAAACAAACTCATTTTCTTGTTACATTTTTCTATTCTTAGTAGGTTCTTTTCTTAAATAAATTAGATTTTATAGAAGTCTGAATCAGGGATATAAGGTAAAAACTGTGATATTTGCCAGCAAAGTTCAATATAAGTTTATTACACTTCATTGATTTGCTTACTTTGGTAATTAAGAGCAAAGTTCTGGAAATAGCATTTTGTTATCTAATGCTGAGGAAGGAGGAGAAAAAAATTGGTATCACTTTTTTATAGGAAATTATTTCATGAAATAAATTGAATTAAAATTGTTACATCTTACCATTATTATTTTCTTTGCCTTGTAGGGAATCCATTTCTTATGGAGCAGGAGTAGAATAACATTTTAAATCTTGACTAGTTCAAGTCAATTTCACAAACATGGAACAGCTATTATGTTCAAGGTACCATAAAATATGCTACAGGGGATTCAAAGACAAATAAGACAAAATCCCTGATACTAAAGAATTTACCATCTACCAGAAAGAACAAGCAAAGAACAAAAATAATGAAACACAAGGCAAACCAGAGAGAGCTCTTTGACTAAATGCAAAAATCATGGTCTATATTCCCAAACATACCTGCTTTTGGTGTGGCAGTGACATTTAGTAACAATGTGCCTTTGCACAAATTATGTAAATATCTTCTTGCAAGACTTTCAGGGAGTACTAGATGAAAAATGCTCAGTGAACAGTAGATGTCCCAGATCAGTTTCCCTGGAAAGAAGATCCTGAGATGAAAATTTCCACCTAGAAAGCCTACTATTTTGTGCTCTCAGAACTGACAGCTGTGGGGGAGCAAATGAAGCAGGAGTGGGCAGAAGGCTAAAGCGGGCTACAAAACAGTTTCAATAAAGACCTTGGCTAAGTACACAGGGATCTCTAGTGCTGGATGGTCCTGTAGCGTTCCCTCAGACTGGGACAAGGGAGTGAGGGCTTTAGAGCCCTATGTGTAAAGTGATTGCAAGTAGACTACCTGTGGGAAAAGGGGTATGACCTTGGAAGAGGTAACTCTCTTCAAAGGCAGCTTTTTTCAGGGAAGAGCAATTACTGGAGTTGAAGGAAGGGAGTCTCAGCTGGGAGCCTTCAGCCTTCAGTGTCTCTAGGAGCAGGGATATGAGAACTTAGTTCCTACTAAATGAGATAGTAGGTGGAGAGGAGAAAGAATCTGGGTGGCATACTACACAGTCCTTTTTAAATGTAAGCAGCAATTTTCTTGGTGCTTTTTATAAGGAAGCATAAAAATTTGGAAATATAGGAAACATTTAAAAATTTATATCAATCATAATCCCAAACAACTGTTAATATTTTGGCATACGTATAATATTTTTAAGTATATTTATTTTCTAGAATATTTTACATTATACTGGAAAAATTGTTTTGTGTCCTATTTTTTATACTGTGAATATTTTCTCATGTAAATAGGTGTTCTTTTAAAAGATTATTTTGGCTTTATTGTCTTCTATTATAAGGATATTCCAAAATTTGCTGAACTAAAACTATATTGTTAGACACTTAGGTTTTACATTTTTTTTTTATTTTTTTTTTTACAAACTGCTATAGTAATAGTACTACACATATATTTCTGACTATTTCCTTAGGAAAAAAAGTCACAGAAATGAAACTGTTATGCACAGACTATTTGCATTGTTAAGGTTTTGATACATGTTGCCAAATTATCCTCTGAAAATTCCTACCTGCAAATGTTTGAGACTTTCTCTTCCCTCACCTCTGACAAGATTGGGAATTATCATTCTTAACCTGTTCCAGTGTTAAAAATAGAATTTTATCATCGATGCATACAAATGCAATGAGAGAAGTCAAAGAGCGTCTATGGAGATTTAAAAGTGGAAGGGATTACAACAAATAAGAGGGAATGAGAAAAGACTTCTAAGAAAAGAAGAAAGATGATATGGGCCTTAAGTAATATAAGATTTCAACAAATAAAACTGGAAGGGATTCGAAATAGAGAAAACATCAGGAACAAAGACAACCTTAGGAAATAGTGATTACTCTGGTTTGATTAGAATGTAAGCAAGAAATAAGACAAAGTAGAATGAGACCATAAGGTAACACAGAAATGATAAGCAGAGTTCAAACTTGAACAATAATCAATAATTGCCTGACATTGGTGTTGGTAACAGTTTGGAAGCTATGATTAGTTCATTTATTTGTTCAAGAAGTCTTTAGTCATCACCTACAATATGCCAAGTCCTTGTGTCACCAATGAAAGCACACAGAAGTTCCTGCATTCTGGAACAAATGGGAAGAAGAACTTAGAAAGAGAAGAGGACCATTAGAAGAATATCATGTTTACAAAATGAGAGAATAAAAAGCCAAGTAAGAGGCAGAAGGAGAGTAAAACAAACAAAAGCAAAAATAAAAACCAGTAGACTGAAACGCCATGGGCACTAAAGGAATGTTAAAATGGTCTTAAGAATCAAATAAGAGAAAAACTGAGGATAAACAGGAAAAAAATATATTGGTTTGGCAATTTAGGAATCATCAGTAACATTTTAAAAAGTATCTTTTGCAGGATTAGGAAAGGAAGGCAAATTTCATGGGAGTAAAGTAAATAATATGGAAGTGGGAGAAATAGAATCTCCAAACTGATCATTCAAAAGAATGGAGAGTTTAGGGAATTCTAGTGGCAGGATGAGATCAGGGGAAAGGACCAATATTAAAGGAAGATTTTTTTCAATTAAATCCCACATATCTAAGAATATGTTTTAAGATGTTAAGAATAAAAATAGTGTTAAATTTTTGTTAGTTAAGTCAATTATACAATCTATCTGCTGAGCATAATTTAAGAAGGCCTGAATAGGGGCTCCTGGGTGGCTTAGTCGGTTAAGCGTCCGACTTTCGCTTAGGTCATGATCTCGCGGTTCGTGGGTTCGAGCCCCGCGTCGTCGGGCTCTGTGCTGACTGCTAGCTCAGAGCCTGAAGCCTATTTCAGAGTCTGTATCTCCCTCTCTCTCTGACCCTCCCCTGCTCATGCTGTCTCTCTCTCTCTCTCTCCTAGAAATAAATAAAAAATATTAAAAAAAAAAAAGAAAGCCTGAATAAGGGGAGAGGTTACTATGTCTGTGAATAAGAAGACTCACCATTTTAAAGATGTCAGTTTCCTCCAAATGAATACATTAATTCAATGCAATTCCCCACAAAAACAAAAAACAAATCAAAACAAAAAACCCCAAGATGTTTCATGGAGCATTGCAAGTCAATTCTAATAGTCACACAATTAGAAAATGAAAAGACTTGCTCCACCAGATTTCACAATATATAAGCCCCATTGTAGCATTGGTAAATATTAGGTTAAATGGCCAATCAAATAGAATAGACTTACATGTATAATTGCTATTGATATATGAGAGGGTAGTATTTCAAATAAATAATGGAAGATGGGCTATTAAGAAGGATAAAATTTAAAGTGGATGCCTACATTAGAACATATATTATACCAGAAAAAAATTTTTGGTAAGTATAGGAAACATAACAACAAGTTTTTAAACCTTTAAAAGAATCAAAGGAAAATAGGAGTGTCAGTTTATAACCTCAGGTTAGGGAAGGCTTTATTAGATAGGATACAAAAGCCAAAAATGACAGCATAAAAGATATATAACCTTGATTATATTAGGGTGTAAAAAGAAACCATATACATATTGAAATGTAAGCAACAGACTGTAAGAAAATTAAGTTGTGTTATAATAATAACAAAGAATTAGCGCCTGTAATGTGTAAAAACTCCTATCAGTCACTGAGAAAATGACAAATAGAAATGAGATCAATAGTCAATTCATACAAACAACAAAAGGCAAATGTTAAACATGAAAACATCCACATCAGTAATGATGGAAAAGATACTAGTTTGAAAAGTGAGACAATAATTTTTAACTTAGACTACCTCAAATTTAAAAGAATTTAAAATACCAAAAATTAATGAGCTAGAATTTGATCTTAGGTCTTTTTGACTTCAAAGGTTCTATTCTTTTTTTTTAAAGTTTTTATTTAAATCCCAGTGAGTTATATTATTCAAAATTACCAGAGGTACCTTGTTCCTCCATATGTTCTCAGATTCTTGATTTGTATCTTGCTATTCCTGTCTAAGTGGCTTAATCAGAATCCTCTAATAATAATCCTTATTATAGACCTTGGGGAATGCTTTTTAGAAAGACATCATTTATAACTAAATTTTTAATCATTAAGAGTTAACATTTGCAATGAAAACTCCAGTTGTGTACATGGTAGATCGGGCTCAATCACCAAAAGAAAGAAATGAGTAAGTTACAGCAAGGGGGCACCATCCCCTCTCTCACCAAGGGGTTGGTGATGGGGACATTGCAGTGTTAAAAAATCCTCAAAATGCCACAGTTTAAGGCAAAAGTCTTCAAAACCCAAAGTGTCTGCTGTGGATTAAAAAGAACTTTTTAAAAAGGAGAACCACCACATGCCTTCTTCCCCAAAGACTATGGGGGCAAATGTCCAATGCTCACCATGAAATAGTGTGTGTAAAGATCAACCATGGAATTAAAAAGCAAATAAATGAAACACTTTATAGGGCCAAACTCAAAAGGACTGTACTGTTCTCTGGATAGAAATGAGGCTGCAGGCTGGTATTTCAAAAGAGCCACAAATTCTCTCTCTGTCCCAAATGGGAAATAATAATTTTATTGAATAATAAATTAAAAATGAATCCCTTTTTTCCTCTTTGTAACTTAGTAAATACTTACGATGTGGTCTCTGTCGGCAGAGTGCAATTCTTCAGTTAATGAATGAAAGAAGTGTGTGTGAGTCTGTGTGTACAATTATCCAAGATGAAAGAGTAAGAACAAAGTGAAAAAATATTTCAAGAAATTTAATTTTTGAATAAAAAACAAATGTCCTTTAGGGTTTCAAGTATGCTGGTGGTGTTGGCATTGCCACATCAGATTTTAGTTTCCATGAGCAAAAAGCACAGTCAGCTTTGAGTACCTCTCTATCTCCATTCACAAGAAGAAAATACATTTACAAAGATCAGTTTAGTATTTTATTGCTTTTGGCCAAAGACCATTTGAAGACTTATGGAGTAAGAAGTCTATGTCATATTATTTAAATAAGAATCAAGAGGGGACAAAGTTGAATTTTTCCTCAGTAAGTAATACTTCAAAATATATTTAATGAAAAGAATTTATAACAAAAACAAGTAATTATGTTATTTACCTGTAATATGAAATTTCTATTCTTGTTTTTAAAGTATTAGGGTATATGAAAGAGTTTTGATAGGAAGACATAGTTCTTATCACACAATAAATAGTTTAACTTTTCTGGTTCAGTTTTGAGGGGATGCTAATTTTATATACTGCCATGAATATTCTGACTATGTTCCAAATACTCACAGAAGACTAAAATCTATTGTAAAAGGCACACTAGCCCAAAGAGTTTACATACATATAGAGTCTTTGAAATGAGGACTGTGGAGACACCTACTTTGAATTGTCATTGGTGAACAGGATTTAGAACAGGTTACTGGAAAGTAATTTTCCTTAAGCATTGGGAATCACATTACAGTGTGAGAATTTGGTGAAAGCTAAGAATCCTCTCCTAAGAAAAATCCATATACAAACATACATGTAACATATGTGTACAATGTTTCATAGGGTTCACAGATGCTATGACACCTACTTATAAACCCTTTGGGAGCCCAAATACTCAAGGTTAAGAATGTCTGATGGTTTATCTGAGTTAATAATGTCAGGTTGCCTAGATAGGACAATCAACTGAAATATATATTCATTGTAGAAAATTTAGAAAATATTAAAAAGCACAAATAATCCATGTGATTCTATGTGAACGATAAAATCACCATGATGCCATCACCCACAGACAGATAAGGCTGCTTAACATTTAGGTATATATCTTTCCAATCTCTTTTCCAAATAAAAATATATTTTTCCATGAATAACACTTTATTGCACATAACACTTAATTACAGTTTTTTGATTCAAATATTATGATTATATCCCCATGCTACCCAATATTCAGTGACAAAATTATATTTTATTAAAATGCCAGTATTTATTAAAAACAAAGTTTTTACTATAAAACATTATTTCTTAACATTAACATTTCTAATTTTTTTTTCCATAATCACTACTGCTAGAGGAATAATCTCTTGTATGACCCATGCTTCTTTATCACGATCACTTTCTCATAATGTAGCAGGATTCTTGCACAAAGAGTCACGACACTAAGACTTTTCTTTCCAGGAAGGAACTTTATTTGTGCCGGCAGAGCTCAGCTGGGTTCATACCCAAAGAAGTGAGCTCTAAATGCCACATGGCATAGTTTTCTTAAATATATTTTCTACCTGTCTCCCATGTATAGTAACACAGAAACCTGCAATCTAATTAAGTGGTCTCATGTTACAAGTTCATGAGGATGTTCTCACATATGCATATAGCCAGGTTGCCTTGAGGTTTCTTTGTTTTTTTCTTCCCTTAGGGAGGGGACCGTACCACATTACATCTTCTAAAATCACCTTGTCCCAATGGCCAACCAATTAAACACTGAGATTTAATCAAAATATTGACTACTTGTTCAAGAAACATGATGTAAATGTAAGAAAGGAATATAGACTATTCTAGATATAGTATACATTGGGCAGGTGATTCTTCTGGATCACTTTGGTGGGAGTGCACAGCAGGATGGTTGGTTGCTTTGGTTTGGTTTGCCATGATGTGGTTAGGGTTTGAATTCTGTAATCATTTACCAGTAGGCTCTAATTGAGAGGGATTCAAACTATACAAATTCAACTTCCTTTGATGCTGAGCAATAAATGCTGAAGGACCATTTTTTTTCTTATAATTTTTTGTGCTTTCCATATTTCTAACCCAGTTTATCTTACCTAACTCATGCTTTCCTTCTGTCTTTGCACAAGTCATTAAGTACTTACTAGAAAGGATGACAAGGCTCTCTCAGTGCTAAAAATCTTTTGTTCTAGACTGAAAGGAAGTTAATATGACAAAAGATGACCACTAGTTGGTTCTGGAGGGCAGTGTATCAGTGATATTTTCTTCCTATTTATTGATTTAATTTTAATTTTTTAACTTATTTACTTATTTTGAGAGAGACAGAGATAGCATGAGTGGGGGAGGGTTAGAGAGAGAGGGACAGAGAGAATCCCAAGCAGGCTCTGCACTGTTAGCTCAGAGTCGGAGGCGGGTCTCAAACTCATGAAACCATGAGATCATGACCTGAGCAGAAACTGAGAGTTGGACACTTAACCAACTGAGCCACCTAGGCACCCCTATTTTCTTCCTCTTTAAATGTTGTATTCTTCCTACATTTTCCAAATGAACCTGTATTAAGTTGGTCATCGGAAAACACAAACAAAATACTTAAGTGCATTCTATGATCCTACTTTAATAAAATTCATAAGACCAAATATCTACTCCAGCTTCAAAACCCCAGAGAAGGTCTGTCCAAGACACCATGACAGAAATGGGGAATCATTAAAAGTAATCACAATATGTCTGGTCCCTTCTTCATTCCATGCATGTTATGGGTCTGAATAAAGACATAAGAGATGTAAGGGCTGAAACTGAAAGTTCATAAACAAGAACATGAAATATTTCATCTTACATAAACGGTAAGTCCTAGATAAAGCAAGTTCATTCCAATCTTAGCTCATTTATTCTTCCATTAAATCAAATATTTATTTTGTATCTTCTGAGTGCGAGGCTAGGTGCAGAGTGTAAAATAGAAAATAAAACTGACATGATTCTTTCCTTAATGGAGATAGTATTTTAAACAAATAAATGTGCACATAAACATACATTTATAAATTTGTATTACAGGAATGGCTTACATTGCTTAAATGCTTACCAGGCACCATGCACTTGTCAAGTGCTTTAAATAAATGATTTCATGTATTCTTCCCAGTTTTCCTCTGGGTAGGTATTATAGATGAGAAAACTGAAGCTTAGAGAGTCAAGTATTTTGCCCATAGTCCCAACAGGGGAGAGGGTTGGAATACAGGCTGTTTGATTTCCAAATCAGTGATATGACAGAAAAGAATAGGGTGCTAGGAGAGGGGAGGCAAAATAGCTTCTCCTGGGTGTCAAGGAAAGCTCTGTGAAGGAAATGGCATTCAAGTGAGGCGTGAAGTATGAAAGGGGTTAGGGAGCTAGCTAGCTAGTAGAAATGTGTACTCATGCAGCATTCAAAGTATTTCTGACCTCAATTTTACCCAAATCAATTATTTATAAATAACTGATTTGCTTTATAATATAGCTCTGAGATTTATTAACCATAATGAATTTGGAATAATGAGTCAAGAGGTCTTAGCTTTGTGTTCTTTTATTCCTTTTGTTGTTGTGCTTTAAAATAGTGTACTCTAAAGGGACAGATGCCTTCCTGTAGCCAAAGCAGCCACATCCTTACTGACTGGTGCTAGGGCAAAGTGCCATCAGAGGCCTCTTATATTCATAACAAATTCTTTCAATATAGTCCTCTGTATCTAACCCAGCATATCCAACTCTATCCTGTAGGACCTAATAAATATTTGGAGAACAGAATGGGGAAAGAGGATGGTGGTGGTGGATGATAATGACCTTGAGGAAAAACAAAATCTGTTAAATATTCACATCTGTTGAGTATGCTGATATCAAAGAATTTAGGACTGTCTTTATATAACTCTGTTTAAAAAGTGAACTGATAGGGGCGCCTGGGTGGCTTAGTCGGTTAAGTGTCCGACTTTCGCTTAGGTCATGTTCTCACGGTTCATGGGTTCGAGCCCCGCGTCGGGCTCTGTGCTGACTGCCAACTCAGAGCCTGGAGCCTATTTCAGAGTCTGTATCTCCCTCTCTCTCTGACCCTCCCCTGCTCATGCTGTCTCTCTCTCTCCTAGAAAAAAAAAAAAAAGTGAACTGATAGATAGTTGAAGAAACATATAAGCATTTACTAGAAAAGAATCTGCAATCTTTCACAAGCAATCTCTCTAAGTGAAATCATACTATTCATCACAGCCCACTGAGGTCCATCGCAAATAGGCAAATGTTAAATTATCAAATGCTAACATTTTTAAATGCCATGGGTCTACTGTATATACCATATAAAGCAGGTGTATCCTGCTTTTTTCTCCCACCAAATACAATTTTGTAAGCATTTTTCTGTGTCACTAAATAGTAGTCTAAAATTTCCATTGTGTGGTTTTATAATGTACTTCTCATATATTTTATTATTGTATATAATGATTGATTCTTAGTTTACATTTATAAATAAAAATTTAAAAAGGTCTTGTGGATAAATTGGTATAGTTTTCTAAGTTGTTTCTTTGGGCTAGATTCATAATAAGTCAAAATATATGACCTTTTTAAAGCTTGCCTTTCAGAAATGGTGTACCAGTGTTCAACTTCTAGCAGCAATGTGAGAATATATAACTATAATCTCGCCTGAACTGTGTCATACATATTTCTTATATTGACAAATAAAAAAAAACATTTTGTATGCATATTTTATTTACTAGTAAGCTTAGATCCTATTTATTGGCTTTTGTGTTTCTTATTTGAATTGTCTGGATCTGAAGCAGGCTCTGTGCTGATTTTATTTACTTGGGTCTCTTCTCTTTTTTTCTTGATGAGTCTAGCTAAAGGTTTATCAATTTTGTTTATTTTTCAAAGAACCAACTATTGGTTTCACTGATTTTTTCTATTTATTTATTTTTTTAGGCCTCTATGTCATTTATTTCTGTTCTGGTCTTTATTATTTCCTTTCTTCTACTCACCAGGGGTTTTGTTTGTTTTTCCTTTTCTAGTTCCTTCTAGGTATAAGGTTAGATTGTTTATTTCACCTTTTTTTTTTTTCTTTTTGAGGTAGGCCTGTATCACTATTTACTTCCCTTTAACAATTGTTTTTGCTGTGTCCCAAAGATTTTGGACTATTGTGTTTTCATTTTCATTTGTCTCCATGTATTTTTTATTTCTTCTTTGATTTCTTTATTGATTCATTAGTTGTTTAATATCATGTTGTTTAGTCTCCATATGTTTGTGTTTTCTTCCATTTTTTTTTTTTTCTTGTGATTTATTTCTAGTTTCATACCATTGTGATCAGAAAAGATGCACGGTATGATTTCATTCTTCTTCGATTTATTGAGACTTGTTTTATGTCCTAATATGTGATCTCTTCTGGAGAATGTGCACTTGAAAAAAAATGTGTATTCTGTTGTTTTTGGATGGAATGTTCTGTATATATCTGTTATGTCCATCTGGTCCAATATGTCATTCAAAGACATTGTTTCCCTGTTGATTTTCTGTCTTTATGATCTATCCACTGATATAAGTAGAGCATTAAAGTTCCCTATTATTTTATTACTATCACTTTCTCTCTTTATGCCCATTAATATTTGCTTTATGTATTTAGGTGATCCAGTATTGTGTGTGTAGATATTTACAACTGTTGTATCCTCTTGTTGGATTGTCCCTTTATCATTATGTAATGTTTTGTCTCCTGTTAGTCTTGTTTTAAAGTCTATTCTGTCTGATAGAAGTCTTGTTTTTTTTTTCACTTCCATTTGCATGGTGAATGTTCTTCCATCCCTTCACTTTCAGTGTGTATGTGTCTTTAGATCTGAAGTGAGTCTTTTCAGGCAGCATAAGATGAGTCTTCTTAGTGTATGTGTGTGTGTGTGTTATCCATTCTGCCACCCTATGTCTTTCAATTGTATAATTTAGGCTATTTACATTTAAAGTAATTATAGATAAGTATGTACATACTGCTATTCTTTTGTTTTCTGGTTGTCTTCTAGTTCTTCTTTGTTCTTATTATCTTATTCTCTTTCTTTGTGATTGATGAGTATCTGTAGTGTTATGTTTGGCTTTCTTTGTCTTTATTTTCTGTGTATCTGTCATAAGATTTGGGTTTCTGGTTACCATGAGGTTCATATATAACATCCTAAGTAAATAGCAGTCTGTATTTAGATCATTTAAATTCAAACACATTCTAAAACAGAAAACAAAAAGAAAAAAACACTTTCTTCTTTTTCTTTTTACCATTATCTTCCCTTTTTATTGCCTTACATTTGGTGTATATGTTGTCATATTTTACATTTTTATTCATAATTTTCTTATGTCTATGTTCATTTCTTTCCACTTAAAGAGGTCGCTTTAACATTTCTCATAAGTCTAGTTTAGTGGTGATAAACTCTATCTTGCTTGCCTGGGAAACTCTTTATCTCTCCTTCAAATCTGAATAACCTTTCCAGGTAGAGTATTCTTAGCTATAGGTTTTTTCCATTCAGTACTTTGAATATGTCATGCCAATCCTTTCTGGTGTGCAAAATTTCTGCTGAAAAATCAAGTGATAATCTTATAGGTTTTCCCTTGTAAGTAACCTTTTGTTTCTCTCTTGATGTTTTTAGGATTTCTTCCTATCTTTAACTTTTGACATTTTAATTATTGTGTGCTGTGGTGTGGACCTCCTTGGGTTTGTCTTGTTTGGAACTTTCTGTGCTTCTTGGACTTGGATTTCTATTTACTTCCCATAGGTTATGGAAGTTTTCAGTTATTATTTCTTCAAACAAGTTTTCTACACCTTAGTTTCCCCTCTTATTATATGGATGGATGGATGGATGGATGGATGGATAGATAGATAGATAGATAGATAGATAGATAGATAGATAGATAGATAGATAGATGATAGTCAGATAAATAGACATAAATTATTGCTGCTCACGACACTACATTCTTAGGAAACTGTCCCTGCTATGGCTGTTTAGATAATCATGCTTGGTATCTATGATTCTTGCCTCAAAGCAACAGAATTGGGTGGTGGCCAGGAACTCTGATTATGGCTGGATATGATGAGCTGTATCAATTAGATCACTTCTTTGGGAAGATGAGTTAAAACACTGTTCAGACACTGACTGGAAATCAGGCAAAAGCTGAAGGACACTGTGTGATGAGTGATGGTGGGGAGGGGTGATCAATGAAGCAATATCCATAAGCCAAGTTATGAGAAAACAGAAGCTTGGGGGCAGCAGAAGAGACTGACAGACCCAAAGAGAGGAGCAGTGATATTATCAGAGAAATGAGCCTGAGAGTGAATATTCAGTCCCAGTGCTTGTGTAGATGTATTTAACAGAAAGTCCACATTGTAGTGACATGTTATTGGTTCCTTCTTCTTGAAACAAAATAAAACAAACAAAACACTAAATAGAACAAATATCTTAATAACCTCTGAGAATAAATTAGGCACACTTCATATTTTCCTAGTGATGCGATTATTTATATATGTCAAAGTTATTCTCTTAAAGTTTGAAAGTAATCAGTGGCAATAATACTGATAACAGATGATACTTTTATCCCATTATACACCAAGCACTGCTCTATATACTTCACATGGATGAAATCTTTTAGAATTACAAGTAGTATCCCTAGAGGATAGATGCCCTATTTTGAGAGTAAACTGAGACATAAGAAGGATAAATTACTTGCCCTAAGGTACTTCATTAATAAAGGGTAATGATGGGATTTGAACTCAGTCTGGAACTAGTCTTCATGCTCCCAAACCCTATATCACAAAATTGTCTGCAACCAGACTCTTTTCTGGAAGAATAGTATTTCTATGGTAAATACTTTCTCATGCTACCATTCTGGTTCATGCTTCTTGGTTAAATTTGGATATTTTGTACTGATTCACAAATTTCATTTGTCTTACATTTTTAAAGGTTGTAACAGAACTGAGCATTGTAAAATCAGAGGACTCTAGATGCTGGTGAGGATGTGGAGAAAGGGGCACCCTTCCATACTGTTGGTGGGAATGTAAACTGGTGCAGCCACTCTGGAAAATGGTGTGGAGGTTCCTCAAAAAATTAACAATAGAACTCCCCTGTACCCAGAAATAGCACTGCTAGAAATTTACCCAAGGGATATAGGAGTGCTGATGCATAGGAGCACATGTACCCCAATGTTCATAGCAGCACTCTCAATAGCTAAAACATGGAAAGAGCCTAAGTGTCCATCAACGAACGAATGGATCAAGAAGATGTGGTTTATCTATATGATGGAATACTACATGGCAATGAGAAAGAATGAAATCTGGCCATGTGTAGCAACATGGATGGAACTTGAGGGTGTTATGCTGAGCGAAATAAGTCAGGCAGAGAAGGACACATACCATATGTTTGCCCGTATAGGAGGATTAGGAGGAACTTAACGGAGGACCAAGGGGGAGAAGAAGGGGGGAAATAGTGGGGGAGAGGGGAGAGGCAAACCATGAGAGACTCTTGAATGCTGAGAACAAACTGAAGACTGATTGGTGTGGGGGGGAGGGGGTTGATGGGCATGGAGGAGGGCACTTGTGAGGAGGAGCACTGGGTGTTATACGGAAACAAACTTGACAATAAACTATTTGTAAAAAAAAAAAAAAACAACTGAGCATTGTATTTTAAGCTTTTAAATCTTCTATACATTTTTTATAGTGAGCATCAAACCATTTTTCTTTTAATTTTTTTAATGTTTTTATTTATTTCTGAGACAGAGAGAGAGAGAGACAGCGTGAGCAGGGGAGGGTCAGAGAGAGAGGGAGATACAAAATTTGAAGCAGGCTCCAGGCTCCAGGCTCTGAGCTAGCTGTCAGCACAGAGCCCGACACGGGGCTCGAACCCACAAACTGTGAGCTCATGACCTGAGCCGAAGTCGGTCACTTAACCGACTGAGCCACCCAGGTGCCCCTTAAATCTTCTATACATTTAAAATTCTTTTTTTCCTCTCTAATTCTCATTCTTTATATGAATTTATCTTTTTATTATAATTTTGAAAGGACTGTCTATTTCATCATTTTCCCAGTTTTTAAAACTATAAATTCTATTGTTTTACTCTGTAATTTACTAAATTCCACTTCATAATTATTTTTCCTTCCTCCAGAAAATTATTTTCCTTCTTCTTTTCTTTTTTGCTGACATTTATTTGAACTTCCTGAATATAATGTTTAGTTCATTTATATTAATTCTGTATAACTTAATAAAATTACTTAAGCTTATAAATTTTCCAAATTACAACTTGGTTTTATTCTATAAGTTTTAGTGTTCTCTGATATATTTTCTGAAAAACCAAGGATAGATTTTCTTTCATCTTTGAAATAATGGTTATTTAGTTTTGGTTTTCTTTAAGTTGATTAGACAAACTCTTTTATTTAAACATTTGTTATTAATTTCTAGATTTATTGTTTTATAGATAGAAAAGCTATGTATACTTTTTGACTTTGAGAATTTGCTCCTTTTTAAATTTTGACCTGTTTCTTAAGTCTCTTTTCTTAAGATTTTATTTGTGATGTTAATAGTATTAGTACTCTATATGCCTTGAGGAAATAATATATCATGTAAACTTATTAATTATATTATTCAAATGATCAGTTATTATTCTTTGTTCTATTAAATCTGTCAAAAGCTGAAACAGATATGTAATAAATCTTCTGAACAATTTTGTTTCTCTAAATTTCCATTTGTTTGTCTAGTAGTCTGATGCTGTTATAGGTCATAATTTATATTACTCTGAGTCATAAATTTTGATATGATAAAATTACTGTATCTCATTTTAGTGCCGTTTGCTTTAATTTTATTTTGTCTAAAATCCATATTGCCACCATTGCTTCCTGTTGATATTTCCCAGATTAACATCTTGAGCCTTTAAATTTAGTCAGTTAGGGGTTTAAAGTGGAGAGCCAGTCTAGGACAGCAATCATATCAAGAGTGCTAATGTTCTATGACCTGCTTTCACATTCTGGCTCTAAGTGAAATAAAAATAATGTGTATGGGAGAAAAGTCTTATTAAATAAAATACTAAAGGGAACTTGCTTAGCCTGATATAATTTATTTTGAAATGTACTTGAAATTGAATGTTACTGGTATTCTTTTTAAAATCAGAATGAGACAGGGGCGCCTGGGTGGCTTAGTCGGTTAAGCGTCCGACTTTCGCTTAGGTCATGATCTCGCGGTTCGTGGGTTCGAGCCCCGCGTCAGGCTCTGTGCTGACTGCCAGCTCAGAGCCTGGAGCCTGTTTCAGTCTGTGACTCCCTCTCTCTCTGACCCTCCCCTGCTCGCGCTGTCTCTCTCTCTCTCTCCTAGAAACAAATAAAAACCTTAAAAATAAATTAAAAATAAAATAAAATAAAATCAGAATGAGACAAAGATATCATCTATTAAGAGTTGAATTGTGTCCTGTCCCCCAAGTTCATATACTGAATGAAGTTCTAATCCCCAGCACCTCAGAACGTGACCCTATTTAGAGGCAGGGTCTTCACCCAAGTAATCAAGTTAAAATGAGCCCATTAGTGCAGATGCTAATCAGTATGACTGGTAGGCTTATAAAAAGGGGAAATTTGGAGACAGACATATATACAAGGGAGAAAGTGAACATGAAACAGCCATCTGCAAGCCAAGGGAAGAAGCCTGAAACAGAACCTTGGCTCACAACCAACCCAACCAGTGCTTTGATTTCATACTTCTAACATCCAGAAATAGAAGATAAGTTTCTGTTCCTTAAGCTACCCAGTTTGTTGTACTTTGTTATGTTGGCCCCAGAAAACTAATACATCCTTTATCACTGCTTCAATTAAAAGTTTAACTGGAGGTTATAGTTATTCCGGTAAGAACAACAACAACAACAGAAAAGTAAAATGTATAGATTGAAGAAACATAACTTTCACTTTTTACAGAAAATATAATTATATTCATAGAAAACCCAAGAGGGTTTTCAGAATTATTAAAAGAATTACCAAAATTAACACCATTAGAGAGTTCAGTAGGAGGCTCATTATAAATCAGTACAGAAATTCATTACACCAAAAAAAAAAAAAAAAGCAACAGCAGAAAATGAAATGCTATAGACAATAATATCATTTACCCTCATGAATTATAAAGTACTTTGGAACTTATAAAAAATGAGCATGATCTTTATATAAGCAACTCTAAAACTTTTTAAAAAGTCTTTAAGGAGACAAATAGATATCATTCTGAGAATTAAATAAAATAGTCCACACAAAAGATTTAAAGAGTATGCAGCCCCAAGTGCCCATAAAATATTACGTTTATTGCATGATGGAGGTTGTGAGTGCAATTAAATATTTAAAGTCCTCTTGTTTTAGGTGTTTCGTGTAAGCAGCAAGTGCTTTTTGGTTTTACCAAATTTGTGAATCACCTTTCCAGACTTATCTATCATTTAATGCTAAACCTTTAGATAAATGGTATTTGTTCTATCCCACTAACATTTATATAAGGCTATAAAATAATACTCTCTAATACTTAAAAATACAAATAAACATAATAGTAAAAAATGGAAACGAGTTTAGGTTAGTGGTAGTCCTGCATATAGAGAAGGAAACACAAGCACAGAGCAGTACCCAGAGGGTTCAACTGAATGTATAGTTTCATTTTTTAAGCTGAGGATGGATATCTGAGTGTTCATTCTTTTATCCTGTTTTGATGTTTTGTATATCCAACGTATGTCATAAAAATTAATTGTAAAGAGGTTTATAATAGTTTATATGAAACAAACAAAAAAGGTGGGGGTTCCCTTTAATTATAATTCAGTATGAGTCATCAGTAGGATATAGTTTTACAAAATTAAGGCAATCTTGGGCAGCACTAAGACAAGCACTGTCTCAGTTAGGATGATACTAGGAACTGTCTATTATTTACAGATTTTCAATAATTTCCTTTTGCTAGAATGAAAGCTTCCAAGTGCTGAAATCTTTGTTTCTTCTTAGTTGTATCTAAAGTTGTTATGCTGCTGCTTGCTACGTATTAGGTATTAGGTCAAAGATATTTGTTAAGTGATGAATGATTTTTGCATGTGTCTAATACATATCTATTTTTATTGGATTCAATTTGCAAATATTTCATTTAGAATTTATCTCTTTCACAAATCTTACCATTTCTTTCTCATACTAATTTCAAGTGTTGGTATTAAGGTCATTTTAGCCTTTTTCCTCTCTCCCTTCTCTGGAATAACTTATGTAAGATTGGAATTACATGTTCCTTGAACATGTGGTAGATGTTGCCTGTGTAATCATCTGGGATATGTGTTTTGCAATGAGGAGGATTATACCAACAGCTATTAAAAATATTCCATAAATTTCAATTGCTTCCTACATAGGTCTCTATCATTCATCACTAGTGTAAGCAGTTGGATGTTGGTCTAGCACCTCTCCTGGATAGCTCTCTTCCAGTTTTTTTTCTATTGCATGGCTCCATCGTCTAAAATCTCTTTACCTTCAGTTTCAAGTGACAGCAAGCTAGAGAGCCTAAAAAAATATTTTGAAGGACAGTCTTGTAAATGATAAACTCATTTTTGTCCTTATTCCATTGGCTAGCACTAGACTTGTGACTTCAACCTAATTGGAAGGCAGGTGTTATTTCTAGGGAAAGAAAATTTCCGACCATTTAAGATTTTATTATTGGTTCTGATATTCTGCATATTTTATTATAACAGTTCAATATGATGTGTTTTGGTGTGCATTTGTTTTAGTTGGTCCTCTTTGGAATTTGTTCTTCTTTCTGAATTGAGGATTAAAGTCTTTCTTTGCCCTTCCTAAATTCCCACTTTCTGAGCTACTGAGATATTTATTGCACCAAATTATTTTATTCTTCATGTCCTTTAATCTCTCTTTCATGGTTTCTATGTTTCCATTTCTATCTGGTGCATGTTGGGAAATATATTTAAATTAATCTTATATTTCATCAATACTCCAATCATGTCTTTTCTGTTTAATCTCCTCAGTGGAAAATTAAATTCAATATATTCTTTTTAATTTCTGGAAGCTGTATTTGATTCTTACATGTGTCAATCTTTTTTTTATAATACCATTTCCTTGCTAATGTTATTAAATTCCTCTGTCATTTACTTAAATATTTTAAACACATTTATATTTTAGACATAGAAAATACAATATCCAAAGTCCTTGGAGTCAACTTTTGCTTCAACAAATAAACCCAAGGTTGGTTGTTTCTCTGTGTAAGCTTGCCTTTGTGTCACTAGTTCATGTTTTTCTGGGCTTTATCTGTCTGAATGGATCCTGCAAGGCCTAAGTTGTAGGTGCATCTGTTCATCTGCTTAGATTTTTTTTTTCTTTCTATCAGAAACTCTGGGGCACTACCAACTAAGTATGACCTAAAGTCAATTCCTCCATCTGGAATTTCCAAATTGCCCTATAAGAACAAGCCTGCTGTTCCCAAATTTTAGAAGGGGATTTTTCACCCACCCATACTCCATGTGAAGACAAACAAGTTTTTTCTCTTCTGCCTTTATTAATACTCCAAAACATTTTTGCTTTGTGTTTGTTTTGACAATCCACCACTTCCCTGACTAAATATGTAGATTTTGAAGGATTTTGGCTTTATGCAGGGATACACTTTGCCTTGTACAGATCTAAAGACTTAACTATTATCACATGTGCACTCATTAAAATTCAAGACTCTGGGTTACTGAGACTGGTTTATTTTCCCAGGATAGCTTTACAATGAGTGTCATTTCATTGTTCTAATTTCAAACTTCCCCTTTGCTCTTGGAAATTTACCTTACTTTCTTGCATGACCAACTGTGTAGTTAAAAAAGTATTTGTCATATTTTATCCAGCTCTCCAGTATACTGTTGGAAAGTTTCTAGAATATCGCATTCACCTTATTTCTGGAAATGGAGCCTTCCTAAGATGGGATGCTTAACCTCTGTTATCTTCTATTATATTTTCCTAAATATTGTTATATTTCTTATCATATTTTGGCTTATACTATAATTGTATCTCTAAACATCTTTATATCCCTATGCAGTGGTTAAGTTACTTGAAAAGAAACAAAATAAAAATCAATGCTTTCCACTTATTTTGCTAGTTTCAACTGTGAGCATGGAGAAGTGAATGTTTACATCTATTTCTGAAAAGATCTATTTTCAACTTTATCATTTTAACTTGGGGCAATTTAGGCAGAATTGTTCTATTCTACAATTCAAATGATGCCAGAGTACAGATGTCCAAAGAAGAAATACTACCAAAGACTAGACCAGGATGTGGAAGAAGGCCAGAGAAGGAAGAGTTCTTTATTCTTTCAAAACACTGAACTTTTTTTTTAATGTTTTATTTATTTCTGAGAGAGAGAGAGAGAGAGAGACAGATAGCATGAGCAAGGTAGGTTCAGAGAGAGGGAGACACAGAATCTGAAACACGCTCCAGGCTCTGAGCTGACAGCACAGAGCTCAACGTGGGGCTTGAACCCACGAACCGTGAGATAATGACTGGAGCTGAAGTCGGATGCTTAACTGACTGAGCCACCCAGGCACCCTAAAATATTGAACTTTTATATGACACAAAAGTTTGGCCAAGAAAAACAAGTGTATACTGATAGCATGGAGGCAGGTCAAGTGAAATTCTATTTTATGTATGCCACATAGCCAGGCTACAATCTAATTGCTACTTTGATCATTTGATCATTATTCCTTCAATATTTAAATAAACACATGTTTGCATGAAAGGCATATATTTAAGTTAACCACACATGCTGTGCTTATGCTCAGAAGGACTTTTGCTTTGATGACAGAGCCCTCCCTTCCAATAAAACTTATCAGACAATTATCAGCATTTCTTAAGATGAACCACAAAAATATGCAGACATTTGTTAAGCAATAAGAGTACTTCAATTGACTGGGACTTAAGCCATTGACGTAAGCCCACATTAGCCAAAATATTTCCCCCTTGTCCATAAGCCCAAACTAAACACCCAGCCTGAATGCAATTAGCCTGACTACTTCAAGAGCAGAATGAGTGAATCTGAAAGAGGTTCCCCCAGCACTCTTGTCAGGTTGCCAGAAAAGCATCTTCATTCCCCAAAATAATAAACGTAATTGTCCATATCTACTTGTTGCCCAGCATGCAGCAGAGAGATAAAAAGAGAAACAATGCAATTCAACATATATGCAGGATGATTCTGGGAACCAAAATTCTGTTGCAAACCTAAGAGAGAGCCTTTCCTTTATAAGCAAGCATAATTCATTCATTTCAATGTTCCTGAATTTTTCTATCATCCTTTATGCTTTAATATTTTAGGACACTTATACTTTAAAAATGAGTATGTTTTTTGCTTCTATGAGGCTTGATTTATTTCTTATAAGATTTTTTTTTCACAGCATTGTCTTTCTATAGAAAACCTACAGTAAGAAATTCTTGGTTTGCGGTTTTTTGCAAAACAACACAGATTATATCAGACTTGCAGGTTAACTTTACATAAGAACTTACATAAGAGCATTACATAAGAATGTCACACAGGTCACAGAAATGGAATGAGCTACTGTAAACCTAAATGTATTAACCAAATTTTCAAAGCTTACCTAAGTTTGGGGAAAGGCTGAGTGGTCATGATCTACAAGAATAATGAATGATAGAACATTGCCAGTCAACTTTCTCTTCTATAGTGAAGGCATACCTCCTACAGCCACCTGCACTGCTGAGAAAGGACCCAAATCTAGCCAGAAAGGGAAGAGGAGTAGAAAGGACGCAAAGAGAGAGAAACTTACCCCTAGGACATTTTATTTAATACCAGGCTCCAAAAAACACACAATGCTCCTTCTTTAACATTGTTGGAAATAAACATGAAAGTCTTCTTAACTAAACGTGCCAGAACCAAACACACAGTCAGGACATTGTATGAAGAATCAGAGTATTGCATTTATTCTCTTCTGAAAGGTTTGCAAGCTACACAATTAGGTGGAATCTTCAGCTCTGCCTCTAACTTCTGTAAGATCTTAAGCAAGCTACAGACCTGGTCTGCTATTGAACTTCTAGTTTGTAAAATGGGGATAATGGCTCCTAGAAGTCTTATTATACAGATAGAAAAAAATTCATGTCAATATCTGACACATAGTACACACAAAATAATTGATAGACTTTATTGCTATTTCAGATATCAATTGTTAATAAATTACTGAAAGTTCTAATTTTTTTTCTGATATTTGAGCCATATCTCTATCATACAAGGGCTCCTGAAAACTTGGGAGTGTTTATACAAGCAAGCCAGATTCCCAAAGTCCTTGTTAGAGATTTTGAGTTAGTGGTTTGGGGTAGATCTGGGGTGGACCTTCTGTTAAGCTACACAGTTTTTCCTACTGATTAGCTAAATTTGGGGAACACCAGGATAATTAATCAATGTGAAGACTAAGTTCGAAATTTTGGTTTTCAGACAAAAAGAGAATTCTAGCAAGTGATCTGAGGTTACAGGTTAGAGTTCAACCTTGATTAATTCAATAAAAAGGTAATTATATTTATTAAAGTGATTTAATGCCTCTCAAAATGCTCATTTCTAAGTAAGTCCCTTTTCATTAATATAATTATCTTTGTTGTAATGGCCTGAAGAATAGTATGCATGCCTCACACTTTTTTTTTTCATGAAAGCTATACTCATCCTTTGATATTTCTAGGAGAATGGAATTTTTCATTCACAATTATGACAGATAAGACGATGAATTTTAAAATATTATGAGCTGTTATTAGCACTCTTGGACATGCTATTCTAGGGATCATGTCAGATTCAGATCTCTGTCTATATTTTCTTCTCTTTTTCTACTTTCAAACCTTGCTCATCACCCTTTGGTTAAAATGCTTCTTCAATTCTATCTCCTGGCTTTCACAATTGCTATTTATTTTTAAAAGGGTCCTATCTTTAGTCACAAGTCTGGAATTCATGAACTGCTTTTATTCTGAACATCTCAAAGTGCTCTGCAGGCATTAACGTCCACATAATTTAAATGTATCAAGTGATAGAATAATAGGAGTGGGGTCAGGGCATCATCCCAGGTCACCAGTTCCAAGAATGGATATAGGATCCAAACAAGTCATATGTATAAAAATCATAAAATTTTAAAACTTACATTAAATATCAAGTAATTACAATGGACAAGTTTGTTCAATCCATAAAAGAGAAAAAGTTTATTTCAAACATCTAGTTTCATCAAGTTCTTAAAACCTGAAAGAGCATTTTTGGGTCCAGATATTTATGTTTCTGATTCCTGGTCTTTCTCCAATAAAGAATTGTTTTGGAAAATTTGAGTAAGATCTATTTAGCAGCTTTCAAATATACAGTGAGCCAAAACAAAAAGTGAACAGGGGATGCAACAGGATGATTCAAAGCATGTTTTTCAAAATGACATTTTGAATGAGATTAGTTCTCACAGGGAATACTGTTTTTTCTAAAGAACAGAGAATTTTCTTTTAAGGTGAGATTTAAAGAGAGAAAACTCACATCTGAAAGCACAATATATGAGGCAGAATAACAAAGCTGCTCTTATTCCAAGTTAGCATTCAAAAAATGTAAGTTTTTTTTATCTAGAAGTATTAGCGGAAGAGGCCATTTGCTATCAGAAACATATTGCTCTTTGTACAGAATATTAATATGGATTAACAAAATAGATTATTGTATCTAATAGAATGTTTCAGGAAGATTTACACCAAATAAATGTTCTAGATTTACACTTGAGAAATTTTCTCTAATGGGGCGCCTGGGTGGCTCAGTTGGTTGAGCATACGACTTTGGCTCAGGTCATGATCTCACGGTTTATGGGATCAAGCCCTGCGTCGGGCTCTGTGCTGACAGCCAGCTCAGAGTCTGGATCCTGTTTTGGATTCTATGTCTCCCTCTGTCTCTGACCCTCCTCTGCTCATGCTGTCTCTCTATCTCTCAAAAATAAATAAAAACATTTAAAGAAAAAAGAAATTTTCTATAAGTAAGAACAAAACTTGGATTACTTCTTGAACAAAGAGTTCAAAGTTTTTAATTTAAAGAAAAACACACACCCAACACACCTAACATAAAATCTACTTGACAATCATATGCAAACACTCAGGGATATGTAAGTGCTTCTTTTGGCTTCAATTCTCATTCACTATAAATGCCATATGATGTGAACTGCATGGGAAGTCCTGAAGGTTTGAATTCCTTGCAAGTCAGTGGTATCACATTTGATCAAGAGAACCAAAGGAAACAATTAGATTAGATTTTTTTTTTTTACTTTTATCCCAAGAGAAGTACTTTTTAGTAGATTGCAATGCATTACAACTTACAAGAAACAAAAAAATTGTATGTAAATTTGTTAATTGGAATTTATTCTTTCCTTTAATCACTCCTGATGGTACCAAATGAAGTATATGAGAAACAGACCTAACCCACTAGAATCATCATAAAAAGGCTAAAGAAGCTATCCTACTTCCTTTAAAACTTTTTTCCTTTTAAAAATAATTATATTAAAAACATTACATTAAAACAAGGGCTGAAATATATAGAGAGAATAAGAGAAAATCACCCATGTTTTCACCAGTAACTGAAAATTGGTAATACTTTCTCATATTTGATTTTCTTCCTCTTAGCAAAAAATGCAGATAAAGCTGAAGTCGTTTTGGACAACTACCCACCCCCTCCCTCTTCCTAGAGTAGAAGTAACCACTAGCATGACTTTGATGGGGCACAGTCTGACCCTCTGGGTTTCATGGCTCCAAACTTGTACTTAAATTAGAGCCTTGGGGATTCTGCTTGACACAAATTGTGCAATTTTGAACCTCATGCAAAGGATGTGGGCCAGGCTCCAATCCATTGTGATTCCTCCTCTTCATTGAGTGGGTCTAATTCAGTACCCTGCTCCTTATAACACCCCACCACCAGCTTTACCCTGGTGTCTCCCCTCTGGCCCTTCACTTTGGCCAGCACACATTCAGTTCCTCCTCCTGAGCAGACACTGAAACCTCAGCCCCTATTGTCTTAATGTGGCCCTGGTGTGCCATTAGGCATGTAGCTTTAGCCTCCACTCTGATGTACTTCCTTTCCTCTAGCTCCTGGTAATTTTACTCTTTATTTCTTAGCAGAATAATTTGTTTTTGACGTTTGTAAAAACAAGTCTCTATGCTTTTTTGTTTGTTCGTTTTTAGAATGTAACTGGTAGTTTTAATATATCCCCCCACTGCATTCTGGACCTTAACATCTATATTATCTAAATAATTAAAATGGGTTTAAAAAGAAATATTCACACTTAACTACAGAGAACAGACTGATGGTTACCAGAGCAGAATTGGGTGGGGGAATGGGTTAAATAGGTGATGGAGTTAAAGAGTGCATTCATGATGAGCACTGGGTGTTGCATAAAAGTGTTTAATCCCTAAATTCTACACTGGAAACTAGTATTACACTGTATGTTAAATATACTTTCTAATAAAAACATTAGAAAGACACCTAAAAAAAAGAAAAATGAATAGGCTTATAAAGAAACAAAATATCTCAATTAAAAATATATTGTACAATTATTATAGACAACACCACTCATTCTTCACATAAATTTATATGGAAAATCTACTATGTGTCAGGGACTTAATAGAATAAAACAAGCAAAAAGAAAAAATATCTCTTTCCTTTTAGTGGGAAAATATGGATGATAGATAGATAGATAGATGATAGAGAGATAGATAGCGAGGTAGAGATAGAGAGATATTTAGAAATGATAGATAAAATATGTAGAAAAAATAAAGTTGAGAAAGAAATTGGAGGGTGCTGGAGGTTGAAGAGAGCTTTGCAATTTCAAATATGGCAATTGGGAAAGCCTCAATGAAAATAGAGAAGGAGCAAGGTTGGTATCCATTTGACAGAAAACAATTTTAGGCAGTAAAAGCAGCAAAAGCAAAAGAAATTAGATAAGAGCTTGTCTGGTGTGTTAGAGAAATAACAAGTGGCCAGTGTGACTGAACTATAAAGACTCTGAGAATAACAGGAGATAAAATCAAAGAATTTAAGTGGACAGACAGTCTTACTTAATGCCACTATAAAGACTTTGACTTTCACTCTGAGTGATATGGGAAACCAGTTGAGAATTTGGGGCAGAGAAGACACATATGATTTGACTTATATTTTTTCTATCATAACTCTGGCTGCTTTTTGCAGAATAGGCAATCCAAGGGTAAGTATAGAAGCTGGAGAATGATTATGTGGCTATTACTTCATCTAGGCAAGAGATGATGCTAAACCATCTGGAAACAGTGAAGGTAGCAAAAAAGTAAAAAAAAAAAAAAAAGATTCCAATGTATTTTGAAAATGGAACCAACAAGAGTTGCTGACAGATTAAATGTCAAGTATGAGAAAAAGAGAGATAAGAGGTGTCTAGGTAGCTCAGTTGGTTAAGCATCCAACTCTTGGTTTCAGCTTAGGTCATGATCTTGTGATTTGTGAGTTCAAGCCCCATGTCAGGCTCCATACTGATGGTGCAGAGCCTGCTTGGGATTCCCTTCCTTCCTTCCTTCCTTCCTTCCTTCCTTCCTTCCTTCCTCTCTCTCACTCTCTCAAAATAAGTAAACTTAAAAAAGATTTAAAACAGAGAGAAGTCAAGAATAAAATTTTTGACCTAAGTGCCTGAAAAAATGGAGTCATCATTTAGTAAGGTAAGGAAAATGGCAACAGGATAAAATTTAATGAAAGAAATCAGGAAGTCAATTTGGAAACACATTAATTTTTAAATGCCAAGTGGGGATGTTAAGTAAGTAGATGGATAGAAAAGTTAGGAGTTTGAGAGAAGGTTTGGTCTGAAGATGAGAGAGAGAGACAGAGAGACACACACAGAGAGAAGATAGATAGCATTCATATCAGGAGGCTAGATGAAATTACCAAGGCTAATGTCTATCAAGACTGAGCACTGGGACAGCATTCAAAAGTTAGAGAGATAAGAAGGAACAAGCAAAAGAGATGAAATAGGAGTAGCCACTGATGTAAGAGAAATCCAAAAGAAAGTGGTGTCTGAGAAGCCAAGTGAAAGAAGATGTTTTTAAAATCAGGAAGTAGTCAGCCTTGCAAATATCACTGATAAGTCAAGTCACATGAGAACTGGGACTCTATCATTAGATATAGCAACATGGTATTCATTAGTGACCTTGGCAAAAGAAATTTTAGTAAGAAAATAAAGTCAAAAATCTGTTTGGAGAAGTACTAAGTTAGAACAAAGAGGAAGATCCTTGGAGGAGGAGAGATCAAGAAATTGAGATGCCAGCATTTGGGAGGATCATTCAGGTAGATGATGAAAACGAGCCTGGGGCTACCTTGTGAAAAAAGAATGGATGACTGTCACAAGGTTTGAGCAGTGTGTGGCACAGGTTGGTAACATTCATATCTAGGGATTTGGAAGAGGAAACTAAAAGAATAATTTAGCATAGTGCTTCCATACAGCTTTGTGCATTGATGAAAATGTCCTATATCTGTGCTATATTATTATCACTAGCCACAGTGGCTACTGAGCACTTAAATATGGCTAGTAAAACTGAGGAACTAAGTTTTCAGTATCATTAATTCTAATAAATTAAAATTTAAATAGCCATATGTGACTAGTGGCTACTAATGGACAGTGTAGCAATGAGAAGCAAGGTGAATATCTTCCTTAGCATTAGGATCAATGGGTCAGGGATATAGAGAGAAAAGTTAGTTCCTGAGAAGGCTGTAGAGGAAACCATGTCAGATGAGAGCAAGGTTTCCATTAGAGAAAGACTGAAGATATAGGAAATACTTTTTTATGAGTGGCCATGAATTTCAGAGGGCAAAGTGGAGAGTTTCAGGAGTTGCTGAGGGAGGATAAATAGAGAAAGAAAAGGAGATGTATGCATCATTCTTTCCATGTATTTTATAATTATTATAGTCGTCATGCCTTTTGAGGGCAAGGTTCATATTTCATTAATTTATGGTCCTTAGAGAAACCAACAGACATAGGGCACATGGCATTTAAAAACATATGAAATCTGGGGGCCTTGGGTGGTTCAGTCAGTTAAGCATCCGACCCTTGGTTTTGGATCAGGTTATGATCTCATGACTCATGGATTTGAGCCCCATGCACTGACAGTGTGCAGCCTGCCTGGGATTCTCTCTCTGTCTCTTTGCTCCTCTCCCACTCATGCTCTCTGTCTCTCTGTCTCAAAAATAAATAAATAAACATTTAAAAAAAGAAAAAAAAATCTGTGGCAGATAAGGGTATTCTTATTGATAGCCTCTAAGATTTAGAATCTGGACAATATTTATATCATACTCTATGCTCAATGCCTAGGTCATAAATGACATATGGGATTTCAAATGGTCACCTAAGTTTATGGCAACAGAAGGTGGCAAGCAGCTCTTGGAGAACAATCTTATTTAGAAAATAAATATCTAAATGGGACAAAAAGTTACCAGTTATTAAATACTTTCTGTATTTATTATTATTTCATTTAATCCTCCTCGCAGTCCTATGGTAGGTATTAATACCCACATGTTATAGAGGAGGCTACTGAAGCCTAACAATATAGCCGTCTGTCTAAAATCATGTAGCTAATAAGGATAAGAGCTAAGATTAAAAACCAGATTTTCTATTGCAAATGGTTACTCAATTTTTCATACATTATTAACTCAATGTTCCTATTTTTAGTATATTCAGGGGCCAAAAGAAAAAGCATGAAAGAGGAAAGAAAGAAATGAAGAAGATAATTTTTGTTCTGCCTTTACTTGGCCTTTACAGTCATAATAGTGATGAAATACAAATAAAATTGGTCTATGTTTGGTAGAGAAAATTTAAAAGAAGTTGAGGGATTCAGACAGATCAATCACATATATCAGTTTCCAAAAATGGAAAGTTAATTATCACTATATTAATTCAAATAACTAATAATATTTGCAAAAAATAAAATGTCAGATTAAGTCTGACATTCATTCAGTAAAAGTCACTGTGTGAATTAATAGATCAGATCCTATGGTTCTGTCTTGCAAACACTTTTATAGAAGCATATTTTCTTCTCTTAAGAAAGTATAAACTTACGGAGGAGAGGGCAAGATGGCANGAAACTAATTTGACAATAAACTATTTGTAAAAAAAATAAAAAAATAATAATAAAAAAAGAGAAAGTATAAACTTACGAAGCAAAAAAAAAGGTAATGTGCATTGAGTGTCTGATCTATGTTCCTAGCACTGGGCTGGTGACTTTTGTCATAATTTGCCACTAGAAACTAAAGTTCAGCAACGTTCCTAGGTCAGAAATTATAAGCCTCAGAGTCTACATTTAAACTCAAAATCCATAATACAAAAGCCTTCTCTATTAAAGTACAGTTTAAAGTCTTAATGCAGATGGATAAAGAATAAGCATGTTCAAGGACTTGTTTTCAGGTGTCAATTTGACATTTTCTATATAATGCCTATTTTATTTGAGAGGTTTTGAGTTATAATTTGCTTAATTGAGATGTCTTTTGGCAATCTACAAAATCCTAGGGAAAGACAATGATTTCCTGCAATGGGCTTGTTACTCCTATAGGTACCCAGAGACTAATATAGTGCCTGGCACATAGGAAGCACTTGTTTATGAAATGGATAAGAAAATTAGAAAGATAATCACTGGATTCAGTGCTATGAAACCATAGTTTCTACTCTTGTTCTGCCAATTACCCCTTTTTTCCCCTTTAGTTTCTGTTATTTTGTTTTCTTTCTTTCCATTCCACCTCTGTAAAAGAAGAGTGACTTAGACAAAATTGTCCTTTCCAGTTCCATGGACTTTAAGTACCACTTTTGATTCTACATGCTGGTTAGATACTTAAGAAACATAAAGACTTGCAGCCTAGACTTTAAAGACATACATAATGAAAATCTATTTGATTGGAGATTCAATGATACAAAAATAATTACTTACAACAAAAATTATATCCAACATTCCTGAGTTTAATTTGCAGTTAAAAATGCACATCCAAAATGAATATTTTGGGGCACCTGGGTGGCTCAGTCGGTTAAGCATCTGACTTCAGCTCAGGTCATGATCTCACAGTCCGTGGTTCGAGCCCCACGTCAGGCTCTGTGCTGACAGCTTAGAGCTTGGAACCTGTTTCAGATTCTGTGTCTCCCTTTCTTTCTGCCCCTCCCCTACTCTCTCTCTGTCTCTGTCTCTCAAAATAAAATAAAGACATAAAAAAAAAAACAAAGTGAATATTTGGGAGAATCTAAGAAAGCTGATTTTTATCCTCTCCTAAGTTTTATTCCTCGTTGACGAATGAAGTTAAAGTGGGAGACATAACATTTAAAAACCCCTAAAGTGACTAAAATTTTATTCCAAAGTAATTTATTTCTAAAGCATTTAGAGCTTCTCTCTGCCCTCCCCCCATACCGGGCTTTCTTTTTGTTGTTATGTCTCTAATTTCCTTTTCCCCCCAACTATCGCAATAGTTGGTTTCATAATTCAGTAATTTGACTATTGCTGTCATTTTCCTCCACCTCACCTCACCCCAGCCTCAAAGAGACCACTTGGCCATACATGCTGTCTCTTTCAGTCACTTTGTACCTATTATTTCTTTATTCTTTTCTTCATTAGGCGTCATCTACATTTATCTTCTTTATTTACCTGTTTATTGTTTTCTGGTCTCTCCCTTCACTTCATTGTAGCCTGCAAGAGCTCAGACTCTCTATGTGCTTTTATTCTCTACTGCATTTTCACCACTAAATAAGTACCTTTCCTTTGGTAGTGATAAATAAATATTTTATTGAATGAATGAATTTCTCAAGAGAAGCAACCTTATTCCTCTTTGTATTCTGATGTTCAGCACAGTACCTGCCATGTGTTGTGCCAGATACCTAATAAACTTTTGTTACTAGGAAATGGCATAGTAAGAGATATCCTGAGAGTTAATTTTGAATAAAGATAAGTATATATGTTGAACAAAAGAAATAATAAAATGTTATTTTGGAAGTTTTAAGAAATCCCTCTTTAGAAAGAGCAAAATTGATTTTATTGAAGCAAAGCATTTCTTTCTTAAGAGAGAAGGACTAAGAGAAAAGAATTACTTTGCAATATAAACAATTTGGTATGTGGCAAAATACAAATTGTATTTACAGCTTTTCTCTAGTATTACTCTTCTCGCTCTTTTCATAATAATAGCATCCTTTATTTACTGAGCTCAAATTATGTGCTAGATATCACTAGGTACCTTACATATATTATACAGAACTATCTCATTTAATCATAAAACTCTTTAAGGTGGCTATAATTAACCTTACTATATGGCTCAAAGAAGTAACATGGTTAAGGTAACATAAATTAAGTGAGCTTGGGTTCCAGCTCAGATCCCCTAATGCCACAGGGCCATTCACCCATATGAAGTCCATGCTTCAGCATCAGATCCTCAGAATTCTGTGCACTCCACACAATCTGATTTCTGCAGTTTAAGAAAAGTGCTCTGTTCATCATCTTACCTCTAAAAAGAGGAACAGCATAAAGCAATAGAAAAAGGAAATTCCAAAGAGGGAGCATAGAAACAGTTTTTAGTTGTCAAATACTGACACTTCCTCTTGTATCCCCTGTTTTAAAGTCAGTGTATTAACTCAAGAATTGGATCCCCTTCCCTAGTTTTCAAAGGTGTTTCTGACCAATCATACCCTTTCATATATTTGCAACTACTCCTTCATGTGCTACCAGTGAATCTTCAGACTCCTGCCACCATACCACATCACTAAAGCTTTCAAAGTTTATAATCCTCAATACATGCCCAAAGTTGAATTTGGCATCTTCACTCATAAGTATCATGCTCCTTATTTTTCATACTTTGACCTATGGTATTGCTATGCAGTTAGTATTAAAGGTAAAAGCTTTAATAGTTCTTAAGTCTTTCCTATTCTTAGACTATAACATCCAGTCACCAACCCCAATCTATTCCACTTCCTATATACTCCCTTTATTCACTCAATAACATACTGTATTTATGGAGTACTCACTTTGTGTCCAAGATGCTGCACTGATCATCTATATCTGTCCTCTGCTACATGCCCACTGACCCATCCCAGATCAAGACATTCACAGCCACTTCTTTTGATTTATAAAATATCATCCTCACTTGCATGTAAGCTTCCAATTTCCTGATACACTCCATGCATATTTTCCACTGTCACAAGAATTTTTTTCCTAAAACTAAAATCTAATATTATAACTATTGCCTTGAAAGCATTTGTTTCTCCCCCAAAGTCCCTAAGATTATGTCTTATTATTATTCAAAGTCCATTACACTTTGGTTTCAACATTTCTTTCCTTGCTCACATTCTGACTCCCTCCCCTGCCCCATGCTCAAGCTTCTCTAAAGGATCACCAATTCCTGAACACATCACACCCTTATCTGCTTGTTACTTAGAAAATGTTGTAATCTAGGGCAGCAATTTCCTTTCATCCTCCTTTTGCTTAGACATCAAGATTCATCTCAAATATTACCTTCACTATAAAGCCTTTTCAGATGCTCCCAGTAAGGACTGATTTAGTCTTTTCATTATATTGTCAGATTAAAGGGTGTATCACTATATAATTTATTACTAAAGTACTGAAGATGCAGATGATTGCTAGATCATATCTAAAGATAGAACTCTGACCCACAACCTGGCTAGAAAACCAATCCCTTTATCTACAATAGATAGTCCAAAAAGTGAACCTATTATAGTCAGGCTTATAGGTAGTCAAATGGCTATCTCTAGTAATAATCCAAAAAAGTTAAATGATTACTTCTATAACAATCAGCCCAAAATGGCCATGACTTGATCAATAACTGACAGTTTCCTTAATTTTTGTCACTACTTCTAACTTTGGACCAACCAGAGAAAGCCAAATTTGTACCCCTAATCAATCCCATAGGATGTTTTTTTTTTTTAATTTTTTAAACTTATTTATGAGAGAGAGAGAGAGACAGAGTGAGCAGGGGAGGGTCAGAGAGAGAGGGAGATACAGAATATGAAGCAGGCTCCAGGATCTGAGCTAGCTGTGAGCACAGAGCCTGACTTGGGGCTCAAACCCACAAACTGTGAGATCATGACCTGAGCCGAAGTTGGCCATTTAACCAACTGAGCCACCTAGGTGCCCCTCACAGAGGATGTTCTGCTTCTAAGTAGCCAGGCAAAAGCTTCCCTATGCCACCAACTTCCAATTAGGACATATCTGAAACATATCTTTTTTTCACCTATAATGATTTACCACTCTTCTGCCTATCATTGAGTTTCTGCCAAAATGTAATTGACAGTGGCTAATTCCTCTGATGTAGCAAGCTCTGAATAAACAGTCTGTTTTTCACATTTGATTGGTATTCATTTGTTTCTATCTTGACAAGCCAGGAACTGACACATAAAAGTACTTAATAAATCATTTATTTTTGTTGCTGTTATGTTGGCTTTTGTCAGATGGCTACTGTCACCACAGGATATTTTTCACAACAATGTAACTATTCTGTTATTTTAATAATATTCCCTTACCATTCAGTTAAACTCTGTAGGATCTGTAGTGATGTCTCCTCTTTATTCCTTTCATTCTCATATTTGAATATTAATATTCAATTCAAAAAAGGTAATTTCTTTCTTCTCTCTTTTTTCTTCACCAACTTAGCTAGATATTTATCAGTTTTATTGATGTCAAAGACCCAACGTAGGATTTCATAAATATCCTCAATGTTTGCTTTGTATTTTTTTTTTATTTCTGCTCTTACTTTCTAAATTATTGTCTTTGTCCTTACTTAAGGTCTAATTTCTCTTCCTTTCCTAGCTTCTTATAGCAAAGACTCTAATAAACTTAGAACCAATAAACTTAGATAAGTTTTTTTCTTTCCTAATATATATTTTAGTTAGGTCATTTTGAGGCTTGTTTTAAATTTTGTTTGGGCAGGTCTAGAGGAGCATTTACTTCAGGAATAATGTAACCTACTAGAAAGTATAGCACTTTCTGAAGACTTTATAGTGTTTACCAAGTGATCAATGAGAACTCTCCATTTTATCTGATGATAATCCTCATGATTCTCAGGCTTGTGCCACATATGGAAGCCTGTTCCACTCACAACCTCCTATTTTTTCTTTCCTCAGCCTTGTAAAATTCACCTTATTCACGCATGTTTTAATATTTTTCAAAGACTCCTGGGTTTCCCTTTGCATATTTCTGGCACTTTTTTTCTCTGTATCTCCCTACATTGCAGAATCTTGCATCACTATTAAAAAACTTCTCAGACTTCCTACACATCAAGATTATCTCCTCAATTATGTAACAACTGACCTTTTCTTGGAATCTTCCTCTCTGTTTTGTAGCACGGAATGTGCCTCCAGGAAGAAATCCTATGCTGCAATTATAGAACTCGTCTTATTTATTTCCCTTTCCTCGGGATTCACAGTCCTTTGCTGCCTGATATGCAATGTCAGAAAAAAGTTACTTTTACATGTTTGTTCAGTTTTATAGTTTATTAAGGTAAGAAGGTAAATTGAATCTCTTTAACTCCATGGCTGGAAGCTTCATCTTCACACTTGATGCCCTAAAATACATCTCCCATGCTGCTTCTAGAAGGATCATTCTAAAACAAAAATGGAAATATCTACCTGCTTAAAGTTTCCAACAGTCCTATAGCCTGACAATGTTCATAACCTTGGATAAAAATCTAAACACTTTAGTATGATATGGAACATATTTATGCTTCAAACCCTGACTTCCCATTTAGCCTTATCTCTTGCCACGTGCCCCCTCTGTTCTCTCCCTTCATACCGTAAACTTCAACCACAGTTGTAGCTCCTCAAACTCTCACCCTTCTTTTATTGTCTTTGGGCCTTCATACTTATTTGTGACTCCATTTATCTAGACTACAATATATCCACTCTTAAACTAAAATTTCAGAAATTATCTCAACTATTAGTTCTTCCAGAAGGCATATCTGACCCCTGAATACTATATTAGTGGTTCTTTCTATGCGCTTTCATAGAAACCTCTGATATTGGACTAGAACACCTGTTACAATGTCCCACAATGATCAGTGTTCCCTCTGATTTCCCTAAAGGACTGTAAATGTCTTAAAGCAATATCTGTATCTCATCTACTTTTCTAGATGAGGCACCTATACAAATGCCTCACACATATCTGTTGAGTAAATGGAAAAGTGAATGACTCTATCAGTTAGAATAGGCACCCAGTTTTCAGGAGGCAGGCTAGACTGATAGTACAGAAAGAAAAATGGCCTAAAGTACCAGTCAGCAAACATGTATAAAGATCCAGATGTAAATATTAGACCACTGAAGGTCACATCAAGTCTCTGTCTCATTTTTTTAAACAACTAAAAGTGTAAAAGCATTCTTAATTTGCCAATCTCTATCCCAGAATTACACAGACCTGGGTTTGAAACTTGACTTTAATCTTTTTAGTTATGCAAATATGACCTCTTACCAAACCTCTCATCAGCCATATGGATATAATAGTAATACTTATCCTCTAGTGATATTGTTAAGGATTAAATAAAATCATCTATGTTAAGAGCACAAGAGTGTTTGGCATATAATGGCAATAATATCTAACATTTATTGAACACTTTCCATGTACCAGGCACTGTCCTAAGCCTTTCATATTATTGAGTCATTTAGTCATCACTACACTCCTGTAAGAGACACAATAATTATCTCCATCTTATTTATTTATTTATTTATTTATGTATGTATGTATGTATGTATGTATTTGTAAGTAGGCTCTATGCCAAGTGTGGAGGCCCAGCATGGAGCCCAATACAGGGCTTGAATTCATTATCCTGAGGTCAAGACCTGAGCTGAGATCAAGAGGCAGATGCTTAATTTGGCTGAGCCACCCAGGCAGCCCAATAATTATCTACATTTTAAAAATAAAAAACAGAAGGCAGAAATGAAGTAACTAGCAACAATAATTAATAAGTTGTAAAAATGGCACACAGACTTAATTTTATCTTCTAACCTTTTGGTAATCAATCTTTTATAAAGTAAAAGTTATTTTTTGAAATATCTTAACCTTTCCATCTCATGGTTATATATTCCAGGACTTGTAGTTCCTATCAATCTCCTTCAAAGACTCTTCCAGTTCTTTAATGACAGGGAGAATGACCATTGATTATACATAATTTTGCGTATCACAGTTCTAGCCCACCATTCTTTATTTTGAAAAAAGCACTTCATTATTATAAACTTCAATTTTTAGAAATCAGGAGGTATTTGATACTTAATGGATTTTTATTGATAAACATAGTGCAATATAACCTAAATAGAAAGTAGCACAGATATATTATCAGGAGTATTATAAACCAATTAATTACACTAAAACTATGACTTTAATGCTAGTCATGACCACTTTTATCCATTTAAATGAAAATTTTATATTTAGCAAATTAGACTATTTCAGCTAATTATGGGGCATACTCAGGATACATTTAATTCTGAATTTGATTTTGCATTACTCATGGTGAATCTCAGCATAAAGCTTCACAGATTCGTGAGCAAGTGAACATTTTGACATGGAGAGAGTTATCCAAGTTGGCCCAAACTTGGCAATGAAGCCAGAAATTAGACTGATTTCAGATAATCAATCTTAAAAAACAAAAATTGTGTTCTTGAGTCAATCAACACATCTTGAAAGAAACTCCAAGTTTAGGCAGATGACTCAGGCACTTCCTGAGGTTTGTACTATAAAAATATAAACAAAAATGTATTATTTATTCTCCTAAAAGGATTTGTGAAATTTTTCTAATGACTTTGTTTCACTAGATGCCACTAAAATTTTTTTAATCTATAATTTCCTTGAAGCTCAGGGAAATTCACTAAGAGATAATAACAAGTGTAATCCTCAACTGCCTTTTGCTTAACATATGTGTATGTGTATATATGATATATTTACATGTATATGATATATGACATGCATATTATATATGTTAGTATATATTTCTAATATAATATTGAATATAGGCAGTTTCTAGGAAAAAACGTTAATATTTTGTGGTGGTAATTGTTTTTCATATAGTCGCAAGTTAATTGTGTCCAGTTATCTTATAACATCACTTAGAAAATATAATATTTTGAGCCCCTGAATTTCCTGCAAGTTGAGTCATTCAGTTTTTAAATTTAAAGAGTCCTTCCTATTTGGAAGCAGCTTGATAAACCTAATCAGCATGTGAATATGAGCCTTTGAGGACTAAACTCCATGCTCTGATCATTAAAATTATTTGTATGATGGAAATTCGTACTCTTGATCCTTGTTTCCATCCCACTGTGAAATGGGTTTGACTAACAAAACTCACAGAACAAACTCCATTGACAGATGAACAAGTGGGAGTGAAACATAAAATTTTCTTTAAAAGTTACTTCCAGATTATAAAATTAACATATATGCATTGTAGAAAATTTAAGATATAAGATGTAAACATAATAAAAATAGCCTAAATAACACATATAATATAATATTATTTTTATGTCTACTCATTTACTAGTGTCATATACTGCCACCCTAATTTCTTTTTTGAAAATGTATTAAAATAATTTTCTAAGAAACAAGGATTTCCACTGCAGATGCACTCCTTGACTCCAGCCAGTGAACTAGCTTTACCTGTTTAGGCCAAGATTTTCAATTTCCTTCCAGAAAGGTGGTTAGGTCTTAAGAGCTGGTGTACAGTTTATAATTCCTTTTTATTTTTCTTTTTTTATTTTTTTTAAATGTTTTATTTATTTCTGAGAGAGAGAGAGAGAGAAAGTGTGAGCAGGAGAGGGTCAGAGAGAGAGGGAGATACAGAATCTGAAACAGGCTCCAGGCTCTGAGCTAGCTGTCAGCACAGAGCCCGATGTGGTGCTCGAACCCATGAACTGTGAGATCATGACCTGAGCTGAAGTCAGACGCTCAACCAACTGAACCACCTAGGAGCCCCTGTAATTCCTTTTTTAAAAATGAATTTTTCTCCAGCACCTGGGTGGTTCAGTCAGTTAAGCATCGGACTTTGGCTCAAGTCATGATCCCATGGTTTGTGAGTTCAAGCCTTGTGTTGGGTTCTGTCCTGACAGCTCAGAGCGTGGAGCCTGCTTGGGATTCTGTGTCTCCCTCTCTGCTCCTCTCCCACTCATGTTCTACCTCTCTCTGTCTCTCAAAAATAAATAAATGTTTAAAAATTTAATCGAAAACAATGAATTTTTCTGCAATTCCCACCTGAAGGGATGGATGCTCTTTCAATCTGTCTATGTGGTCCTTTCTACTGATAACATTCTCTGGACTTCTTCGGTATAGAAGGGATTCCAATTCTTCACCACTTTTTGGTTATGCAAAACACCATATGCTAATCAGGGTCACAATTTATTTTGACAATTGAGATATTTATATAATTCTTATGTTGGGATTTAAATATATATATATATGTATATACATGTATATATATACACATATACATACACACACACACATATATATACACATATATACATGTATACACACACACACACACACACATATATATAAAATTCTTGGTTGCAGTTCAATTTGCATTTTTATTTGCCCTGTGCAGTTTCTGGTGGAGGTGTTAATGAGCAGCAAAACAGCCAGAAGACAGAGGGAAAGATAAGCAGAGAACATGGGTAACATGCACAATTGTATCAAAGAATGAAATATAATTTTATTTTCATTTCAAATGAACATAACTTGTATTTGCAACAGGTGAACTTTACTCTTTTTTTATATTAAAAATTTTTTTTTAGTGTTTAATTTTGAGACAGAGAAAGACAGAGCGTGAGCAGGGGAGGGGCAGAGAGAGAAGACACAGAATCTGAAGAAGGCTCCAGGCTCTGAGCTGACAGCAAAGAGCCCTACGTGGGGCTTGAACTCAGGAACCTGTGAGATCAGGACCTGAGCTGACGTCTGACGCTTAAGTGACTGAGCCACCCAGGCACCCCTGAACTTTTTGACTGGCTCATTTTCTAATAGATTTGGCCCCCTGGAAATTCTATTTACAAATCTATTAGCCAACCTTTCTTAATTGTCATTACACTTATGACATTCATAAATATCACTGAGAAATATAATACATAAATGCCTTTTTCCCTATGAGCAAAATCAGTAAATGATCCTGGAACAAATATATATTTTAAACTAGATACAAAATACAGTGGTAAGTGTAGTACCACAAATAACAGTCAGCCACTTTCTCAGTGGTAGAAAACTGTCATTTTCCCACTCCGGCCTTTGTTACCTCCTTGCTCCACACTCAGGTCTACTCCATTCATTGTGCTACCTTTGCTTTGCCCCACTTCCCAAGATAGGCCCCAATGTCAGACATCAGGGATTAATCACATCCAAACCATCAGTGTGAGGTTCAAGATCTACCTTTCATTTTATCTTCCCCAGGATCTTCCTTCTCTTGTAACACCTTGGTGGCTGAAACCCTGTTTCATGCTTACAAAGTTGACTAAAGCTAAAGCTTCCTTTTGTAAATTTCTTAGCCCCCCACTTTGTGCACAATTCAAATTCTTAGAAAGATGGCCCTGTCACATCATATTTCACTCTAAGTATGTATTATATTCTCTATACCCATTAAGATACTATATTCTGCTGAGTAACTTCTACAGTTTCTCATATTTCAAAGCTAGGTCCACCTTCCCCCACCTCTCCTCCATTTCCATGTCTTATGTGACAAAGTTCCATATCCCAGACTCTCAGGCTATACTCAAGAAAGCTCCTTATGACCATGTGCTGAGAAAAAAAAATGGTACACCTCTGAAATTCAACACTGTGCACATAACTTCTTTATGCTTCCCATTCAGGACAACTGCCAAATATTAGGGAATTGCTTTCCCTAATATAAATATAAAGAGATAGCGTCTTTTCAAAAAATTTTTAATGTTTATTTTTGAGAGACACAGAGACAGAATATGGGCAGGGGAGGGGCAGAGAGAGAGGAAGACACAGAATCCAAAGCAGGCTCGAGGCTCTGAGCTGTCAGCACAGAGCCCTAGGTCAGGCTCGAAGTCACAGACCACAAGATCATGACCTGAGGTGAAGTCAGCCGTTCAACCGACTGAGCCACCCAGGAGCCCCGGAGACATATCCTCTTAACAAGGGTATCTTTTCTGGAGCCTAAAACCACCTGCCAATGACTCCTGCCTCCGACAATAAACATCGCTTTCTGCTGCGAGGACTAAGAAAGATGTATTTTGAGCTTCCTGACGTGGCCCTCAGATGTAGATTATCAAAGAGACAGTATTATAAAACATGGTTGTGTGTAGTTGACATAGTACAATTTCCCCCATCCTTCATCATATAATATATAAATCTCAAATTTGGGATAAGACACAAGAACCTAACCAACATTTAAAATATTATTTCAGTGGAATTATCATTTTGATTTACAAATAACCAATTCAAAACTAATGTTTTGTCTATAACATTCATAATATGAGGCATTTTCCAATCCTGCTTGATAAGTAGCCAAAATTACTTTAGCAGTGATAGCTGTGGATGTATATTGTTGAAAATAATGTAATTAACCATTTTAGGTGAAAGCAGGGACCCCCATGTAAGCAGACATGAATGGTTAATTTGAATTTTGATCTTCGTTATTAAGGCAAACTATTTTGTAATCCATATTAATCTTGATTGTCCCATTCGGGCAGAGAACATAATCATTGAGTAAAGGATTTAAGAAATGAGGAAGAAAATTCTGGTTTAGCCTTCAGTTTGTAAAATGGTCTTTTCCCACCAAAGGCTGTGGATGTTACTTGATAGTAATTATTATCCCTATTTCACAAATGAGAAAACTGAGAATAAAACAGAAGTATATCTGGAACAGAAACAAAACGGACATAAACTTAATGTTCCACTAATATTTTAATACTGAAGTATTTATACTTTAATATTGTGAAGCATTAAAAGAACCAGTTCAATCAAAGTTAAAATGCAAAACATCCGAACTATAATAGTACTAAAGGAAAAACCATGGGACATTCTTAATAACCATAGAATGGAAAGGCTAAGAATGACACAAACCCAGAAGCTATAAGAGAAAAAAAAATGATGAATGTGACCATATAATAAATTTATTTTTTAAATCACTACATGACATAAAGAGAATTAGAAACAATAGAAAGTCAAAAAATAACACACTAGGAATAAATTTCTGCCATTCACATTGCAGAGAAGAGCTAATTTCTTTAATCTCTAAAGAACTTCCATTAATTAATAAGGAAAAAACAAAAAGACAAGTCCCATATAAAAGAAGGTAAAAATTAAGACAAATAGTTGACAGTAAAGTAAATTCAGATGGTTTAAAGCATATAAAAGGAGGCTTAATCACATTCACACTAAGAGAAATAGAGGGGCGCCTGGGTGGCTCAGTTAGTCAAGCATCTGACTCTTGATTTCAGCTCAGGTCATGATCTCATAGTCTCGAGCTCCAGATTGAGCCCTGTGTTGGGCTCTGTGCTAGGTATGCAGCCTGCTTAAGATTATCTCTCTCCTTCTCCCTCTGTCTCTCCCCATGCCTTCTCAAAAACAAAGAGGAGAGAGAGAGAGAGAAATTAAAAGAGCAACTGCAGATCTTCTATACCTACCAAACTGGCAAATATCAAAGAGGGGCTAATCTACTATATTACCAAGGGTTTGGAGAAGCCGGAACTCATATGTTGTAGCAGGAGCAAACTGGTAAAGCCCTTTTGTTCAGTTGTTATTTAGCAGAGGTTCCTGAATCATGTAAGACATATAATTTGTAACCATTACCCTGGGGCCTAGAATAAATAGACAAGTGAAATAACATCCTTACAACTTTTTTCCAGCAAACCTTTTCCTCTTGGGCTGTGATGATCCATAAACTCTGGGCTTTTATTACAGATGAGGCTGCTATTTACAAAATGAGACATTATCCATAGCTTTGTTCCAGTCCCAAATCTACATCTTGTAAAGTTGGCCTATACATATTATGGTAGTTTTAAAACATGTCCATAAATTCTCTGGTGCCCTTTCTTTCATGAAGTGAAGCTTAAGTCCCCTCATTTTGAGTGTGGGCTGGATTATTGTTGTCTAATGTATAGAATACAATGGAAGTGACATTACATCACTTCCAAGACTAGGTCATAATAAACACTACAGCTTCTGTCTTAGCCTTTCTCTCATGGGTCACTGGCTCTTGGAGATGCCATGGGGTGAGGAACTGAGGTCTCCAGCCAGTAACCATGTAAGTAAGCCAGTTAGAATTGAAGGCTTCAGTCCCTGCTGAGCTTTCAAATGCCTGCAGCCTCAGGAGACAACTTGACTACAACTCCAAAGAAGCTGAGCAAGCTCCAGCCAGCTAAGCCATTCTTGCCTTCCTGACTCTCAGAGATTATGTGAGATTATGTTTGTTATGCTTAAAATGAAGCAATGGATAGGTAATATATATATATATATATCGTCTGCCCATCACCACCCCTTATCCTCTCACTTTCCAGAGAAGAGGTATGTCTTTAAGCTCACCAAACAGTCACTGCTTTCTCCTCTGTCTGCTCCATCTCCAGGGACAATGAACTCATGTAGCCTCTACACAAACAAATTGGACAAGAGGAAGAGGTGAGGAAGAGAAGTGATGCAATCACTATAGGTTCTGGCAGAAGAGGGGGAAAAAAACATGAAAGAAAATATATGTCAGAACTTTCCTTACACAATTCTCAAATTACTATGTTACTTTTCTTGGCACCTGCTGATTTGAACATATCTAGCTGATTTCTTTCAGGATATTTCTCACCATTTACTTCCCCAATTTCATTCATTTTCCTCCTTCCAACCCAGGTGGTACACACTCTTAGATAAGAGCTGGAAACATGGAAGGATTCAGGGCTTGTATAACATTGCAACATCAACAAAGAAGAAGGATGCTGGCATAACTAGCTATTTTTTTCCCTAAACTGCATCCTTTTCATAAATATGTAAATTTTGTTCCAATAAATTTCACCATACACATTCTGGGGTCCATAGTCAACAGGATATGTAGCATTCAACACGTTACCTTATAAGGCCTTCATATTCTCCCTCTCTCTCTCTCTCTCTCTCTCTCTCTCTCTCCCTACACACATAGTCCACTCACCACCCCCACCTCCACTCCCACCCCATTATTTGTGGTACTAATTCTGAAAAATTCTTTGTCCCTCAATGGAATTGCACTTTTAAAAGATTATAGAAGACTTACCAATGTTCAAAGCAGAAAGAAATGTATTTCACATTGCTAAGAGCTAAGAGCCATCTTTTTTCTGTTTGTTTATTTATTTATTTATTTAAATGTTTTTATTTATGAGAGAGAGAGAGAGCAAGCAGCGTGAGCAGGGGAGGGTCAGAGAGAGAGAAGGAGACACAGAATCCGAAGACAGGCCCCAGGCTCTGAGCTGTCAGCATAGAGCCCAACGCGGGGCTTGAACCCACGAACCATGAGATCATGACCTGAGCCAAAGTCGGACGCCCAACCGACTAAGCCACCCAGTTGCCCCATAAGAGCAGTTCTTAAACACACATGAAAGCATGGAACCTTAAAATCATTCCCTTTGACACACACATTTGTCTTTTTTTTTCTTTTTTTCAGTTTTCTCACTACTAGAAAAACAAGCCCCAGGCCTAATATCTGATGAGACTCACACATCATAGTTTGTCCTTTGGTCCAGTTGATATTTCACCTTACAGAGAAAGGAAACTAGCATTGGAATCATACCTACTGACAATACAGCCCATATCCAGAGGGGCAGAGGTGAGGCTGCACCCACATAGCCTCCAAACTGCCACTCCCTTTCACCCCCCACGTTTAACTTATTGGGCTCTCACCTAGTTTCTGTGTCTAAGACACTACTTCACTACAATTCTTGCTTTGAAATCTTACCTGCATGGCTGGGAACGGATTCCATAAACGAAGAAGTTTATATCTATGTCTGTGTATCTGGCACTCCTCTTGGGCATTTTCCCATCCTGTCAGGCTCGTTCTAATGCTTATTATGCTTTTGGGACATCTTGCTCTGAGCTGCGATGTAGTAGAGGCCTGGGCTCTGAAGTAATCCAAGGATCTTAGCTCTTAAACCCCCCCAAATCTGGGTGTCTTCACACCAATCACACCAGCTCTGTGGCTGAGTTGCCAGAATGCTCTGTACCCAACATCATTCCCGTTACCTCAATATTACTCAAACGCAAACCGCCTCCAGTGATCCTTCCACACAGAGGCTGGGCACAAAAACTTAGTCCTTTTTCCCTGTTGTCATAACAGAGAACAGTTCTTCAGATGTTTTGCTAAAATAAAGGGATTTTGAGGAGTGCCTGGGTGGCTCAGCCAGTGAAGCATCTGACTTCGGCTCAGGTCATGATCTTGCTGTTCATGAGTTCAAGCCCTGAGTCAGGCTCTGTGCTGACAACTCTGAGCCTAGAGCCTGCTTTGGGTTCTGTGTCTCCCTCTCTCTCTGCCCCTCCCCCACTCATGCTCTATCTTTGTCTCTCAAAATTAAATAAACGTTAAAAATTTAAAAAAAAAAGAGAAAAGTGATTTTTGAAACAAAGAAGAGGGTATGAAGAATAAAAGTAAATATAAACAGTACAGATTCTCTTCTGACAAGATTGAACAGTGAAACAAGAGCACAGGACAATGTAAGCCCTCCAATTGCCACTGTCACTTCCCCGAAAAAAATGTCAACAAGGAGCCAACTTGTGACTACATGAGTTGATTATTTGAATATTTCTCACATTAGGTGTGTTTCCAAATATCATCAAGAAAAATAAAAAAATAATTATGCATATCTAATAAACACTTGTATGGTAGTAATGTTCTATCAGCAGGATATCGATCTGTATGCATATGCTCACAAAGTTTCCATAGCTCACAACTGCTCATAGCACAAAATGATTATGCCTCTTCATGTCTCCTAAGGCCTCTGACAGGTTCTGACTCATCCTTCTTGCCATTCTATACCCTCCTATACCCATAAGGACCTATGCTTTCAAATACAGAATGATTTGTAATTCTCAAAAGGTACCAGATTCTTCTCTGTCTCTTGGCTTTTGCACACTCTGTACTTTCTGAAATGCTTAACTTTGCCATCATTGCCATCTGTTGTACTCCTCACCTCATTTAGCTGAAAACTCACTCGTTCTTCAAGGTCCAGCTTATGAATTATATCCTTGTCTAATGTTTTCCTGACACTTCACACTCTGGCCAGAGAACTGAACATCACCTTTATATCATCTTTGTGCATAGTACATGCCTTTAAATACATACATGTCTCCTCTTTAGACAGTCAGACTATGTCCTATGGTCAAAGTTCATACTTTGCTCTTGTTTGGAGCTATACCAACAGAAACAATGGCTGGCACATAAAAATAAATATGTTTAAAAGGCACTTAGTGAAAGAATACATGGGTGAATGGATGGATGGATGGATGGATGGATGGATGGATGGATGGTAAGCATTAAGAATTTTTCATTTTTTCCCAAGGTAGCAGATACTGAGATATTGTGGTAGGTTCTATATAACTACTTTTTAAATATATATTCTCAGCAAAAAGGTAAGCAAACTGAAGCTCAAAGAGGTATAGTCACATGTTCATATTTACACATAGTAAGTAGTAGAGTTGGAATAATTTAGACCTGGGTCTGTTTGACCACAAAGCCCATGGTCTTTTTGCAGCACCATATTTTGTTTTTATTCTAGTGAGTATAGTCATGGCAGAACAAAATATTTACCAGGATATTAAAAGAGAAATATCACATGAAAAACAATTTAGGGAGCTACCACACCTTAAAGAAAATGGTTAATACTTAAACACCTCTCCTTTGCATCTATTCACACCAATAACGTACTTAACTAGAAGTTGGCCCTCTAAGAGACTTACCTGTCAGGAAGTCATATCTGAAAAATGATTGGTGTCTAGTTTTATCTCTCACTGCAAATTAATATGGATCTTATAACCAAGCACACAAGTTATGAGTTTTAAAATCAGGTTTGTTTGTCTTACATAAACTGGTAGTACATAGGATCACCACCAATGTATGAACTGTGGAGAAGAAGAAGAGGCTGGGGGGAGAGAGGGTTGCCTAGTTTCCAAGTCTGCAGCACTAACGGCTGTGCCATGTACCACTATATGCCATCTGACGCTGGGTCTGAGAAGCAAGCCAGTGGGCACCATCCTCTTCCAGATGCAAACGCCTTTCAGCCGTAGCAAGCTGGAGGGCCATGAAGCAGTGGTCAGCTGCACTGCAATTTGTTTCCAAGATGACAAAGAGCAGAAAGTACAAACAGGGTAAGGTTGGAGACCTCAGTCAGAGGCATTGGGTGATCCTGCTGTTGCTGGGAGCCTGAAGTTGGTAGTGTAACTTCTTTGCTTGGAAGCCCTCAATCAAGCAGGACCTCTAAGGCTACAACTGTAATTTCAAACCACAAAAGAAAACAGAACCCTCTCAAACTTTTATTTTGCTGAGGAAGTGGATGATTTAAATAAGTCTGTTTGACACATGCCTATCTGACTTCCCAGTTCCCTTAGGTTTCTTGCAAGTCAGCCATAAAGCTATTCCCCACTTGTTCTGACAGGATTTATGCATTCTACATCTGGTATTCAGCAAGCATATTTTTCTTCCTTTTTCATTGAACTTCTGCCCATACACACATACAGGGTCTCATTTTAATAGCAGGATTATTCCCTGTATATTTAAATACACAGGAAACAGGAAATCATCTAAAAGAACACAGTGATCTCATGGTTATATCACTTTTCCCCACAAGCCCATTTGGAATCAGAGACAAAGACAAGATTCTGGGGCTTATAGCTTAAGAGTTTCTCAACCTGAGAGACTGACTGACCTTAAGTTCCCTCTTCTGGTTCTTAACAGAGTACAAATTAAGAAAATGAAATAGCACATTTATTCTAAGACACAGGAAAGAAAAGAATTTTTTTTCAAAATAAATCTGTATTCAGCTCTCAGAAATGTAAGAAGACATTAGGTTAGCTGGCTAAAGCAGGGGTCAGAGGGTCTAGGGAAAGCTCTCCCCTGGGAAAGCAAGAAAGGTCCCGAATATTCAGACATAGCTCACAGTTAGCCATAGGTTTTCTGAAAGATGTATTTGGAATGTAAAAACTTGTATTTATTGAGCACTAACATGTCCTGACCATTTAATCCTCATGAGATAGGTATTTTAGCCTCATGTTAACCTCACAAAATCTACATGAGATAGGTATTTTCAGATGAGGAAGCTGAACCTGGACTCCTAAAGACTCAGCATATTGCAAAGGAGAGCATTTCTCTCAGTTAGGAATTCTTTCTATGGGGTAAGTTTTCCCAAGATGTTTCACACTGCAGCCTTGGGGAAGATCTTGAGAACATGATCTCGTTATAACACAATGGGAATGGAACTTCCCACATTCCGTCTCCAACTCTATCCAATTAGGGGCCAAAAGTGCTCCATGTGATGGCGCTGAGAAATGGCAGCTCTAGAAGTGCTTTCTCCATCAAAGAACAAAGAAATTACGTTCTGTATACTTCAATGTGTTCTATTCGTTAAGCATTGGTATCTCTTTCTAGTCATCTATCACATCCCTGTTAACTTGAATGTTTGATTAATCTGAATATTTTATTCCCCAAACATGCCAGAAAATGAAACATTTGTGAAAGCAGGATGCTTTTGTTCAGCCACTGAAACAACTACCCCACTCCCAGCTCTTCAGGAATGCCAATGTTTTCCCTCACTTCGTTTGCATCAGACATTCTTCTAGTTCTTACCTCACTTCCTTTTCTGTGACTGTTCTCCTTATCCATGTGTCTGAAACTGTCACGATCAAATCTGATTCAATCCTACTCAAAGTCTCCATTATTGGCACCACGTGGATTTTAACTCCTTAAACATGCTTTCTAACTCAGTCTAAATAATACGGAACTACATTACTCTGCACCTATTCTCAACACCTTGTAACTAATCTTTAGTCATTTTCCCTATAACATTCTTTGTCTCTCTCACCTTTGCAGAGTGGAACAGCACCTCTTATTATTTTCTTTCTTTCTTTTTTTAATGTTTTTTAATGTTTTATTTCTTTCTGAGAGAGACACAGCGTGAGCAGGGAGGGTCAGAGAGAGAGGGAGACACAGAATGCAAAGCAGGCTCCAGGCTCTGAGCTAGCTGTCAGCACAGAGCCCGATGCAAGGCTCGAACCCAGGAACTGTGAGATCATGACCTGAGCCAAAGTCAGACGCTTAACCAACTGAGCCACCCAGGTGCCCCTTTATTATTTTCAATCTTGAAATAGGGTGTGTCTAAAGTCACATACATCCAATAGAGTGCTGAAGCCGCATTATGACCGCTTTCAAGAGCCCTTCCTATATATAATGCTGCATATTTCTTCCCGACTTAGTTTTCAGTGAATCATGTTGGTATGGAATTTGGCCATTGTGAGGGTATTTAAATCATAGAAATTAGCAACAAATAAAAACTTTGTTTTCCTCCTTTGGAGAACCAGTTTATCAGCACAATATCCTTGCTATGCAAAGTGTGAGTCACAGACCAGCAGCATCACCATCACTTGGGAAGTTGTTAGAAAAATGGAACCCAGTATCCTACCTCTAGCCTCCCAGATTTTTGTACTTTTTTTTAACAAGAGCCTCTGGTGATTTGTTTGCATATTAAAACATGAGATAGGGAACTTCTAAAATCACCTCTTAAAATCTAGAATTGATTCATTTTTCAAAGACCAGATTCAATATATTTGTAACATTAATGGAAATCCACAGTGTGAAACTGTTTCAATTCTCAAGGCCATTTGCCAAGGGCTGAGATATAGTTGTCCTATTTACATAGTTTTTGCTGTAAAATTCTGAATAATTTCTTTTTAAAAGTTTGAAATGGGACAATGTCCAATAGCTGGGAGAAATCTGGATATTTAATACTCAATTAAGGGCACACCAAACTAATAATGGAAATTAAAAAGATTTTTGGATGTGGAAAATGGCAAAGATTTGGGAAAGGGCATGGTGAATCTTTTTACGTGCAACTTTGATGAACTTATGGTGCCTAACATATGCACAAATCAAAAGAAATTTTGAAACTATGAACTAATATTAATAAAGCAGCTATATCATCCTTTATAAGTGGCTTCTCCAGTACAGTAGTAGTAGAGCAAAAATCCTAGGTAGAATTCTGCATAAAATATTAAGTTTAAGCCTAGAAGCACACATGAAACTTACAATACCAAATTCCAATATGTATTATAACATAAGTTTCTGAAAAGCTGCATCTGTTGAATATTTGTGAAAGAAGTCTAGATTATTGACAAAGCACAAACTTTAGGGTCAAGCTGCTTGAGTTTAAATCCCAGCTCAGCCACTTACTAGCTATGGGATTCTAGGAAAGTTACTCTGTACCTCAGTTCCTTACAGGTAAAATAGAAGTGTAAGAATATTACCTACCTCATTGCATCTGGCAGTTGTAGCAACCACACCCATTGGTCACTGTGGTTAAGATAAGCTTACTGACTGGAGCCAGACTGGCTCTTTTGAGTCTTGGCCCCAACCCTAAATGTATGCTCCTGGGCAAATTCCCTCATCTCTAAAATGGGGAAAGAATAAGGAAGTCAATTTATGTATGAGGCTTAGAAGAATCCCTGGCCAAAATAAGGGATATGTAATTATATTACCAGGCAGTTCTACTTAATTTTTTAAATATATTTTTAATAATATCTATCTGTCATCAAACAAACCAGCTTAGAGTTTGATAGAGTTAAAAAGAGATATATGTCTACATATTTGCAGCTTCAAATATCATCTAAAACAAGTAAACAAACAAAACCCCACAAATTAAAAAATGTTTTAGGTACATTTGTGAGAGTATTATAGCTTAACACACTGACTCTCAATATTTAAGGGGAGGAGAATTTGTCACCCCAAAATATGTCTCTTGGCATAAGGATTGAATTAGGCTGAGTATTTTTAAGAAATAGCAGACATAGCAGAAGCTCTGAAAATAGTAGAAGTTATCCTTTTGTAAGAAAAATTTGTATTTATAAGGGTAATCTCTATTTGTAAGGTGTCTCCCTCTCTATGCCAAAAGGATAACTCTAAATCACTAGAAACTTATCAGTGCAGAAAGCAACAATTAAATCTGCTTAGCCATCTTATCCTTGCTTCTTGCCACCCAGCCCACCCCTGCCCTTCCATAATTGGCCTCCCCCTCCAACTCCCACAGCGTCCTACATCTTTCTTTTGTCTTTAGTTAAAGATGTTATTTTAAACAGTGGCTTCAGCCATTTCAGAGAGTTATTCAGTTTTCTCAGATATCTCCCATATATACAGAAGGTATACATGCTATTAACCTTTTGTTTGTTTTTCCCTATTAATTTCTTTTTTTTAAATTTCTTTATTTTGTTAAAGACATAGACAGTGTGAGTGGGGCAGAGAGAGAGAAAAGAGAGAATCCCAAGCAGGCTTTGTGCTGCCAGAGAACCTGATGCAGGGCTCAGATTCATGAAGCTGTGAGACCATGACCTGAGCTGAAACCAAGAGTCCATTGCTTAACCAACTGAGCCATGGGGGCACCCCAATGTGTTTTGATTACTTGGGTGTCTCAGACTAGAAGACTCAAGAGAAAATTATTTTTCCTCCTGTTCTATGTCTTCTGGTGAACTTAACTAAACATTGATGACTGGATCACATCTCCAGAGATTTTTTTTTTAATGTTTATTTATTTTTAAAAGAGAGAGAGTATATGTGCACAAGCAGGGGAGGGATAGAGAGAAAGGAGGACAGAAGGTCTGAGGTGGGCTCTGTGCTGACCTTAAAGAGCCTGATGCTGGACTTGAGCTCAGGAGCTATGAGATCATGACTTGAGCCAAAGTCAGATACTTAACTTAGCCACCCAGGTGCTCTACCTCAGAAGTTTTGCTGTAATTGGTCTGTGTTGTGGCCCAGGCATCAGGAGTCCTAAAATCTCACAGGCGACTTTAATATGCAACCAGGATTGAGAAACATTGGCCCAAAGACACGTTAAACAAATGTAAGGAACAAGCATATAGTACATTGGGGGAAGCAGATAGACAAAATGGAATGATTTCATGTGGTTCTTGACCTTTATTGTTACTGGGGTTGGCCTGCTAGCTCCAGAATTCTCAAATCTTGATGAGGGTGGGCCTATTCAAGGCCAATCATCTTGGGGATGCAGGAGAGGAGGTCATTACCTTCCAAATCTTGGGCTCACCAGAGACTGATTTAACTTTAAAATCAATTTATCATTTACAATAGTACTATCTCTTTCCAGCAGGAATACCTATTTGGGAAATGAAATTAACATCACAAAACTGTTTGATAAGGCTATGAAATCAGAAAAGGGTCTAGGAACCTGAAGGAGGGGAATGACTCAAAAGCAGTAATAAACTACATTCTAGATTCTAGACCAATGGTTCTCAAACTTTGCTGCATATTAGCATCACCTTGCCTGGGCCATACTGCAGACCAACTAAGTCAGTATTACTGGGGTTTGGACCAAGGTATCAGTACTTTTTAAAAATTTTACAAATGATTCCAAAGGGCATCTAAATTTATTTATTTATTTTTTAAATATTTTTATTTATTTCTAGGAGAGAGAGAGAGAGAGAGACAGCGTGAGCAGGGGAGGGTCAGAGAAAGAAGGAGACACAGACTCTGAAACAGGCTCTAGGCTCTGAACTGGCTGTCAGCACAGAGCCTGACACGGGGCTCGAACCCACGAACCGCGAGATCATGACCTAAGCGAAAGTCGGATGCTTAACCGACTAAGCCACCCAGGCGCCCTGGGCATCTAAATGTAAATATCAAGGATATTATTATACTTCCCACATTGCTTCCAAATTCATCTTTTCAATGCCTTGGTTCATCTGATAACTTTTAAATCTACATTAAAAGCACTTAATCGATATAAAAATGTGTTAATATGCTCTAATTCATCCCTGCTCAAATATCTACTTGCTCCTTTTTCTTATATAGACTCTACATAATGAGAATGCAATTAATTATTGAATTTATATAATCTATTAACCATAGGAGTATTCCAACATCAGAGTTGTGGGAAATATTAGTTCATACCTGATTTTTGGAAGACAGGAGTTATTTGAAGTGAATTTGCATTTACAGTATCAATCTTATAAAACTACAGAGAAAAAGTGAAGTAACTCACAAGGTTTTGTGATTCCTTTTACGACATCATATTGGAACTACAAATGATCAGCAAATTGGCATGAACAATTAGCAGTGTGTCTTGTCACCTAATTAAAATGAAAATTCTCTTTCCTTTGAAGAATTGGTAGAGAAAGGAGAGCTTCTGCATGTCTCTTATGTTCATTGCCAAGTGCAGTGAACTGAACATAATAGGTATGTAGTAATGCTTCCAGAATGAAATTGCCTTAAAACCTTTTCTTCTAAGATTAAAGCAATATTGGCAAAGCAGGTCTATTGTTGTTATGACTTGGGTTTGCTCCTTAAGTACATCATGAATGTTATATGTGCACATTAATAGTTGTATAATATCAAGAATGAGCTGTTGGAATCCAGTTTTAGAGTGCTCCATATTATCTAAAGAAGAGTATTTCCTTTGCTCCATTTCAATGTTGTTGATTAAACTCTCAGAAAGTATCAGAAATGCCAGCCTCTAAAAGTCATCACATTTACTACCTGGCTCTTCCATTTTTTGCCTCTCATCTTCCCACTGGAGATTTTTTTTGGTCCAAGAGAATTTAGGCAAATGCTGAAGTAGTCATTGTGATCAGAGTTCATTATCATAATGACCTGCTCATTATAAAATTGAATATTTAGCATCTCACTAAGAATTAGGAAATTCAGACAAAAGATTTCTTTTTTTTTCTTAGTTTATTGTCAAGTTGGTTTCCATATAACACCCAGTGCTCATCCCAACAAATGCCCTCCTCCATGCCCATCACCCCCCTTCCCCTCTCCCCCACCCCCATCAGTCCTTAATTTGTTTTCAGCATTCAAGAGTCATAGTTTGCCTCACTCCCTCTCCCCAACTATTTTTCCCCTTCTTCTCCCCCACGGTCCTCCTTTAAGTTCCTCCTAATCCACCTATACGTGCAAACATATGGTATCTGTCCTTCTCTGCCTTACTTATTTCACTCAGCATAACACCCTCAAGTTCCATCCATGTTGCTACACAGGCCAGATTTCATTCTTCCTCATTGCCATGTAGTATACCATCGTATAGATAAACCACATCTTCTTGATCCATTCGTCAGTTGATGGACACTTAGGCTCCTTCCATGATTTGGCTATTGTTGAGAGTGCTGCTATGAAAATTGGGGAACATGTGCCCCTATGCATCAGCACTCCTGTATCCCTGGTAAATTCCTAGCAGTGTTATTTCTGGGTCATAGGGGAGTTCTATTGTTAATTTTTTTGAGGATCTCCACACTGTTTTCCAGAGGGGCTGTATCAGTTTACATTCCCACCAACAGTGTAAGAGGGTGCCCATTTCTCCACATCATTGCCAGCATCTAGAGTCTCCTGATTTGCTCATCTTAGCCACTCTTACTGGCATGAGGTGGTCTCTCAGTGCGGTTTTGATTTGTATTTCCCTCATGATGACAGATGCAGACAGAAGATTTCTTAAACTTGATTGGGAAATTGAGGCAAAATGACTACCTTCAGTTATTCACGATTTTTGTGAAAAAATGTATAATGATGGAAATTATGAAGAGAATGATTGGGTCTCACTTTTCCACCCTTCTTATTCCATCATTTCTTTCTTGTGAATTTGTCTGGCATTATCAAACAAATAAATGGCCTTCATGAGCACTGATCTTCAACTGCAAATAAATTAATTAACAGGTTTTATGTATATTATGTTTATTACATTATGTTCTGTCATATTTATCTTAAATCTTATAAAAGTATACTTTTTAAATGTTAATATCATAGTTTATTCAGCTTAACATGTTCAACATATTATCAGTTTAATCACATTCAATATAAAAATTGAGACATTTTACATTCTTTTTTTTGCACTAATTCTTTGAAATCTAGCACATATCAATTCAGACTAACCACTTTTCAAGTGCTCAGTAGTTTCATGTAGCTAGTGACTACCATAATAGACAGTGTAGCTTTAGACTATTTGATGCCTAACTTTGGGTCTCAGCTTATTCTTACTCTTCCCTCAGAAGACCCTGCTTCCTGTTTTTCCATGCTACTGGTGAGGTGTCCCTTCTCTCTTTTCACTAGGGAAGATCCCTATGTATAGAACTGAGGGTAGGGACTTTGTCTCCTTTTGTCCTTATATTTCTACAATTGCATCTGTCAGTAGGTACCAGATACATATTTGCTGAACAAGTAAATGATCCAAGTTCACAAAGTTATTGCAACGCTTGAATAATAATGTCACGTGTGGCCTCCTACCATAGAGCTTTTTCATGGTTGCCACCCATTAAGAATATTTATTATTAACTGCTACTCAAACAAATCAGTTTCCTATCAAACATTTCTCCTCACTCACATCAGTATCTAATCCTAACTATTGATTCAGTATACAGAGAAGGTCTGCCTTTTGTTGATTTTTGCAGGCAACTCAATGCAAATTCAGTCCAATATAAATGGATCACAGAAAGAAGTTGCATGTCTTGCAGAAGATGCAGGATTTCATGTACTGAAAGCCACTAACAACTTAGAATTTGACAGGTTCAGGCTGGTCAGTTAACCGTAGGGAAAAAAAATCAGCAAGGATTAACAAACAAATGGTGTTTGTTTGTTTGTTTGTTTGTTTGTTTTAGAGAGAGCCCGTGTGCAAACAGGGGAGATGGACAAAGGGAAAGAGAGAGAGAATCTCAAGCAGGCTCCATGCTCAGTGCAGAGCCCAACATGGGGCTCGATCCCATGACTCTGGGATTATGACCTGAGCTGAAAACAAAAGTTCGATGCTCAACTAACTGAACCACCTAGGTGCCCCAAGGTACAATATTTCTTAAAAATAACTTAAGGCCCTCACTGTGCACAAAAAGGAATCTTTGTGCTGTGAAATCCAACATGAAGTGAAGGATGTTGATTATGCTGCCATATCATTTAAAAAGAATTATGCTTACTGCTTTGTTCAAATGATCAGTGTGTAGTTGTGGTTAGAACTTATATTTAAATATGAGAAACTTTGCAAGTTTCAATTTCATTTTTAAAGTACAGCCCAATCAAAAAAATTTTAATCCATAGTTTACTCTGAAATTTTGTCACATGTTTTTAAAAATTATATTCACTTTAAATAGCCTTCATCTTGGTACTGATTATTCTCAACTAACAAGCCTGACCTGGTTTGCAGGTGGCTTTCTCTAGGCCCAGAATATGGGACTGGAGGTCTTGGCTAAAGTCAGAGTCACACCCAGGGTGGTTACCAAGCATTTTCTCTGCTCCGTCTCTCCATAGGCTGTGAATGGCATGAACAGGAAAGAGGTAAGCAGGTAGCTATTCTATGTGGGCCAGGCCCAAAAGTCAGTGGAGCTATAGAATGAGCTGAAGCTCAGGTTCAAGCAGATGAAGCAGATACCAGGGAGGGTCAGGCCTTGTATGTGTGGAGGACCTTGAATGTGAACCCTTTCTCTAGAGACCCCACTTTGGAACTTGGCTCAAGGTAGGAATCAGATAAGCCCTGGGATGTTCTCTGCTATCTTAGTAATAATGGAGAAACCAGACATAACCCAGCTGCCCAAGACTTTTTAAGACTTTATTTTTTAGAGAAGTTTTAGATTCATAGTAATATTAAGATGAAGGTACAGTTTGCCCCTATAGCTGCATAGCTTCCCCCATTATCAACATCCCCCACCAGAGTGATAGATATATTTGTTACAGTGGATAAATCTACACTGACATATTTTTATTACCCAAGGACCACAGTTTAGTATTCACCCCTAGTATTGTACATTCTATGGATCTGGCCAAATGTATAATGACATGTCCTATCATTATGGTATCATACAGTATTTTCACTGTCTGTGCTCTGCCTATTCATCCCCACCATACTCCTACCCCCAAACCCTGGCAGCTACTGATCTTTTTACTGTCACCACAGTTTTCCTTTTTCCAGAAGGTCTATAGTTGGAATCATAGAGTATATAACATTTCAGCTTGGCTTCTTTCACTTAGTAATATGCATTTACATTTCCTTCAAGTCTTGTCATGGATTGAGAGTTCTTTTTTTTAAGCTAAATAATATTTCATTGTCTGGATGTATCACAGTTTATTTACTCGTTTTCCTACTGAAGGACATTGTGGTTGCTTCCAAGTTTTGCCAATTATGAAGAAAGCTGCTATAAACATCCATCTGTAGCTTTTTGTTTTGAATGTAAGTTTTCAACTCTTTTGGGTAAATACCATGGAGAATGATTGTTGGATCTTATGATAAGAGTATGTTTTGTTTTGTAAGAAACTGCCAAACTGTCTCCCAAAGGGGCTGTGACAAAAATACATATTCAATAAAATGTAATGCGTCAGGCCCATCCAAACCAATTAAATTCAGAATCTTGGGGCAGAAAGGGAAGGTAGAAAGTGAAAACCCAGAAATCTGCATTTTTATAAGTTCGATAAGGTAAGTCTAGTTCAAAGCTGAAATGAAGTGTCCTGCTTATTTTGTCTAAGAGTTTGAATAGAGCATTAGTGGTCCCAACATCCTTAATTTTTCCATCATCATTGCATATTTGTATTCATAGCGACCAGACAGTTGCTTCTTTTCCTAATACACATTAGAAAGGCCCATATTTTCCACTTGGAGTAGAATTATAAATAACAGCAACAGAAAGTTGGAAGGAAGCTTAAAATAGCAAAGAGTTCATCTCATCCCCCACCATCCCATCTTGAGGAGTACAGGTGAAAAAAATTTAAGGACCTCTAGAGAAGTTTTCAAAACCTTTCCAGTAATATATTCTGTAGCTAAGATAATTTAATTTAAAACAGTTTACTTATGTTAACCTCATTTCTTTTTTTCTTATCCAAAAATTCTCTGAGTTTAAAATATTGTTTTAAACAAACATAAAATCCAATATCTAGGCTTTATTGAAAACAGGGGAAGAGAGCATTGACCATATCCTTCCTTTAAACAAATCTGCTCTAACTATTAAAATATAAGCTTTTCAGAAGTCATAGTTTCCAAACTTCATTTCTTTGCCAGTCAATATTAAAGTATACAGCTAAGGGGAAAATACTGCATACAACAGTTCCAGGCATAATACACGCACAGCATAATTTGTGGCATGCCCCCAGAGAGCCAACAACAGGCTCTTAGCTTGCAAGAAGTCAAGTTGGATTAGACTGTGGGGTAAAGAAAGCATAAAGTATACCGATATGATGGGCCAGCTGATGATGGATTTTTAATTTACATTTAATCCATATTGGATGTGTCCACTTTCAGACCATAGCTGGCACCCATCCTCTTAAACCCAAGGTTAAGGATGACAATGGACTTTCCAGAGAGACTTAGAGGAAATGTATAATCAAACCATAACACAATAGGAAGGAGTGCATTTAGATTGTAACAAGTGGTAATAAGTTAACCAACACTGCCATTCCCCTCTAATCTCAATAAAATATGAATTCTCCAAGCAAACCCTAAACAAACATGTCTTCTAAAGTAGCGACATGAATAGGAAGCCAGTAGGAATTCCTCAGTAGTTGAAGACTATTGTGACATTGGTAAGTTAACTAATCTTTCTGTATCTTAGTTTTTCCCATCTGCAAATGGAGGATAATAATTATAGTGACATCACAGGGTTATTTACGTATTAAATGAGATATTTGTGGAGTATAAGAATATAGCTTGACATAAGGCAATTATACAATAAATGTTAGCTATTATTTTTATTAATATGATATCATCCAGTAGGTTATAAAAATCAGGCTGGAACTAAAATAAATTGTGTTTTACCCACAAAGTATTAGGGCACTTGGGAAATGCCCAAAGTACTTGAATTTAGAGTTAAAAATCTAAGTCTAAGTTTACATACACTTATGACTGGAAAGGACTTAACCTTACCTCAATTTTATTTTCTTTATAGACTCTGTTACTATAAAAAGACATCCCTTAAATTTCTACCAAATTACACACCCAGGAATCTTTAGAACAGTGTGTTTATTTTTAATTTGAAGGTGCCCTTGGGTGTTCCCATGTTCACAGGCAAAACCAAAGACCTCAAAAGTGTTCAAGGCTTGATTGGCCTGTCCGTGTTGGAATGTAATTTGCATCCCCTACCTTCCTGAGCTCCTGTGAACTGGAACTCAGAAACATTTCTCTGTGAAAGTAACTCAGAATCAGCTGCTTGTTAGTTCATTTACTCAGGACCAAACTCAGAAAATAAGTAGTCAATTTTCCCCCACTGGTTTAAGGAAGCTTCTTTTTTGGCCCAAACACATTCCTTTCAGATTTTATCTATCATATTAATTTTATACTGCTTGAAATAAAATTTTCTGTTCTCCTTCAGTAACCTAGGACCTTGTATGAAATCTCTCTGGCCTTATAAAGTCATGAATCCAGAATAAAATGCTTAAGTAGAAAACAAAAAAAAATGAAATTCAAAAAAATCTTGTTTTCCTGGATGCTTGAATCCTTTTACACTTAATCTAAATTACAAATTTTAATCTAAAATACTGTAAAATTATCTTATTCTAGTATATCTTTTATTTCAGTCATTCTTCTACTAGGAAGTATTTATTAGAATTCCCAGTTACATATATATCACTAAGGAGAAATCCAAGAATCTTAAGAAATGGCCCCAAATGTCAAAAATTTTGTAATCTCACTAAAATACAAATAATAGACAGAAAGCAGTGTTAACTAAATATGATTAGTTGGATGTCAAAGGCATTCAAATAAGGAACTACTTAGGGATTAATTTGGTCCCTGGAGGGAAAAAAAGCACAGAAGAGTTTACCTTCAGCAAACCCCTCAAATCCTGGAAGGTTACAGGAAATTCTCAATAGGCAGATATAATTTGAGACATTATTCAAAGAAGAAAGAACAATAGAAATGAAAAAGTAATATTTGGATATTCAAAAATAGTAGACAGTTTTCCAATCAATTGAACACAACATTTCTAAACATACAGAAATAAAAACAAGTATTTTTAAATATTAAATATATAGCAGAACTCAAAAGTGAAAGAGGATGCTACAACCATAAAGGGAATACCGGAGAGATTACAGGTGTCAAAGTCTGTTGTTTTCATGACCATTCAAGGCTAGGACCCAGCCCAGGAAAACACATTCACTACAGGAATCAGAACTGGACTCCCTGTGCCAAATCAACAGAAACATCTCAGTGCACAAACCACGAAGGATCCAGAACATTTCTGCCTGCATACCCAAGGTAGCCATTGGAAAGGAGCCAATAGCCCCACCCTGTGAGTAAAAAAAAAAAAAAAAAAAGAGTCTTCTAAAAATATTATAACCCCAAGACTAAGCTTTCATGGGGATAGGAACTGAATTCTCATCACCAACACACTCTGAGGATACCAGTCTAAAAAACTAGCACAAAAAATAATTCAGACTTAGTATGTTTTCAAGGCACTGACAGACACACCAGTGGAAATCACCCCAGGGTGGCTATCTGGATCTCTAGAAAAGTTAATTCTCTATGAAGAAAATTCACAGACTACAATCTTAAAACAAAATAGGACACTCGACATGAAGATAGTTCACAAGACATGAGGAACTAGCAATAATAGAACAATATGAAAGGCAATTTATAATAAGTACATTTAAAATATAAAGGAAGGGGGGCACCTGGATTGCTCAATTGGTTCAGTGTCTGACTTTTGATTTTGGTTCAGCTTGTTATCTCATGGTAAGTGAGATCAAGCTCTGAATCGAGCTCTGTGTTAACAATGCAGACCCTGCTTAGGATTCTCTCTCTCTCTCTGCCCCTCTCCTGGTCACTCTCCCTCTCAAAATAAATAAACTTTAAAAAAATAATAAAATAAAATATAAAGGAAGAATTTGCACCTGTAAAATAAAAACAGGAAGTTATGACACAAATTCTAAAAAGCCAAATAAAAGTATAGTCATTAATTTTCTTAAATTTCAGCAAATTGATTATACAGAAGACAAGTCATGCTTGAGGATGGATTCAAAGATAGAATATCTCTACAGCAATAGAGGATATAAAGAAAAAGTTAGGAATCATAGAAATTCTAAATATCTGCCTCACAGAACATCCGAAGGTGTGAAGCAATAGTGGACAGACAATATTCTAAGATATAATAATGGAGAATAGTCCAGAAACAAGAAGATATAAAACTTTAGATTGAAAATATTCGAGAACCAAGTAGAATAAATAGAAATATAAGGAGAAAAGATCTAAGTGAGGCCAAGTAAACTTGTGTCAAAGAGTAGTGAGAAATGTGGTTGAAAAAGTCACTTGGTGTCAGACTACAGAAGATCTGGAAATAAGTCTAAGGAGTTTTGACTTTGTCTTGTAGAAAACAGGCACTATAAAGTTTTGGCGGCTGCTACAGAAAATGAGTATTGTTTTAGGACATTTGAAACAGGAAGGCTTACAGTAATGTTCAAATTTATATTTACAAAGGCTATTAGATTCCAAAGATGTGAGAAACACAAAAAAAGAGAAAATACAAATGAAACCTTAAGACGTTCTTTAGTCTGGATTCACTGACCAAATATTTTCAAATGAATCAAACAGATAGAAATCTATCACCTTTAGCAATCTCCACAAAGGGAGATTCATAAACCTGCTAACAAAGTTGAGGACCAGGTACAAGGCCAATTCTGAGGCAACTGAATTGATGAGCCACTCCCTTTCACCTTGGGGAAAGGAACTGCCTGAGGAAACAACCAACACAGTCACTAATAAAATAATGTGGGGTGGCTGCTTTCAGAGAAGTACACATTTTGGGGTGCTTGGGTGGCTCCGTTGGTTAAGGATCCAACTTCAGCTGAGGTCATGATCTCACAGTTTGTGTCAGATTCTGTGCTGACAGCTTGGAGCCTGGAGCCTGCTCTTGATTCTGTGTCTCCCTCCCTCTCTCTCTGTGTGTGTCTCTAGCTCTCTCTCTCTCCTTCTCTGTCTCTCTCTCTCTCTCAAAAATAAATAAACATTAAAAAATTATAAAAAAAGAGAGAAGTACCCATTTTGTTGCTCCAAAGTCTCAGAGGAGGACTCCTTCTGGACTAGCAGGTGTCAAGGAGAATTCTTTTTTTTTTTTTTTTAATTTTTTTAATGTTTATTTTTGAGAGCCAGAGAGAGAGACAGACAGACAGAGTGTGAGTGGGGGATAGACAGAGAGAGGGAGACACAGAATCCAAAGCAGGCTCCAAGCTCTCAGGGCAGAGCCCAACGTGGGGCTTGACCTCACAAATCAAGGAGATTTCTAACAGGAGGTTGTACTGAAGCTGCAGCTGAAAAGCTGAATTAGCTAAGCAGAAGGCATTCTCAACCTTCAGGGCGCTGCAAGTACAAATCTTTTGTTATGCGTGATGCACATGGAACAAAGGGAGACATCCTGAAAAAGGAGCTGGAGAAAGGTAAGTACCAGCCAATCATGAAGTGCATTCTAAGTGCCATTCTATAAAGTTTAACATTACACTAAAGGTTGTAGGACATCAATAAATGCCTCTAGAAGCAAATGCCAGGACTGAATTTGTGTTTGAGAACAATCACTTTGGGAGCAGTGTAGGAGGAGGATTGCGAAGGGAGGATGCGATAGGGACACTGATGGGAGAACAATTAAGTAATCCAACCAAGAAACAATGAAAGCCTAGACTCAGGCTTCTTAACATTGCAGATAGGGTGACAAATGTTTTTGTTCTCCTTTGTAGTGTGAAACTGTTTGCGAGTGAGATTGAGATCTTACATGAAACGAGTGCAGAGATGGTAGAGGTGGAATGAAGTCACAACTCACTCCGCTCCTGCTTCCCCTTGCATCCTGCAGCCCCTCTGAGAAACTTTGACAACCAGTGTACCAGAGAGATTTAAGAAGTTAAATCTGTGTTTCCACTCATTTCATTTAATAAACCCCTTTAGTGTCTAATCATCTGTAGTGTCAAGTTGCTCTTCACTATCTAAAGTAATCTCTGCAGGAGTTCATAAGAACTCTTGCTTTATTTCCTCAGGTGTCAAATAAATATTGCACTCAATAAATCTCTCAGTGTGTCTCTAACCTCTGCAACCATATATCAAAACTCAGTTAATTATAGTCTTGTATAAGCAGACATCCTGACCCTGTATTTCCTGAATCAGTTTGGAGAAGATGACTCTGGTTCCGGATTACATAAACAATTCAACATTTTTAAACCTTACCTCTTCTCATTCTATATTCTCCCATTTACAAGAATCATCCACCTGAATGTTTTCAATCTCTTGCTATAATTGTATGATTGTATATAAATATGAATAGCTAGCCCTGACTCTATTTGGAGCTCCAGACCTATAGTTACTGGTTGACATTTTTAATTAGCCTCTGCAGACACCAGTGCTGGCCAAAAGGAACCTTATCACTCTCTACCCTGCATCTACTACTCCACCTGTTTTACTCACTAAGCTGCGAGTACCGGCACCACACAGTATTTCCCCAATGGGCTTCTGTGCCACTCCTCACTCACTCCCCATCAAATTACTTCCATCATCTGTTGTGTCTAACACCTTAAGACCACTCATGGCTGATTACCTCCTCACCAGTCCCATAGCAGCTTTCAAGTAGCTACCTGAACTTACCACAGCAGGGACCATGGTGTTTGGCAAGCATTCCATCTGCTTTCCTGATTTCCCCAACCTCTTGTGGTTAGGCTGAGCCATGTAACTAGTTGTGACTACAGGAAGAAATGACATGTGTCACTGTCCTCCCAAATCATAAAAAGCCAGGGCACAACCAAGTAGTTGCCTCTTTCTTGCTTTGGTAACTAAAAAAAGCCATGTGTCCCAGATGGTGCAGCCAAAACATGGTGGGCACTGAGTCCCTGAGTGACACTGTGGAACATAGCCCCCATGGATCTGTGCAGAGCCTATAGAAAGAGGCGGAAATACCCTTCAGCTGCACGAAGCAACTGAGATTTAAACATTGTTTGTTAACACATCATAACCTAACTCATGCTAACACTTACCGATTGGTCCCGCTGGCTTCAGGACAGCCCTGTTTCAATCCTCTGCACAACCTCAGAAGTGATCTTTCTAAGGGGAATATATTACATGCTATAAACACTTCACCCCCACATCCTATGCAGAACTCTTTAGTGGCTTCTCATATCACCTACCTATATTCCAAAGTCTCCAGCGTGGACTGTGAAGGACTCAGCTGCCACCACTTGCCTTGCAGCCCCATTTCCCAATGGCCCTCAACACTCTTGCTGAATAAACTACCTGCACATGAACTTGTTCACTCACTTTTGGGCCTTGACAGTGCTGTTGCTTACAAGTAACACTCTCCCCATCCTCAACATAGTCTACCTAGTGAACTCCTATCCCTTACTCGGGACTTATTTCAGATGCATTTGTTCTGTGGATGTCATTCCTGACTTCAACAGGTGAAGACAACTGTGGATGGAACCCCACAATATTCTGTGCTGAGCTCCACAGCACATCACATAGACGCAGAGTCCTTTCTCTTCTCTTGTTCCTTTTATTCCCTATTGACCTGTCTTTTGGTCTATTCCATTCTTACCACTAATTCTCAGTCACACAAATTCTTCACAATAAATACCACAAAAACAACCAACCAACAAAAAATGAATATTAACACAAAATCAATACTGAAGCTCTTACTAACTGGATTTTGCCAAATAACCCAACAGGCTGTTTTCCTTTATTTTCAACTCAATTTGTTGAAAATAGGGAATGCAGATACTACAGCATAACTCCATACATGTTAGGTATTTAGTGCATTTCTTTTTAATGATGATCATAACTATATGGAAGAAGAGGACATGAGGAAAAGAGAAACTGATATTTAATTTTATCTATCTGACTATAATTTGCTACCGATGTGCAGGCAAATCCCAAGCAATTATCATAACCTATATCTAAAATTAATATATTTATAATTTTTATAATAATGTTTTGGGAAACACCTAGGTGGCTCAATTTGTTAAACATTCGACTTCAGCTCAGGTCATTATCATGTGGTTCATGGGTTTGAGCTCTGCATCAGGCTCTGTGCTGACAGCTGATAGCCTGGAGCTTGCTTCAGATTCTGTGTCTCCCTCTCTATCTGCCTCTCCCCTGCTTGCACTCTGTATCTCTCTCTCAAAAAATAAACATAATTTTTTTTTAAATAATGTTTTTGGCTTGGTAATATGAAATATTTTCTTTTTTAATGTTTATTTATTTTTGAGAGCAAGAGAGACAGAGTGTGAGCAGAGGGGTCAGGGGGAGGGAGAGAGAGAAAGGGAGAGACAGAATCTGAAGCAGGTTCCAGCCTCTGAGCTGTCAGCACAGAGCCCAACGCAGGGCTCAAACTCAGGAACCCATGAGATCATGACCTGCACCAAAGTTGAACTCTTAATCACTAAGCCACCCAGCCACGCCTCCCCTAATATTTGCTTTTTTAAGACTAAAGTGTTTTCTATCCTCTTAGTCATTATTAAAGAAATAACCTAGTTTAAAAAGTACATTAATTTTATCAAATTCATTCCATCAAAAAATGTTTTATGCTTTTTAATGAATATGTGTAAAAATATGTCTTGGGCAAACTCTAAGAAATTGTTTTTTTCCTTATTCTGATCAACCAATTATAGAGACTATAGCCAAGAAATTAATTCTTCTTCTGCTTTAATTTTCTGACCAGTCACTCCTAAGGATTTCTTCTCTAGGGATCCTTAAAGTCACTTGCTTTCAGTTGCAAAATGGGAGTCTTTGAAATTAATGGGTTTATAGCTTGAAAACAGTCCAAAGACTCAAAGAGCTATGATTTAAAAAAAAAAAAAATTATGTTGTCTGACTCCAAAGCAAATACATACCAAACAAAACTTTGAAAAACTTCAGAAAGAAGGAAAGGCCAACTTAGAAACATCAGTTAATTTCTATTAATTGGTCAGGGAATCAGCTGACACAGTGTCAGGACTAATTAAAATTAAATCATACCATAATATGTGGAAATTTCTAAATTTAATAAAATTTCCCCTCTGTGGGGATGAGCCAGGGCACGAACTGGACTCAAATGGTAAAATTGTCCTTACTTCTGCAGTTTGATATTTGTCTATTTATTTTGCTATTTACTGACCAAATGAATGACACAAAACACTGTAATAGGTCCCTTGGCCTGAATAATACCTGACCTAGTTCCAGCTTGAAATTTATAGGAATTCTTAAAACATTAACACATAAAGGCTTCAATTCTCAAATAATTCAACTATGATCATGCCAAAGAAATGCCAGTGAAAGAGCCCGTGACCCCCAGTGATTCCATCTGCTAGCTCTCCATGGTATTCCTTGTTCTCCACAGCTCATTCATTTAACTGTAATTTACAAACCTTCTCATTATCTTGGACCATTTTGGCAAGGATCTGATTTGGCAGCTTAACATATAGCCCTTTTCTGCCCTTGAAGATGTAATATAGTACTCTGTAGCCATAGCATATAACCAACTTTCATGACCCACATGAAATATGCGAGTACAAATGTAAACGAGTTGGAAGGAGATGGAAGGGAAGGGGAGTGTATATTGGGGACAGAGCATATCCACAGCCCTCCCCTCTCATTCTAAAGTCCAGGCACATGAAAGAGCCTCGGACAGGGTGAGTGCCAGCTGGCCAACAGTACTTCTGACTGCAGAGGCAGAGGCCACTCCACAGACCTGCATCCTCCCTAATCCCTCGGCTCATTATGCAGTCCCCTCACTTGGCCTTCCTTATCCTCTGTTTTCCTCATTTCAGTATAGAGGAAACCAATGCTAAAAATGTTTTCTGCATATAACATTAGCTTTATTTCATTCTGATTTACCCTTCTCTCTCTCTCTCTCTCTCTCTCTCTCTCAGGAAAATGGAATGTAGTTTGGTTCTCTGGTTTGTTTCCATTTAAGCTCTCTGTTCTCCGTCAGGTCACTTAATCCCAGGAAAGTTCATGATAAATGTCTGTAGACCACTTCATGTTATTCTGTACCTTGTCACCTTTTTTTCCTTTTTGAATCATGTTTTGTTGATTCTACTTCAAATTATGAAACAGATTGCTCCCCAGAGTGCATGACATCATGCATTTTTAATGAATGTGGCATGGAAATTAAATGCTTTTAAACCTTTCTGAAACAGCAGTAAGATGGATCCATTACCACACTGATTCCATTGCTAGTAGAGCATTTAATTTAAAAATATGCAGCAGCATGTCAGTAAATGGCAGGTTTCCAGCTAGTTCTTGTGGAAACCACTTTCTGGGGGAAAAATGTATGGATAGCAATGCAAGATGCTCTTGTCAACTTGTTCATTCTCTTGTTGCATATGATATACAGTAGGTCCTGGAGGACTGAAAACTACCTTTTTCCTCTTCCACAGCTTCAACACATGGCTCAGAATCTAGAGTATAGTGGGTACCTAATAAATGTTGACTGAAAGAATGAAGGAGTAAAATGATAGGCCATATAAACTTGAATACTTGCTTGTTGATGGTAGAAAAGATGAAAGCTTCTCTTCTTTCATCATGTCAAGGTAAACACCTTAATATAGTCAAAAAACTTTTTTTTTCTTCCAGAAAATGAGAATATATAGTTGAACAGTTTCCATCTCTCTTCTCTTTCTGGATAAAGTGTCCTTTGGCTACCTCTCTGAACTAATTCCCTACTGCACCCACCCCTACCCAAAATTAGTTCCAGGCCTGTAGCCTCTTTGCTAGACCTTGCAAACATGCCAAGAACACTGACACTCAAGAACCTTTGTTCTTTCTGTTCTTTTGTCTGGGATGCCCCTCCTTCCAATATCCCCCTGGCATGCTTCCTGGCTTCATTCAGGTTCCTGTTCAATTGTAACTTCAGTTGTTGTCCCTAATCATGCTAATTAAAAAGCACACTTTTCCCATCACTTTCTCTCCAGTACTTGGTGCCATGTGACATAATAGATATTTATTTATTTTCTGTCTCCCTTACTAGGACATTAACTCCATTAGAGCAAAGACGTGTATGCTTTGCTTACTGTATATCCTCAATATCCAGAACAGTGCCTGTCAGTAAATATCTTGTGAAGGAATAAATAAATTTAGGATTTGTTCAGTTAGCAAGGTGTTTAATAAAGAGGTAGCACCTGTGGTGCAAAGATACCTAGTTGGGGATGAGAAGGATTCAGTTCTACCATTTACAAGATCCTGGATTATTTAGTCTTGCTGAGTCTCAGCTTTCCTCTCAATAAAAAGCTATAACAGTCTCTGAACTGAGCGACCATACAGGAACAGTAGTTGCAGGAAGGATCAAGACAGAAATGGACACATTTTCCAGAGTATGAAGCCATGCCTAGCGGAAGCGGAGAGTCACAAGACTGAGAGTAGAGCAAGCTATCTAAAACTCTATCTTATCTGTCACTTGGCATCATACTTCTCAGTTTTCCTCAAAGCAATTAATCATGATAGCAAATTATTTCAGTTTAATAATTACAATATACAAACTGTAAAAACGCTTAGAAAAAATCAAAACGTCCTTTATTTCATTTAGCATCAAGCATGAGCTTCTAGAGGAACTTCCAAACAATATATCCATTTTCCGCTAATGGATGGGCATGTGACTACAGCAGGCACATTAGCAGCCTTTATAGGACTGGTAATAAAGCAAGTCTTTTTCCTTCTCTTTCCTTCTGGGAAGACTGTGCATACTGGTTGTGGTATTTTTCACCTCATGGATAGGACCAATTTGAGCAAGAATGATGCCAACACAGAGAAAGTAGAGTTGAGAGATGAAGAGAGAAGTTGTGATGACATCTAAACATGTCTGAAGTTAACTCTATCTTCTAACCTTTCAGGTCATGTGAACCAACAAATTATCTTTTATTTAAGCTAATTTGAGTTGTTAGAGGCCTCAGAAATTCAGGAGGATATGGAGAAAACAGTGAGTTCTGCTTTGCAGAAAACAAGAAGACAAGACTTGATTCAAAGCCCAAAAGCAATAGGGTAAAAATATGCTTAAGAAATTCCTGCATTTCTTAGAAGAAAAGTCACTTCCCAGCCCACCCACCCCAAGTCTCTATTTTCATCATGTTCCTGCATCTGGCCCCAGACCAGAGGAACCTCAGTAGTTCCTTAGAGCTGAAGAAATTCTAAATTTCAGCAGCTGGCGAGGCATGATGCGGGGACAGAAGTTCCATCACCATTGCTAGTCAACAAGAAGAGAGTCATTTCCTGTCATCTAGGCTTGGACTCTGGATACATTTTCATACACAATTAGTAATACTCAAAAACAGATTGATTCTGAAATACTATTAGTGCAAGTCAATTGAGTTTCAGTAAGTAATAAGGTTGCTCAGAAGCAAACTTTGAAACATACTACATTCCTAAATTGAGGATCATCAATAATTTATATCACCATAAATTTGTTTGCGTGTGTGTGTACGGTCGTATGTGTGATGTATATGATAATTGTTCATTCTCAGTTACAAAAGAGTAACAGTTTTCGAAGTGTGGCACAGAGAACTCAAAAGGTTCCTGAGACCCCTTCAATCTTTGAAATAAAATGTACTCTTATAACAAATCCAAGATATGATACACCTTTTTTTCACCCTCATTTGTTCACATATATGCAGTGAATTTTCCAGAGGCATAATGGCATGCACTCTCTTAACAGATGAATGAAGAAGTAGATAAGAATCAAGTTGTTTCTTATTAAACCAGACAATTGCACACTAATGTCAAACAATGGCACTCTTTGGAAATAATTTTTATTTTCCATTAAACACAGGTTATTTACGTTAATTTGAAATGGGCTTACTGTTACTTTCAAATGAGTAAGAAATACATATTTTTTAATTTATCAGTTTTAATTTATTTAATCTGATAAATATTGAATACAACCCACACACATAAAAGAACTTTGAGATCCTCAATAATTTTTAAGTAAAGAGTTCATGAGACCAAAAAGTTTGAGAATGGCTGTAATAGAGGAACCAGTTGAAAATACATTCAGGTAAAATTTGTAATAACTGGATATTGTACAAGTTTGCTATCGAATCTAAACTCTACATTAACTTTTTAAAATGAAAGTTATATGGGGCATTCCTCAGAAAAAAATCTTATCATTTATTAAAATGGGTATTTAACGTATCTACATTGATGTTACAATTTCCCTGTGAGAAAAAATTGATTTGCTATGGAATGGTGATAGCTTTAGCACATCTGTACTCATTAAAAAATGATAGTACTATTATCAATGAAGAGGATAGGTCTTTTTAGCAGCAGCATCTAAAGCAGGTGTTGTGAAGTTTTTTTGTGAAAAGGGCCAGGTTGTAAACATTTTGATCATTGCATAAAATGTGGTTTCTCTCTCAGCTGCTCAATTCTGCTACCATAGCATGACAGCAGCCATAGGCAATATGTAAACAAATGAGCGGGGCTATAGTCCCAGCAAATCTTTACTTATGAAGACTGAAATTTGAATTCCATGTAATGTTTATGTGTCATGAAATATTATTTCTCTTTGGTTTTTAACCACTTAACTAGCTCGTAGGCAGTGCAAAAACAAGTGGTGGGGTGAATTTGGTCTGCAAGGTGTAGTTGACCAACCCCTGCTCTAAAGTACATTCTACAGAACTTTAATCCTTTGAGATCCTCTGTGACAAAGTGTTCCATGACTAAATAAGTTCGGGAGATGTTGCAATAATGATTCAAATTGTACACTGTAATTTAAAGCCTCTGAAACATCCTTCAAAAGATTTTTTTAACTCTGTTTATCAAACCTAATGGATTACAGAAACATTTTTGTCAAATAATATTTGTTTATTGTTCTCAAACCATTGTTCCATGGAATTTAAATTGGGAATTATTGCTCCAAAGGACCCAAACTCAAATGCTCGTAGTTACATTGTGTGGTACCTATGTAAGATATGAGCTCTATGTAAGAAAATGGGTACTAATCTGCTCAACCACCCAGTATCACTGCCTTTTAATTGCATGCAGAACAAACAAAATGACCAACAAAACATACCTTCATTCAGAAGGTCATTCAGAATGTCAGAAATGACATTAATGTTTCAAAATTTATTACACAAAGGAATGGACAGCTGCTTCTCCTGACAATGAATGATATCATATCCAGACATGTCCTCAGGGAATAATCTGAGAAGGTCACAGTAAAGATGTAATCAGAGAGGATATAGTAATTGTGCTTGTGTTTTGCCATTACATGGCTCATTTTGTGTGACTTTCAGGATGTTTCTCAGACTTGAATGTACAAATTACCTGAGGTCTTATTAAAATGCAGATTCTGATTAAGTCTGGGTGGTACCCAAAAGTCTGCATTTCTAACAAACTCCATGTAACACTCATAATCCATGGATTCAGGATTCAGAAAGGGACTTCTTGCCCTGCACAAATTCAGTAAAATTCAATGACCTACTAAATAGAAGAATTTGTATCTTCGCAAGGTCCTCAGGCAATTCATATGCACATTCAAGTCTGAGACACACTGCTCTAGAGCCAGTTACCATAAACACATATTCTTGGTGCACTGGAAAGTCAGTCCAGCGGTACTAAATAATCTCTACCAATAGTGAAATATAGGGTGAGTCCCTTTGAATAAGTAAGGAAAAGAGAAGAAAAGAATATTCTTCCTTCCAAAACTGTGTTAAGGGAGCATTACTTAACCTTGAAAAGTCCAGAAACCTTTGGACTAACATCTACTAATGTATCCACATTCATATCCAGGAAACAAAAGTAAATGCAGGACAGGAGAAGCTCAGAAGTCAGTTATAAAAACTTCTGATATCAGGGATTGGAAAAAAGAAGTACATGGCAGAGCCACAAAGTATCATTTCAAGAATGCTAACTTTTGATGTAAATATTCCTATTAATGAAAACTGGCAGGATCACACATAGTGAGTACTCCGTAAAGCCACACCCTACACCAGCAGCACACCCTTGGGGGAGTTGGTGTAAGGTAGTAATCAAAAGGTTGATGTTCTCTCCCAACCAAAGGTCACAGAATAGGGACACACAACCTGAAAGGCTTACAAATATTATACAAGTCATGTACCTAACACAGAAACCATATAAGGATATTGATAAATATTTGTTGGATGAGTTCAAGAATGTCAGACTTGTGCTCTAATAAATGAAAGAGCTGTAATGTCTGTGCTTGTCCTAATTTTTTGGATGACAGTTATAACATCCCTTGAACTCAGAAATGCTACATTTTTGGCATTTTGATTTGGTGGGTAGTGGAGGGGGTGCTTAGGAAGGGCATTTTGTTTGTAAATCAAGTGTTACAAACCAGCGAGAGATGTTGGGACACAATGCTAAGAGGCTGGAGAAGAAAAGGGCATGTTCTTGTCGATAAGAATACTGAAAGTTCAAGAATGGTACCAAGAAGATTGGGCTCTTGAGAATTATGAACAGTAAACAAAGGCACCCACTCAAGTGAAAGAACAGCACAATTACATTTAGCTCAGTCTAGCCTGGGAGAGTAGTGCCTTTAGAGGCCATTTGAGCCCTAGAGAGCTTTCCCTGGGCACTGCATGAAGGAAAGGGTTTGGTACACACCCTTTGTTCACAGACCTAGCTTCCTCAATCACCCAACTCTTTTATTACCTTTCCTCTCATTTATTCTTTTCATCCCTTGGCTTCAGGCCTGGCTTCTCTCCCACCCCATCACAATTATGTTTTTATCCTTAGTCTTGGAGCACATTCTATCTGTTCTGGCTATGACCCCAGCCACTCACGATAATAGTTTTACTTCCTCATTTTTCCAGTGAACTCATGAACTTGTTTGGGTAATGCTTCTCTTTATTTCACCAGCCCCAGAATCATTTGGTACTTAGCATCTGGTCCACCTTTATAAGCAGGGTCACTGCATTCCAGGTCTGAACAGAACAGATCACATTTCATAGTCTGACCATTGTTCTTGGTTGACCTCAGTGCACATTCTGCATCCTTTCATATATATTTCTGCTGTTTTTTTTTTGAGTCCACCACTAGGTCATTTCTTATGTGGGAGAGAGTCCTTTTTTACTTTTTTAACACTAACAGAAAGCAAAAGTCCTATGTTTACTGAACATTTACCAGATTTTGATTCTTAAGTCTTAGGAAACAAGAAATATATACTGAGGCCAACTCTTACGCTCAGATTGGTAATAGTTGCACAGACTTTAGCCAATATGTTTTTTAAAACAGCAGATAACTCATTCATTAGGGAACAACTGACATCCACCAGTAGCCAACAAACTTTGTACGTTCCTTACCTGAGTTAAAAGTCAGACAGAGAGCTAGCTAATTTTAGGCCAATAGCTTTTACTGTTTGATTAACATGTTCTTTTACCTATATTCATTAATATAACAAAACTAGTGTAAAACTATTTGTAACTTAGATGAATGAAAACTATTTAAACTTGTTCATAAAATAAAATATCTTCAGTTTTTATAATAGATACCTTTTCTAGATAAACAGCCAGTTATTTTCATATACATATTTTTTTTTAATTTTCAGGGTCAAAGATTATATTTTTATCCTTAAAATACAAAATTCTATATGTAAGAAGGTTTATCCCTATTAGTCAATATATAATGAGTTACACAATCTCCTATAACATCAGCTTATTTTTAAACTAAAGTCAATATTAAACTCATGTTGTGTAAGAACAGAACTTTATACAGCTATATATATCTAATACTCTGAATATGTGAATGAATGAAGAAAGGTTGATAAAGCATACTGCTCACTCACCAAAACTGAATAAATTTAACTATTGTGTAATTATACTAATAGTTACAAAATAATTAGAAGGCATATTTTAGATTTAAAAAACATTCTAAGACTGTCTTTGAAATCACTTGTTTTTCTTGTTAATATTTAGCATTAGTTGGTTATTTGGTTATTCATAGCTAGCTTGGAAGCTTTGGGGCACTGGAAAATATTCTTATAGTTTTTGATGCATTTGTCCTGATGTGTCTATCAACCATAATACAAAAAAATTTCATGATGGAAGTTATACCTCCCCAGCCACCCCAAACTTGGTGTTGTACCACCAACATATTCCTTTTTTCATCCTAGAGAAATCAATAGATATTGGTGAAATCAAAATAACAAAAATCCCCATCTTTTAAGCATTTGCTATATACAGACACATGCATTATCTTAAAATAATCTTATCTTAAAAAACAACACAGCAGCTCTGTGGAAGGTTTTCACCACTGTACATTTAATAAATAAACTGAGACACAGAAAACTTAGCTGCTTTCACCAAAATCATACAATTCATAAATTATAAACAAGTCAGGCTCATTAGTCAGTACTTGCTAATAACAAGAGCAAGTATTACTGAGTACTACCGGCTAACAACTTCACTAAACATGTACCAAGATGATCTCAGTCCTCACAATGGCAGCATGAGGTAGATTCATTTTGAATCCCAATTTTGTGGATGAGGGGCTTATAGAGAAGTTAAATAGCTTTTGTAAGTTTGCATTGCTGATACGTTGCATAAAGATATGAATGATGCTGGTAGGGAGCTAGTGACTACTTGCTTAATCACAATACTCAGAGACATGTACTTTAAGAATGTATACTAAATTATCCACCCACCAATACTACTCATTGATACAATTCATATGCATGTAATGTTTTTTTTTAAATATTAATGTATTTGTGTGTTTATTTGCATTTATTTACCCTTTATCATGTGCCAAAATGCTAGATTTTATGGATACATAAACAAAAAGACACTATCTTTTATCAAGGAGCTCCCAATGGAGTTGGAAAAGATACATGCTAATAAATGCTATTGGATACATAAGATGGAATGGCCCTCTCTCTTCCTACAGCAACACAAAAATGCTCTATAGAAGAGATGAAGGTAAAGTCATAGGGAAAGAATGAGGTGAAATTGTCCAGACATCCACATTTGGCATGGAGTATTCTAGGCAGAGGAAACACATTTGAGAAGATAACCTAGCCCATTAGAGAATGGCATTATTACTCAAGTGCAGAAATGACACTGACCCAGGAAATGGGAAGATAAGCAGCATCTGACCTCAAAAAGTCTCCATCATTTTTAGTTTATTAATTTATTATTTCATATAGTTAACAAATATTTATTCAATGTCTGCTATGTTTCAGAAATGGTACCGGTCAATCACTAGGATGCAAGGAAGGTGCAGTTCTGGCTTTCTAGCCAGATACCGTTGCTTCTCTGAGGAGTCTGAGTTGGTAGACATTGAATGACTTTAATTAGGGTGATAGGGATTTCATGCTTGGCAATCATCATTCCTGAGTAGTGGTCTGTGTGGAAAAATCTGGTGAAAATTTAGAGAACTAATTCTAGAGCTCATGATTTCTATCACTTTTAATATTTTTGTTCTCCTACTTAATTTCAGTATAATTGTATCCTCATCGTCTAGCTTTCTAATGTAGAAGAACAGAACATTGTTTTTTTATAGATTGCTCAGTCTAGAAATAATAATGTCTGTATTTAAGTTTTCATAGCTTACTCTCAAATAAGATTATCCTATTTCACAAAATATGTAAGAACCTTATAACTGTAATATTTATTCCCTTTCTGGGGCATGCTGCTCATTTTTTCTTCTACATAAACAAGGAGCCCAACACATTGTTGTTTTTATTTTATATAGTAATTACATTTTTGAAAAAATGAAAATAGATAAGCATGTATATATTAAAAATACTAAAACATCATTAATATTTAACCAAATATTTACCATTTCTAGTGTTCTTCATTGCATTCTACAGATCTAGGGTTTCAATCTGGTATCGTTTCTCTTCAGCCTGAAACCCTTCTCCCAGCATTTTGCATAGTGCAGCTTTACTGAAGAGTTTCAGGTTTTGTCTACTGAAAAATGTTTCTGGTTTTCTTTTGTTTTTGCCTTTAATTTTGGGGGTATTTTTTGGTGTACACTGAATTCTAGATTGATTTTTTTTCTGCACTGATTGATTTTAAAGATATTATTTCAAGGTTTTATGGTCCAGAAAGTTGGCCATCATTCATTGTTCTCCTATGTAATGTGTCTTTTTCTTCCAGTTGTCTTAAATTTGTTTATTTTTAATTTTCTGCTATATAAATATGATGTACCTAGAAATGTATGACATGCCTTTATATTTGTCCTGCTTGGGGTTTACATGGCTAATAAGAAGAATTCTTCTAGGAAATGTGTCACACAAATCCGAACATATTAAGTATAAGGTCGGGGGTGGCACCTGGGTGGCTCAGTCTGTTGAGTGTCCGACTTTGGCTCAGGTCATGATCTCACGGTTCATGGGTTTGAGCCCCGCGTTGGGCTCTGTGCTGACATTTAGCTCAGAGCCTGGAGCCTGCTTTTGATTCTGTATCTTCCTCTCTCTCTGACCCTCCCCTGTTCACGCTCACGCTGTCTCTCTCTCTCTCTCTCTCTCTCTCAGAAATAAATAAAAGACATTAAAAACATTAAAAAAAATAAATATAAGGTCGAAGACTTTCTGTTCTGGACACTACAAATCCAAGTTTATTTTCCTAGAAGGTAAAAGACTCCAATGCACCATAGGACTGTGAGATTCCCAGGCTATAACTATTTCAAATCATGGTAGCTCATAACTTCTGGAAAACAAATTGCCATTTTGGAAAAGATAAGACTAAACTTTAAAAATATGTTGATCTCATACTACCATCAGAGAAGTGTGACATCAGACAAGTAATTTAAATGAATAATTTGCATATCTGACACTGTTTGGGGGATTTTGTTTTGGTTGTCACATGCTGAGCTGGTAAGAACAAAGCATTACATTTCTCATGAACATAGTACGTTGTTCTAGTCAAAATATTCCAACAACTGGTGTAGTCATGTCTAGGGCACCAGCAGGGAGTTAGCCATCAGCCTTGAACAGCCGTAAATAAGGATACCTCAGGCTGTATCTGTGCTATATGGAAAGACAGAGATTAAGTAGGGATAGAAAAGACCATAAAAGGCATGCTCTTTTCTACCTTTGGTTTTGGATTCCTCTCTGATAAATGTCTACCCTGCTTTTCACAAATATAGTAGGGAAAATAAAACCTTATAGTCCATATCAGGGGGTTAATTATTACTCTTCATACTGTAAATAATTATTGATCACATCTTGACAATTTTTCTTTTGAGATTACTAGTAAATCTAAGGGATCTCAAGCTTGAATAACAATATTCTTTAATTTTGCCAGAACTAATTAATTTTTTTTAAAAAAAAAGTCTTGACACAGATCCAGTCTGGAAGGACTGAAGCCAAAGTGAACATCCTGTGAACTCTGGATGAACAGTTCATTTACATCTGGATGTTCTGATTGAATCTGAATAGTGTATTCTTGTATCCCAGGAGAAATGAGTGAAGTTCATGTCTATGCTGGTTTGTATCCAAACAGAAAAAAGAATAAATATTAATTTTGGCATACAAATTTATTAAAACCATATATTTAGACATTTTTCTTCATAGGCAATACTGATTTCAAAATGACATCTTCTAAATAATAGTAAGAAAAATAAAATTATAAAATGATCTTTGTATTTTTCTTATACATTTTTAAATTGTGCCCTGTAATAATTAATGGGTATCAAAATACTTGGCAGCTGCAAAGCTAATCTCAAATCAGTATTTATATTTGCTCTTACAAATAAATAGGATAATTTTTCATGCTAATAAATTCAAGCCACAGATAATTATTTTTATAACTTAAAATTTCATGTTGTTTGTCACTTGGCTGTGTATTGAAGCTGTATTTTAGCACATAAAATGTACAATACACATGAAATGGTGGGGTAGACTTATTTTTTCAAAGTTTCAAATGTTAAAAGCAAATCTGTTTACTATAAAAAGTCTAATTAATTTAAAAAGACTGAAATAGAAATCTAGGGCCGCTGGAGTGGCTCAGTCCATTGAGTGTTCAACTCCTGATTTCAGCTCAGGTCATGATCTCAGTTTGTGGGACCGAGGCCAGCATCTCTCTCTCTTGGGATTCTCTCTGGGGATTCTCTCTCTCCCTCTCTCTCTGCCCCTCCTCCACTCACCTGCACATTCTCTCACTCTTTCTCTCTCAAAATAAATAAACTTAGGGAAAAAAAAGAAATTTAGGTTTCTTTTATGTAATGATTACAGTAATTCTATTCCTGAAGTTGAGGACTATAGCATGAAAGAAGCAAAATAGTGTATTTAAGCATTCATTCAACTTATTTATCCCACCAATTGTTTTTGCATGTGTTAATGCTGGAGATAAGGTAGTAAGCACAACAAATACATCCTCTGCCTTCCAGGAGCACTGAGTTGCTTTGGGGATAGATAATAACCAACAAAGTGTTCAATTCATTGTATAATTAGAATCATGGTAATTGAAATTAGTTAGAAGTACATAGTACTAAGAAACTTCTAGCTTCTCTGGGGAAAGAACATTTTAACTCAGATCTAAAAGATGGGTAGGAGTGAGATCAAGTAGGAATGGGAGGTATATGGACAGAGGCAAGTTGGCATGAGCCACAGTGCAGAGATTAGAAGGAGACTCAGAACAGGTGATTTAAGGATCTGCATGAATGGAATGCAGTGAGAAAAAGAGAGATGTCAGAGGTGAGGCCTGGGAGGTCAGCAGGGCCATATCACACACGTCATAGTATGCCTTATTAGGGATTCTGGTCTTTATTTTAAGAGCAGTGAACTGATAGTTATTAAAGAATCTCAAGCAGGAAGAGGCATGATAAGTTTGCATTTTAAAAATCACCGCATTGGCAACATAATGGAGAACGCATTGTACTGATTAATAGTAGATAAGGGAGATGACTTCTTGAAATTTGGCACAAAAAGGGGGAGTAGTTTGACTATGGGCAATGCGGATAGAGAATAAAAGCAATGTCGAATATAGTGATATTTAGGAAGCAGAATCAACAGGAACTGGAGATTGATTAAACATGGGGGTTAAAGAGGTTGAGTCAAGAAGGGTGTTCAGGTTGCTGATATGTCCAATTAGTGGACATTGGTGTATTTGTTGAAGCAGGCAACACTGGAAGCGACTCACAATTTTCTTTTTTGAATCGAGGAAGGAGAAGGAACACACCAGGAATCTGGCGTACGGCATACTGAGTTTGATATGCTTACGAAACGTTCAGGTGGAAACAGTGAGCAAGCAACTTTATATGCTCAGAACTAAGAGGAGGCTTATATTTTGCAGGAAGATAAGTAAAGCCCTGAAAGAAGGTGAGAGTGTCTCAGCAGGCTTTCTCAACAGAAGTTCTGCAGAATCCTATGGTCTGTGAAATATCACCAGGGCTACTATGTGTAAGAATGATTGAAAAAATATTAAACATCAGCTTTGGAGCTTCATGTGCTACATGAAAAAATGGTCTGTGACTGAGGATTCCCATTAGGAATCATGTTACAGAATTTTCGGCCTACAAAGCAGCAGGCAGTGGGATAGTATTCATAGGGATGAGTCCGTTCTGACATTTTGATGCCAGCTAGAGAAGGCCTTTGATGTCTGATGGGTGCTGCTGTTGCACAAAATAGAGGAAGGTAGATGAATGATATCAACCTCTTTCTCTCAAATTGCCTTTCCCACCTCCCTTTATGCTCAGCCATCTGATTTGAAGTAAATGAGTTTTAGTAATTTAACAGAAAATCAAAGGAAACTTTTCATTCTAGAGAAGACATTTATTCACACCAATAGTATATTGTTCCCTGCCACCTGCTCTTATAATAAATGCTGCAAAATGTGTATTACATCGGTGAAAGGTCAGTTGTATTGTGAGGTTTTAGAATTTCTCAAGATTTTCTCACTTTGTTACTGTGTCTTTCTGTTTCATATTTTATCTGCATTTGTGTTTCACAAATATGTCTGAAGGTCAAGTATGGTGATTTCTGAACATGAGGATACAAATAAGAATGGAAATGGAATTTCTAGATTTACATCTATGGATAGTTTTGACAAGGTTAATGATAAGGAATTGCAATCTTCCAAGTCAATTCACCGCACTAGTTCAGCAAGGGACCCAAAGGAAGTTCACCTTTACAACAAAAGCTACTTAATGAGTTTTACATCCAGCTGCCCTATGCATTGTGCACAGTCTGGGGCAAACAACTAAAAAGTCAGCGATAACTCTAGCAAAATTGGAAAGACACCTACAAAATACAGGCATTTGACAAGGAAGATGCTAATATTTTAAAAACCAATGTGAATCTCAAAAACAGAGAATAAAGATTTTAGTTTAAAAAAAGTCACATTCACTGAAAAGTCTCAGAAAGCAACTTATTTAGGAGTAATTAGGAGCATAATTTATAACCTAGAAATAATATCACATAGTTTAAGAGAAGTTAATGGTAGTGAGCAAAATTATAGTTAGTAAAATGTGAGGGTGAGATTCTGTACAACAACTGGAAGAGTTTCACTCTCAACCAGTATTATATGTTGACATATTGATGATAAGCCACATGACTCTAAAGAGGTTTTGTATAATAAACGAAATAAACAGCTTCTCTTCAGCGTGATGAATAAACAAGTTTTCCCAATAAATGTCATACTGCAGAATTCATAAGATCTCAAAATGACAGTGAAATTTAAAAAAATTTTTTTTCTGCTACGAAATGTTATTCAAAACAAGGAGATACATTTGATGTTCATGTTCATCTCTGAGAACAGAAGTTCTGTTTTGTATGAACTGCATTGCTAACTGTGTTGATGGTGACCCTCGAAAGTTCACTTTCACACTGACATCACAATACACTGATTTGTTTTCAGAGAGCTACTGGTGTCAAAACCTCTTGAATATGAAATGAAAAAATGTTGGGATGATATTACAAAAATTATCAAACAAAGACCAGTTCACTGAAGACAGGTTTAAAATAGTATGAAAATCTAGAAAGGGAGCACCTATACCTCTATGAACAGAAATCCAGTGGTTTAACGGCACACAGTTCTCAATAGGGTGTTTGGGACAAAAGGAAATTATAGGAGCACTTTCCAGATATTATTAGGCCAGATTTTGCTGGATGTTTTGATGAAGAATGGCTATAGAAACTAGTCTACCTAGCAAACATTTTTCATCACATTATCCAGTTGAAGAAGTCTTTGTAAGATCCAGGAACATTTTTTCACTTCATGTGACAAGATTCTTGAATTTAAAAGACAACATATCTGTAGAAAAAAATGTATTGCAACAGGAAATTCTGAAATATTTTAACTGCTACTTGGGTTTGAGAGGGAAGGGGCATATGACAAGTCTTAAGCCATATTGGAAACCACCCTGAGAACTTTGGAATAACACTGGAAGTATTTTCCCTTTCAATCCAAGTGTATAACTGTGAGAGATCTTTTCTCTAGATTTCCTTTCAGAATGGGAACTTGACTCTGAGAGAAGATGAGTAACTTTGAGCTGAAGTTTGCTTATATACTCAAGATGTCAATTAGTGTTCTGCCCTTAGAGAAGTTCTGGGTCTTCTGTAAAAGCAGAGTATCCTGCCACTTATAGGGAAATAGTGAGTATTTTACTGTGGTTTCTACTTCCTTCTTTTAGTGTTTCTTATTTAACCAGCATCAAAAACAAGGACCGTAGTTTTCTGTTTACAGTTGAAAATTAAGTACACGTAAGCTTATCTCATATCTTTGGTCCTGAATTATATATTTTTGCAGCAAAAAACAAACACAGATTTCATATTATATATGTACCTTTCATTCTTTTGGTTCAAACAATATTTTACCAAATAAACCTAGGCCTATAAAAGAGATGGAGGAACCAACATAGCTGCACAATAATATTGCAGCTGCTAGGCCTATATTTAAGTCTAATTGTGTCACTCACTAAGAAACTATTTTGTCAAAGTCTTGTATAAAAAAACTTCAGCTTTTGCGTATCCTAAACTGTATTTTTATTTATGTTGCTTTGGCTTATAATTTTAGAAGGTTTACTATTCAGCACTGACAATAAATCTTTGTATTGTAACTAACAATGTAAAGCAAGTTGTTCTTAACTATAGAGAGCAAACTGAGGGTTGCTAGAAGGGAGGTGGGGGAAAGGATGGGTTAAATGGGTGATGGGCATTAAGGAGGGCACTTGCTGGGATGAGCACTGGGTATTACATGTAAGTGATGAATCCTTAAATTCTACTCATGAAACCAATATTACACTATGTGTTAACTAATTAAAGTTTAAATAGAAACTTGAAACAAAAAAAAATCAAGTTACAAACTTGATTTAAATTTAAATGACCAAGTCTACCTTTAAAAAGTAAACATCTGGGGAGTCTGGGTGGCTTAGTTGCTTAAGCCTCTGACTTCAACCTAGGTCATAATCTTGCTTTTAAGAGTTTGAGCCCCGCATCAGGCTCTGTGCTGACAGCTCAGAGCTTGGAGCCTATTTTAGCTTCTGTGCCTCCCTCTCCCTCTCTGCCCCTTTCCCACCTGCACTCTGTCTCTCTCTCAAAAATAAATAAATATTTTAAAAAAAGTAAACCTCAAAATTAAACAATAAATAAATAAATAAATACGAAAAAGTAAACCTCATTTTGGCTTAAACCAGTTATTTCATAGACTTTATTGTTTGACTTATGAGTTTTAAAGATACGAAAATAAAATAAATGGCTTTTTAAAGGTAAGCCGAGGTTAATTACCATTTCTTTCAATAAAGATATACTAAAAAGTCATTTTAGTCATATAAATAGGGAAAGAACATTCTTGCCATATATTATGCATCATGTCACATCTCATTAGCATCTTGTTTGGCAGACATTTGCGTTAAGTCTTTTAGGTATTCTTGGATGAGGCTTTTTAAAAATCAAGAAGAAAGCTTTAAGTAAAGAAAAAGAAAAACAAAATTTTATTTCAAGTTGATATTTTTCATGAGAAAGGGAGCCACACAAAATGAGTATGCTGATAAGTTGGCCAAACTAAACATATCCATAGAAAATTATCATTCTTTCCTCAAAAGAGTATTAACATTATTATTGATTGATCATATCTACAACTTATTGGTCATGCTAACATACCAGAAGGTGTAGATATAATAATTTTTACTTAAGGATTTCCTAAGACCAGGAAACTATTGAATAACATTGGTCTTGAGAAAGGAGAAAAGGGTTAGGATTAAAGCTTGAAGGAGTTCAATGTTTACAGTTAGATAGATGAGCTAGCCAAAAATCTAAGAGGACATAGTATCATGGAAAGCAAAGTAGCAGGGGTTTCCGCTAGGATGGAATAATCAGCTATATTATTCTTTGATATGAGGTCAAGTGATATGAAATCTTAATAATGTGTGCTGGATTTGTCATCAATCAGAGAAGTGACTGATGACCTTAGTTTACCCTTTCAGGAGATTAATTAGTAAATGTGAGCTAAGGAAATGGAGCCATTGAGCAAAGACAACTGTTTTCCTTTCTGTGCTATTTTCTGCGTGCTGGGAAAGAAAGAAAAGAGTTATACGGTAACTGAAGGGAATGAAGAACCTTTTTTAAATGAAAAGATTTATATATGTTTAAATGCTGGTAGGAAGGATCCTTTAGAGAGAAGGTGAAGATACAGAAGAAAAGGATAGTAAAGAGAGGATAAGAAGGGGATGGGATTCTGAGCTTGGTGGGAGGCTTGGCCCTATGGCAAGAAGGGTCATCTCTACGCAGTGGGAGAAGGGGGCAACAGTGGGTACAGAGGCAGGTAAGCTTGTAATGAGGAAGGAGGGCTGGGTTTCACAGCCTGGAACCACATCTTTTAACTTCTAATTCCTTGTTTTCTCCATTATATAACAATGCCTAAAGTGTAAACTAAAATGAAACTTTCAGGTTTAAAATAACAATATTTTACAACATTCATATCCCTCTCCTTGCTTTCTCTTTTAACCCCCTCCTATTCACCTATCCTGCCTTCCCTTGTCCCCAAGGGACCAAGAACAATGAGCTCTTTTACGATTGTTAAATAGGGTCAACAATTCAAAGCCTTTTGTGGACTTTTGTAGTGGTGAACATATCTGCCAAGAGTTGTAACCACAATAAGGTTTTGAATAAAAGCAGAATCCATATGCCACAGCTTTTATCAGGCATTAAGTCAAAAGAGGAAAAAAAGTTATGAATTCAAGCACATACTCGTCTCTCTCCATTCTAGCTCTGTTCTAATTTCCTGTTCTATGTCACCTTATATTGTGATTGCTTTATTATTTACATTTCTGAAAGAGAAATTATTTGAGATTTAGAAAGAAGGTAGGTAGAGATACAAGAAGTTAAAGACTACTTCTTCCAAGCAAAACAAACCTCAGCCTACTATTCAACTCACTTTACTTTTGATTCAAAATTATCATTTAAAATAACAATAAAATGGCCAAATAAGTAATTCCTTATGTTATAGCATAAGGTTTAAGTAAACATTTGTTACTCTGGGATGATTAATATAAAAAACAAATTCTTCTAAATGAAATTCTGTATCAGTGATACAGTTTTGTTACATAGAAATATTCTTGGCTTGTAGAATTTTAAATTTCCATAGTTACAAATTTTCTAATTAGGTATAAATACAATTTTTAAAGGCATTCATTTATTTATATATATTTAAAACTTTATATTTGGATGAAATCTCTTTAAAGGAGAAATTGTTTCTGAATAAGTTGAATCACATCAATTTTTTTAATTTTTCAAGCTAAAAGCATGTAATACCAATAATTGCATAGGACTCAACCTATTATTACAAGTACTTGGCACATAGCAGGCACTTGATAAATTCTTCTTAATGTATGAATCTGAGAACTCAAGCATGTATTCTACTTTATCCGGAAAATACATTATAGAAAAGAATGTCATCAGCAAGTCAACTTCAAATGTTCAACAGAGCAATGTATGAACTACTACACAAAGCAAATTAACTACTATACAAACAAATCACAACCATCGAAAGAGTTCTTGACAGCTTCTGATAATGTCAATGAAAATCAACAGGGGAGAGTCTAGAATAATCACTTCGTTGGCATTCTAAAAATGCCAATGTTGTAGGAGTCAATGAAACATTAGCCAAACAGAGACAAATCTATGCTTAAGGATTTACCTTCAATTACTGGAAAGAATCTTTATTCCCCAATTTCATTTTCAAATAGAATGAAAATAAAATACCAGGAAAAGCCCATGAACCCTAAAACAAATAAAATTTAACTTTCCACAAGGAAATGTTGAATTTAAATGTTAAATTTAAATTTTAATTGTTATACACACCTTCTGGCAATTTTTGAATCAGACACACTTTATAGAAGTTGCAATTTTGGAAGTTAGACTTTAGGACCTGCTCCCAATATAAATTGGGAAGTGCACTACTTCTACACACACACAGCCCACTAACTATCACATCACCCTATTTTATTTTTTATAGCATGTATCACTATTTAAAATAAATGTTTGGGGCACCTGGGTGGCTCAGTTAGTTAAGCATCTGACTTCAATTCAGGTCATGATCTCATGACTCATGAGTTCAAGCTTTGCGTCAGGCTCTGTGCTGACAGGAGCCTGGAGCCTGCTTCAGATTCTGTGTTTCTCTCTCTCCCTGCCCCTCCCCCACTCACGCTCTGTCTCTCTCTCTCAAAAATAAACATTAAACTTTTTGTAAATAAATGTTTATTGAATAGGTGGGAGGAGTTACTTATTTTGGAATTATTCATTGTAAAAATACTTAATTACCTATTTCTAAATCATAGAACTTATTTAGCAGGTGATAGCTGTAATTTCAGGATGCATAAAATCTTTTTATTCTTTTTATCTCACTGTACTGCAAATATAAACTGCATTGTGTGATAAAAGCTGATTGTATCAGTCATGTGTTTTGATAAAGCCATCATGAATTACTAATTTTTAAGAAAACTTGTTAAAAGCCATACGTGCCCATTGTTGCAAGCAAGATTGTACTGAGAGGCCTCAGGAACTCCTCAAGTTAGTCACTTTTGAATCTGAGCTCCCACAAAATATTCCATGTACTCTACTAAACACTGTACATGCCACATCTCAGGTAATCCTCACAAAAACTTCTGTTTTAGGTGCCATTACTTAGCCCATTTAACTCATGAGGAAGTTAAGCTCAGGAATATTAAACAGCTTTGCAAGGTGACATGACTAGTGGGTGATCAAACTATAATTTGTGATCCCAACCTTGCATTTGATCATTATCTTATATGGCATCTCAATAAAAGCTCCTTCCTTTTTCAAAAACTTACTGTTGTCCTAACCTCACCAGATACCACCGATACCAGGAGAGAGGCCACACAAATCATGGTCCTCTTCCCTTCCCCTAAGAGAGACATGTTTAAATAATGTAAAAATATTTTTTTCCCTGTAGGCTCACTCTCCTTCTTGAAATATGGGGTTTTATACCATGTTTAAGAACCTCAAAGACTTACCTAAGTTCCTGGGCCTCTTTCACAAACCCTTCTCTCTGCCCCAGCCCTGTGTCCTATGGCAGTTCTCAACTAGAATGACTGCACCCTTCTCTCCCTCAAAGACATAATTTTATGTCTTTTCTCCTCAATTCTCCTCAAGACTGTCCCAGTGAAATGATTCTTTTTTTTAAAAAAGTTTATTTATTTATTATGAGAGAGAGATAGTGTGAGTGGGAAAGGAACAGAGAGAGAGAAAGAGAATCCCAAGCAGGCTCTGCACTGTCAGCACAGAGCCGGATGCGGGGCTTGAACTCAGGAAACCATGAGATCATGTCCTGAGCCAAAACCAAGAGTCAGATGCTTAACTGACTGAGCCACCCAGCCTCCCCTTTAGAGAAGTGATATTTGAATGGCCTTAGCTCAACTTGAGGCCAAAAATGGTTTGCTTATCACTACTGAGGGCGCTGCCAAGCTCTGAGGCTACTGAGGTTGAGTGTGTCTTTGTTTCTCTCCCTTGATTCAGTTGGCATTTGTCCTCTCTACCTTATTAAATTGGAATCCCTGAAAGTAAAAGTTCCTCAGTAAGTGTGTTCCCAGCAGTTATCAGTTGAGTCCACACTGAAATTTGACAACTGATTATATCATTCTGCTAAAAAGGAAAACTCTGTTGAGAGGGTCACCAAATCCCTTCCCGCTTTGAGCATTTGCCTTTACTGGCTGCTTACACCCTTGCGCCACCTTCAAAACCAGGAAGCACATGGTGTTTCCCGTCCTTCTTGCTACCTTTCAGGAAATGCCTGGCTTTGCGTCATCTGGGATGCACTGGCTGGAAATGCCAGAACAAGAGATGGAAGAGGAGCTGACACCAAATCCAGACAGTGGAGAGATTTTGGCCTGGTCAAGTGTCTGACTTTCTCTACTTCCTTCCTGCTGTTCCTCCTTGAAGTCATGTCTACAAATTAATAGTGACCTTGTATACACCAATATAAATTTTACCAGTCCATTTAGATATGAGGTTTAATATTAAATGGTAGGGGGGCTGGTTGGCTCAGTTGGTTAAGCGTCCACCTCTTGATATCAGCTCAGGTCATGATCCCAGGGTCGTGGGATCAAGCTATGCATTGGAGTCTATGCTGACAGCATGGAGCCTGCTTGGGATTCTCTTTCCCTGTCTGCCTCTGCCCCTCACTCATTCACTTGCACTCTCTCTCAAAATAAATAAACTTAAAAAAATATATTAAATGGTATTAAATACTTCCACTTAAAATATTCATCCCTTCTTAAAATTCTTTAATTTTAAATCATTACTATCCTCCTAAAATAATGAATTATTTTATAACTAGCAGGAAGATCATTTCTATTTTTCTATTAGAAAAGAGCACAAAAATTCCTACTCACTTTAATCCTATATCCATTAACAACAACAACAACAAAAAACTATTCACAGAAAAATATTTAGAGCCATAGAGGAAAGAGCAAAATAGCTAACATTAAAGTAAAACAGCTGATACTTAATTACATTTATTATTGTGTAATTTAGACCCTCCAAGAAGCAGATGCCAGGGCAGGATTAGATGGAAAAAGAGATCTGCTGAGGGAAACACATGCGAAGGCTGAGGGGGCAGAGGAGCTGGTGAGAATGAATCTCTAGACTATGCTGCAGTTTCTACATCTCTTCTTTGAAGCTGAATGGACTTGTCTGAGTGTTGATAACTTTTTCTTATTATTTCTTTTATTTTTGATTGATCAAAAAATAGATAGTTAGCCATAAAAATTAGTAATATCTAACACTAACACATGAATTTGTTTTTATAGTAATTTCAAAACTAACATTAGCACTCAGAAAACTATAGAATGAAAGCAGCTTTGAGTACCTGGGACCCTTCAGGTCATCAGATCCAGCTTTTCACCCACAGATGGGTGTTCAACTCTTCTCAGAACATTATCTTTGTCAGGGAAATAGCTTTATCACAAAGCAATCTAGTTTATTACTAGTGAACTTTAATTATTAAAAAGTTCTTCTTTTCATTTATTTTTATGTAGCCTTTCAGAATATCTTTCTATAACCTTCCCCCTAGAGCTTTAAGAAGATATACTAGAAGAAAGTTGCTGGGAATTCTTCCTTCTATGGCCTGGGATAATGAATACTAGTTCATCTTACATTTCTTCTAGAATATTGTTTCCATAATCATAAACACTTCAGTCACCCTCCTCCAGAGGTGCCATTAATTTTTCAATATCCTTCCAAATACATGGCAGTCAGAACTTGATTGTCAGTCAAATGAAGTGATTAATGTTAAAGACCGTAGGATGATCAGGTCTCTGTATTTTTTTAATGAATTAGATTTGGGGCATCATATGTCCCAGAACTGTTTCATGTTTAATTTGTACTTAGTGAAAACTTCTGAACTATAGAACTATAAAATTAAGTCCAGATAGAACTTCAAAGATGATATTATTCCAGCACCCTCTTTCTCAGATAAGGAAATTAAGAATCTAAAAATTTTGTGGCAAGTCACACAGTGTAGTTTGTGGCAGAGTCAAGCTTAAATTTTAAAAGTCTTAATGCAATGCTTCATTAAAAAAAAATTTCTTACAGAATGCTTCCCATCATCCACTTAAATAGTCTCTTAAGCTCAATGCAAAACTTTACATTTATTCTTTTGCATGTGACATTTATGGCTTTTGGATTCTGTGAAATCTCATCATTGGAACTTTTTTAAGATTAAGTTAAGAAAACTGGAGAGTGATCTTAGTGAAAATCCCTGAATTATTGTATTAAAATGGATTTCTGCAATTTAGTCCCACTCACCTCTTGAAGGCAGTCCGTATATACCAACTGATCTTCCTAGGCCAGTTCTTTTGCCTTGACCATTTCTTGATCTTACAGGAAAACCCCTGATCTGTTAACACTTCTCACCCACTTATTAAACACCAACCATCCTTTCCTCGCCAAAGGCATATGTGCCACTTTTGGAAGGATTGCATCTGTTAACCTCTAAATCCTTAAGTATTATCCATAAAGTTGGGATCTCAGCCTATATTCAGACACCTTGTCCTAGTAGTGACTGGCCATGCCATTTTACTTGTACATTCTACCTTTCCAGAGGGCTGAGCCTCAACACCTCCCAGTAGAGCTCAGAGTTTGGCATCACCATTTCACCTGTTTATCTCTAACTGTTCATGTCTGTCTACATTTTTCAATTATTTGTAGCATGTCTACTATATGTAAAATATATATTAGCTGTCACCTTATTCACTCAGCACCTGTTTTGACTATTTAAACCTATTGTGAAAGCCTGCCAATTTCTGCCAATTAATAGGCAAGCATACATTAAATAAAAAAAAAAAACCAATGTTCTGAAGATAAGGGTAGAGTGTATACATCTTAAATGTACAAATTATAGATCTGCATTTAATTACAAGTATTGATTTGCAAAGTATTTAATGGTACTCTTGCTATAGTTTCTTGATCTAAGGTACTAACTGGAACCTCCTTATGATAACAGAGCTTATATATTAAGCCATCATTACATAGGTCTTGCTTTCTAACTCAGTAATTTCATTTTACTTTCTGTATGTTTCTGGTTGTTGGTTGTAGTTTCTGTTCCTCTTTATATTCTTGGCCCATAACCAAAAATAATATGGAGATTAAATCATCCCCCATATTGTGACAATCATGGTCAAGGAAAAAAAAAAAAAAAAGACCTAGACAGCATGCCCTGTTGCTACAGATCCTTTTTCTTACCTGTTTATTAAGGATTAAGAGGGGACAAAGCTTTGAAAGAAGAGCAAATCATCTAAAGATTTCCATTACTTCCTGGTAGCCACAATGAACCATCGTAAGCTGAAATCTTATGAACTTCTTAAGATCTTTTACTTTCACTTATCTACTCATCCATCTACCCATCCGCAAACAAGCAAAAATATTTTTCACAGGTCTGCATGGTAGGCTCAGCAGGTTGATCTAGTTAATTTAAGGAAATTTCAGTATGTTAGAACTTTTGAATGGTCTGAAATTTAGCATAAATCACATGAGAATGAATGTATGAGAGTTTTATGCTTAGTTTCAGAAAAGGAGGTTCCTATGAAACGTTTGAATTACTGGAACCTGATGTAGGAATCTCAGCTCAACACATCCTGTACTTGGTGGACATTGTCTGCTATACCCTGATATGCCTTTATATGCCTCGTATGATTTCTCATCTTGACTTAGCTTATCCTACAGATAGAAACTTTGTTACTCCACATTAGTGCTCCTCGGGAACTACGAAAAAGTGTTTAACCAGTCTAGAGGAAGTCAAACATACCAAACACAGGAACTACAGAGGCAATTCCCATAGACTAATTCTGAAATCATGAATCTATGTAATTATTTACTCTTTACAACAACTCAAGGTAGTCTAGTATAGATAGGGCAAAGAGCTAGGCTGTCTGCATTCAAATCCAGGTTGTATAATCATGTACAAGTTTCTTAACGTTGCTCTGTCTCAGTTTCTGTAACTATAAAACAAGGATGAAATAATAACTAACTAGCAAGGGGAGTAATAAGTGAACACATGTAGAAGACTTGAATAACACATGATAAATGCTGTAAGTATGTTATTAATATAACTTAACCTCAATTTTCTAATGGTAAAAATAACATAGACACACTCTATTCTGTTTAAACTCCACAGCTTGTGAATCCTGAACAGTAATACTGAAATACTATCCATGTGTCTTTGGTTTACAATTCCTTGATCTATCTCTGCCCAGACCGTATTCAATGTGACAAAGTGAAGGATTTTCTCCCACTGGTGAAACTCTGCCATCAGGCCAGTGAAGGCATGAAATGACTGAAAACTGCTGTTCCATGAACACAATGTTTATTATTATTTGCTAACTTGTTGGTATATAAATGTCTCCTCTTTCATGGTCAAATTTTCAACATCAGTGTTAAATGGGAAACTGAGGCAATCATATAAGTTTGGCAGAATAGTGAGGGGCAGATGAGAGAGGTGAGATTATGGTGTTAATTAGCCTATTAATTCTTTCAATATCTTCCTTCACTTGAGCATTGAGGCCATCCTGGAAAGACTTAAACAAACATACTCATAATAGCAATTAAAAGAAAACATTTTAAACATGTTGGACCAAACTAAAAATCTAAAAACAAACAAAATCCCAACCGTTACCTTAAACCTGCACTATATTTCATCCTTCAGGATACCAAGTGTTAAACATATTTAAAGCAGAGAGCTCACAAGAAGTACAATGGAAAAGAAACAGCTGGTAAGCAGCTGCATAGTAATACCATAGGCCAGTTTTCATTAAACTGAAAAATAGCGCATTCAATTAGAGCCTATAAGCTCAACTTCATAACCCTGGTTATTTCATGGCTAAATAGGAAGTTTCTCCTATGTTTTATTCCCTTCATATACTGGCCCAAACCTGCATCCCTAGGTTAAAGGCACAAAAAAAAAGATACAAATTTCAGTCACATTATCTGCTTTCTATATCTAAAATTCAAAAACTCTCATTCATTCCAAGTAATTATGCACAGCATGCCATGAGAGAGAGTTTTTTGTTCAAGGAAACCGAAAGACAGCACGTTGATGATAACTTGTATTTACATGACACTTACATTGGTAAGAGTTCCAAGCAAATACATGTGTGGCAAAGGTCAAAGCCACCAGTCCAACAGGGGCTTCTTTTCTATTTCAAGTCATCCCTGTAAGGTAGGGTTTCCTTTTCTGTTTCAGTTTAGACATTATCAGAAAAGTCAAACCACAAGAGAATGAGGAAAATTGTGATAAAATGTGGTAGACATTTCTGTCATCCATGTCCCACACAACCCTTTGCTGAAGTCTGTTTCAGCTTCTCTAAGATTTGTCTTTATTATGTGACATAATTAGAAGCTTTTATTGCTTAAAAATAAAGCACACTTGATAAAGCTCAGCTTGATGCTTAAAGATCCATATAAATCATTAGCATGATACAAAAACCTGCTAATGACAATTCTTTAAAATCCTGAAAGTGCCAAATAGAGTAGGAAGTTTGAACCCATTCTTGTTTCTTTCTGAGGAGAAGGGATAGTAATCATCTCAGAACATTAATTTATAGAAAACTATTAATTAATGGCCAACTTTTGCTAGGCACTTTGAGGAATAAATCTCACAATTCAAGATGTCCTTAAGATACGGTAGATACCATTTGTGTAACCAAAATAGAAGGTTATAGCCCTATGTGAGTTTACCAAAAAGGAAATTTTGATTCTGTGGTGAGAGAGATCAATTATATCCCCAGCCTAGAAGGGCAGTCGTTATTCAACAGACAGAGATGTAGAAGGGAACTGGAAAAAAAAAAAAACTTTCAAGGAGGATGGAATGACAATAAGATCATGAAATAAATAAATAATTTTAAAAATTTTAATGGCATATAACAGGAGCAGTGAGTTACGCAATGTTATGTGTCAATTATATCTCTGCAATGCTCACAAAGGCAGAAAGTATGTTTGTTTACATGACCAGAAATAAGCATTGTGCTTAAAAGAGAGTAAGTGTTCAATAAGTGTTACCTCCCATGATTATCATGAATGTTTTGGTGAGACTAGAAAGGTAGTTAGACACAGACCACCAAGGCCTAAAGGAGTTAGGGTATATATAATGAGAAACGGAAAGACATTGTTAAGTTTTGTGATCAGAACACTGCTCAAGTTAATCTAGTAAATAAATTGTAAGGAGACTAGAGGTAGGACTATCCTTGAGGAAGCCAGTGAAACCCTAAATTAGATCAGTACCTGTGAGCATGGACAGAGAAGAAAGGTAGGAAAGATTAGATAGCTTGGAGGACTCAGGAGCAAACCATAAGAAACTCATAGAATATTCTCTGTCTCTTCATAAAAACAAAGGGCTAGATTCAGAAATGACTCTTGAGTGCAACATTAAACTGACCACTGGGATAAGGAAACAAACTCTAGGGCTTGACAATCCTTAAGATATAAATTCCAGATAAATTAGACATTTGCTGATAGGAAATTTCCATCTTAACCAAGAAAACATCAGGAAAACAAATTATTTTATGACTTAAATCTAAATCTAAATCCTAAGGGAGACATTTATTTAATAAAGTAGTTAAGAATGTTGACGGGATAACCAAACTGCCAGGGTTTGATCCCAGCCCCAATCACTTTCTAACTATGTAGCAAGTTACTTAACTACTGCACCTCAGTTTTCTGTATTTGTAACATACTTGTGCCTACTGGAATCTAATTAATACCAGTATCTATTTCAAAAAGTATTTGTTAAGAGTAATGACTGAATGCACCTTAAACACACAGGACCCTGCATGGTATATAATTAGCCACTGATAAATGTTAGTTATCTTAATACTGAGCTATTCCTATTTGATCTGGGCTGAGATTTATAGGTGGCATATGAATTAATCCCAAATGCTATGCCACTTCCCTATAACTTGCAAGGGTTGATCCACACCCCATGATGTACCACTACCCTAATAAGACTAATTAAATTTCCATTTCTCCTCACTCACCACATACCAAACATACAAAGCTTGATAATTTTGCATACAATTTGAAATATTACTCTTCCTTTCATGCATCATGCTTATCCGCAACAAATAGTTGAAGGGTAGCAGGGACCCAGTATTAGAGCAAATGACTAATAACAAACGTATTAAAACAAATTCTTTATGTGGGTCTAATGATATCAAATACTTTCAATTCTTCTATGATTCATAAAGTGACATTTTCAAATTTGTATTACAGAAACAAAATCTATACCAGAAGTTCATTCTGTGTAAGAATTTATTATTTTTTTAATTTTTGAGAGGAAGGAAGGGCAGAGAGAGAGGGGAAGAGAGAGAATCCCAAACAGGCTCTTCACTGTCAGCACAGAGCCTGATATGGGTTCAAACCCACAAACTGTGAGATCATAACCTGAGCCAACATCAAGAGTTGGACACTCCACTGACTGAGACACCCAGGCGCCCTTCTGTATAGGAATTTAAAAGAAAATGAACCAGCTTTGTGTTACCTTCTTGGATAATGATTTAAAATAATACAAATTGTTCTGCTAGTTTATCATCACACAGTAGAATGATACTCCATAACCACTGTATAAAAATATGAAATGTAGATGATTTCATACATAGTGAAATAGTAAACTATTTATAAGCACATAATTACTATATAAATATAAAATGCATATTAATTCAAGTATTTCATATTATCATTCTAATACACAAACTTTCCTTTGCTTGTTATGTGCCTTTTCAAGCCTTCAGTGATTAATTGCTTTTTAATGATGGACTAGTCATGCCAAACAATTTGCTAGATTGAAACTCTTCCTTGGATCAATACAGCATCTGCTGAGTTTTTAACTACCCTGAATTATTAATTTAGTGTCATTATGGACATGCTAAATAAATTAATTCCTTCACCCACTATTGGCTGTAAGTTCAGTACATTAGAAATCCCTATTTCTTAATATTTGAAAAAATTAAGAAAGAATGAGCTACAAATTTTAAAAATAGCATTCACAAGGCTTAAGAATGAATTATTGCAAGCAACCACAGCTCTAATTTCTAGCAACTACTTTATTCCTTAAATATTCTCCTTTAAAGCAAATATATTTCACCTTGTACCACACTGATCAGGAAGTGATAACCATGAATACCTAAAGAAATCCACTGGAAGTCAAGTTGACCTTCTCAGAAAATATACTTGTCATGTGCATAATTGTTCTGAAAGTCAAACAAAAAGCCCATTCATGACTATTTTATAAAATCACATCTGTCTAGATAAAGCAAGCCATGTTTTTATGTCAATCCATAATACTAAGAAACATGATTAAAGGATCACATCTGTTATCCTCTTATTCTTCTCCTTTATCAGCAAATGAAACGTAAATATAAAAAAAGCAAATTGATCTTTAACCAAAGGAGAAGGGAAAATACTCTACCTTGTGCTTATCAATACTGACAAACATACTGCCAAGCTCTAGACTCAAGAGACTAACAATTGCCTACAGACTAAGGGACAGTAACAACTTCAAATGCCTCCTGACAGAGCTTCCCAGATGCAATTTATCTTATTACTTCCGAAACAGGGTGCATATGTCAGGTTTGCAGTGTTAGTTCGACCCCTCTTGTTCAATGAAGGGAATAAGAAGAAAGCACTAGAAGTTCTGGCCAAGAACTCAAGCTTGCAGTTAGAATGTCCTTAAATTCAACTCCCAGCTAACTGAATTGGGGTAGCTACTTCTCTAAACCTCAGTTCTTTTATCTATAAAACAGATACATGTAAAGGAGTTAGCACGTATCCTGGTACAATGTAAGTCTTCAATAAATAGTAGACAGTAAGATGATGATTGCAAGTGATTTTCCCCAAATATAAAGAGAAGAATAGCCATATTGGTTGCACAGAGTCAAGATGGCAAATTCATTCAGCAGGAAAGGCATGAATGATGAGAATATTTGAATGAATGGATAAAGGCCTTGTATTATCTGCTTTCAGTTAATCATTAGCGACAACACTAGAGAAGTAAGTGAGGCCAGGATTCAGCTTTTAGGAACAGAGAATAAGACCTAATGTTATTGAGTGGCCAATAATTTTTTGTAACCAAGGAAGTAAATGATCAAAATAATTCTAGCCATCGGTGTGGAGGATGACAGAGATGAAGAAGGGCTTGAAGCCTAGAGCTCAGTCAGAAATCAATTGTAATAATTCAAGCAAGAGGAGGTTAGGACCTGAACTAAGGCAATGTAAGGAATTTAGTAAAACATAAGGCATGCAACTCCAACACTAAAACTGTTATTAGATTCTGGATTCTTAGCCTCAAGCCTGTGAGGATGCTTGGTCTGTTTTATATGGAGAAGGGAAAAAACACTGTTCATAGTGAAGTTCATTTTAGCTAGAGTGATCCTAAAAAATTCCCCAAAATTAACTAAGTATGCAATTAATTTAAGTCTAGTACTCAATTACTGTTTTTAATAATATGAATAAATATTATAGTTTAGCTATAGTTATATACTCTGTAAAATGAGAATAATAGTGGAAACTATTTTATTGTGTTTTGTAAGGATTAAGTAGATTAATATATGTAGGATGTCAATGTCTGACACATATTAAGTGGTTTATTTAGCAATAGTACTAGTGATAACATTGTTGTCCAGAATATAATGAACCAGATAGCCTATATCTTTAAAATTTTTTTCTAATGCTTATTTATTTGAGAAAGAGAGAAAGAGTGCAAGCAGGGGAAAGTCAGAGAGAGAAGGAGACATAGAGCCCAAAGCAGGCTCCAGGCTCTGAGTAGTCAGCACAGAGCCTGATGCGAGGCTTGAACTCAAGAATCACAAGGTCATGACCTGAGCTGAAGTAGGACGTTTAACCTACTGAGCCACCCAGGTGCTCCCAGATAAGTCCATATCTTAAAGAGGAAAAAAACTCAACAAGTTACCATGGATTTTTATCTTAGCACTGCATTCAAATCTTTACTGTCTTTTATTTGACGTATATAATTCTTAGAAGGCTTTAGCAAAACCTTACAGTTGAGTGAAATTAACAGACAAAAGAATGTTAAAAATGAAAATTAATGGACACTGAGGAACAAAATAGGAAAGCTAAAAGCAAATGCCCTAGGAAAAGAAAGCTAATGCATATTAAGGCTAGTTGCTTAACATAGTAATTCATTTAATCCTCAAATTGTTTATTGTCAAATTTATCACAGAGGAGGTATTGAGCAGCAAATCAGACAAAGCAAAAAGCTGAATTTGGGAGATAAAAGACAAACTAGAGAAATTCTTCTAGAACCCAGACCACAAGGGTAAAAAGATAAATATATATATATTTTTATATTTATATGTTCATATCTATATCTATATCTGTATCTATATGTGATCATATATATACATGAGGCCAGATGCAAGGAAACAATTAATGGATAATAGGAATTCTACAATGAGAGCAAGATAAGAATCAATATTCAAAGAAATAATAGGGAAAATATTTTCTGATGTGACAAGGGTTTAGTCTAAAAAATGATAGCATTGTATTTTAGATGGATTTATTGAAAACAGGTGGATTTATATGAATCCATAAATAACCAATATTTTCCAGAAGCTTAAGTTTTAGTAGTATGCATGGGCCTGGGCTACTATACTAACGTGGACAAGAGACCACTGAGCCAGTGTGCTACACTCTTGACATGTTCAAAACATCTCAAGTTCATCTTAGAGTGAGTCAGAATAATAAAATATGTGTGTGTTTGTGTGGTATGCATATCTAAAAAATATTTTTAAGGAAAACTACAAATCAATATCTTCATGAATGCAGTTGCAAATATTCATAATAGAAGGTTACCAAATTGAATGGAACATTATATAAAAAGGATAATTCGTCATGACTCAACAGTTTATTGCAGGATTTCAAGGTTGAATAACATTTAAAAAATCAATACATGTAATTCAACACATAAACAGAATAAAGAAGAAAAATCCCATGATCATCTCAATCGGTATAAAGCCTAACATTGTTTCATGATAAAAACTCTTGGCAAATTGGGAAGAAACTAGAAAGAAACTTCCTCAACTTAACAAAGGGCATTTATAAAACTCCTACAGCTAACATAATCATTAATATTGAAATATTAAATGCCCCTCCCACCCCAGTACATAACTGAGAACAGGAAATGATGTCTGCTTTCACCATTTTTATTCAATGTTGTACTAGAGGTCCAAACCAGATCAATAAGAAAAGAATAAGAAATAAAAGGAATGCCTATTGTAAAGGGAGAAGTAAAATTAAAATGACTTTGTTCACAGATGACATGACCATGAACACAGAAAATCCTAAGGAATCTACAAATAACCGACTAGAATTAGTAAATGCATTTATTAAGGCAGTAAGATATAAAGTCAATATAAAAAGAAACTATAAAACACAAATTTTCAAATACCATTTATAATAACATGAAAAAACATTTAATTCTTAAAGATGAATTTAATAACATATATTCCAGACCTGTATAAGAAAAACTGTAAAAATTGCTGCATAAATTAATGAAGAATTAACTAAATGGAGACATATACTATGTTTATGGATTGAAAGACTCAATGTTGTTAAGAAGTTAATTCTTTCCTGAAAGGTATATGTATATAGTTCAATATTATCCCAGTAAATCTCATTGAGGTTTGTGATGAAAATAGACAAGCTATTTCTGAGTTTTAAACAGAAATGCTGAGGGCTTTTAAAGTAACCTAAACTAATTTTTTTAAAGAACACATTTTAAGCACTTCCTGATTTCAAGAATTATTATAAAGCTACAGTGACCAAAATAGTGCAGTTATTGGTTTAAGGAAAGACATATAGATTAGCAGAATGGAGTATGGTCCATAAATAGACTAATACATATATTGTCCGTTGATTTTTAAGAAAAGTCCCAAAGTAATTCAATAGAGAAAGAAGAAGAGTCATTTCAACAAATGGTGCTAGAGCAACAGGATATTCATATGGGAAAAGAATAAAACCTCAACTCTTTACACAATATAACTCTTTATCACAAATAACAATCTGTTTGAAATGGATTACAGAACTGACTGCAAGTGCTAAAACTATAAAATTTACAGAAGAAAGTAAAGGAGAAAAGTTTCACAATCTTTACTAGACAGAACACAAAAAGGAAAAAATAATGACTAATTACATTTCTTCAATCCCAAATAGTCTGCTCTTCCAAAAATACTGTTAAGAAAGTAAAAAGGCAAGCCACACAGTAAGAGAAAATATTCATACTGCATATGTTGGACAAAGAACTTGCATCCAAAATATGTGAAGAAATCTTACACTGAGAAGCCTTAATAGTAAGAGCACAAACCATCCAAAACAGATACTTCTTAAAGAAGACATATGAATAGCCAAAAGGCAAATGAAATATGCTTAACATCACTGGTCATTAGAAGAATGTAAACTAAAATTACAATGACACGCCACTATATGTACACATTGGAATGACTAAAATTTAAAAGACTAACAATATCAAGTGTTGGTGATGATGTAGAACAACTGGAACACTCATACATTTTGGTTGAGAGACAAATGGTGCTATCACTTTGGATATCAATTTGGCAATTTCTTAAGAGCTCAGAAATTCATAAACAAATCTATGGAGTCTCCCAAATTCCTCCCCCAACACTATCTCCCATGCCTACCCAACCATCCACCCCACTTTCTGGTTCCCTAAAGCTCTCCTTTCCTCCAGCTAAAAAGCTGTCATTTTGTTTACCCTCCTCTGCTACTCATTCCCTGTGACTGCACCACTGGACGAAGTAGTGAGAGGATGCAGATAGAAAAATAGCACTAAGTGCTTGTCTTGCCTCCTTGGGACCTTACATCCTCCAAACAAAGAAGAAAGTTCCCTTCCCTCAGAGTCTCAAGCACCTGTGAACCTTCACTGCCACCCTTCTCATTTGCAGAAGAGCACTTTCATGTAGAGACTGAATGAGGGAAATTCTGAAGCTCCAGTTGTCCACTCCAATATGCACTTACAGATTTTGGCTACCTTGAATCTAAGCCAGAAGATTTAAGGAAAAAATGGGGAACTTACCACCAATTTAGTGGTACTTCAAATTCTCATATTCTTCTCCACCACATCTGCTACTATTTATTTTTTAGAGTCCTCAAATATCTGCTTTATGCATTGTCCAGGATTTATATGTACATTCAGTGAGAGATACAGAGTATTCCAAATGACTCTCTCCAAATTAATCTCTGCACTTACAAAATATAGCAACAAAGAGCTGTGCTTCTACTAAGTATTTTAATGCTGTTAAATGATGCTAATCTTTCATCCTAGGGAAGAGAAACAATATGAATATTCACCAAGTACAACCATGTACAACAGCAACTAAACTGTCCCCAAACAAAACTCCTTAGCAAACAAATATTCAACCAAAAAATTAGAAGTAGATTATTGGGGGGGGGAGTTCATCAGGAGTTCACATAATTTTTTAATTGTCAAAGTTTGGTTTAATTGTCAAAACATAGTAAGCCACTTTGTTATATAATCAGTAACAATTGTGTTCACAGTAAGATTTGTTCATGCAGTAAACTCTTAAACTGGTATATAAAATATGTCGTGTTTAATGTCACTGCTTTGTCAATAAATGCCTCAAGATGTCTTCTTCTCATATCTAGTAAATGTTATTTTGAAAGCTAGAATGAGATTCTGAGAAAGAGGTGGAAGAAATTTGAGAAAGAACCTATTCAAATACATCTTCCAACTTAGGTGCCAGGTAAAACTAAAATTTTCCCAATGGAGAGTCATTTCTTTTGATTTATATCTCATCTTTTCTTGGCTGATAATGCAAAATCCAAGGAGCCAAGGTGCTGAACACCCAGTACTTCACCACCCAGACCCCCACTTTGGTATAAGGCACTCGCCCCACCCAAAGGCTGAGCACATTCACTGCCTTCCTTGCTCAGCCCACATGGGGCAGCTCACCTTGATGGAAGGACCAATCAATGGGTTGGGGGCAGAGACAGGAAATAGGTACAAAGATCCACCTCAGTTCAAGAAATTGAGCTCCTGTGCTGTCCTTGGGATGGCTGAGGACTTTGTCAGTGCATTGCAGTTATTCTCTTTCTGCTCAAACTTGCTTCTAGTGCTACTGCTTATTCTTCACTTACCGTCCTGCAAATAAACCTGCCCACATAGTCTCTTTTGCAGAAATGGCCTAAGACAATTGAGCAAGAAAGAGGGAAAGGAAAACAATATCCTTTGTAAATTAGTTTTTCACATCACTTTCTGGCTTTACAGAAAGAAATCAGGGCAATCCAAAATACTAAGTCACTAAGAGGAGGCAGAGTGTGGGTGGAAATGCAAATCTTTGACTCAGTAATTTAATTCAAGATGATATATCTAAAAGTTACCAGAAAACCACATGAACATTTATTTTCAAAGCTGTTTGTTACATCATTGTGAAAGACATGAGAACAATATAAATGTCCAAGAATGGGGCATTTATTAAATAAATTATGGAAACCTCAAATGATGGCTATTCCATTAAAGATCACATTACATACATCCTGCTAAGAGAAAAAAGTTAACTAACATATACTCTCAATTGCCTTAAAAATGCTTATTTATAAATATGTAGTTTTAAATTTTTTTTAATGTTTTATTTATTTCTAGGAGAGAGAGAGAGACAGCATGAGCAGGGGAGGGTCAGAGAGAGAGGGAGTCACAGACTGAAACAGGCTCCAGGCTCTGAGCTGGCAGGCAGCACAGAGCCCGACGCGGGGCTCGAACCCACGAACTGCGACATCATGACCTAAGCGAAAGTCGGACGCTTAACCGACTAAGCCACCCAGGCGCCCCTAGAAATATGTAGTTTTAAAACAATGGTGATTTGCTATCTGGTGAGAATATGCATGATTTTTATTTTCTTTATATTTTTCTGATTTTATTAATTTGTACAACAAAGCTGAATTGCATCGAAATCAGAAAAAATCATTTTATAAAAAAATTGCTTAAACAGACATATACCTACACAAAATTTCTTAAGTCAAAACAATTACTAAAATGAAGGTTAAAAAATATACTTCCTAAAAGTTCATTATGAATTTAATGAATTTGTAAAATATTTCAATGATTAGAATTCATATTTACACATTAAGAGAAGACTCCTCGTTTATGAAACTCTATAGCAACTAGCTCTATTTTGAAACTGAATCCTCAAAAATACAGTGTGTGTATTTTTGAGTTCACAAGAATTTCTTTGGTGGCTAGAGAAGTCAAACACTCATGATTTAAAAAATAGAAGAATAAATATAACAAATAATCCATGATAAGACTATATTAGGAATATATAAAGATGGTGGCCAGGGACTAATTCCCTATGAGGTTATTTTTATACATTTGAATAAGAAAATATAAATAAATAAACATTTAAGAGTTGTACACAGTTGTGCAAATAAAGTATCAATAAATACTGCAGAATCAATAAATCAATAAATACTGCAGAAATGGACATTTTTGAGGATGTAGTACCAATGACAATATATATGTAAATAATGAAAAGCAAATATTGTATAAGGATTATGACAATGACCATGACTTAATAGATTTGAAATTACAAGGCCATATTATAACATATATACCTATAATTTACAGGATATTCTTTGACACAGCAAAAGTTAGTTTTGCTTGAACTTTAGTAAAAGGTTGAAAGACCAACAAAAGCAATAGTGAATTTTTTAACAAATAATATCATGCATTCTCATATACAACCGTTTTTTTTCTTGTTTTTACTAAGGAAATGAATTGCCACACCAAATTAAAAAAAAAAAATAGCTGTGAAGAATGTGAGTAGCAACATACAGCCAGATTGAGAAGGTACAGGACATAGTCATTGCGAGAAAAGATTAGTCCTAATTTCACTGAGACCCACAGAAGCTGTAAAGCAGTTAAGATGCAACATTACTACTTATATTAACACTAACTGAACTGATGTGAGATCTTAATGATCATGGATGTAGCTATGGGTCACACAAAGGAGTGACTCAGAAAAATAGATTGACAGTGCTTGGGCAGTGACCAAGGAGACAATAAGACAGGGAGAAAATGTGATTTTGCTATATCTTAGGTGATGGCAATGGATTTGTATTATTTTTTAATTCATTTAGTTAGAAAAATTTGACTCGTGACTACAAAATAATATTTAAGTTAGGAAAAGGATTATGTATTATCCTGTTTTACATAAAAATAATTTTGTAGAGCACCATAGAACATCAGTTGATTAGAGTCACTTTTACATCCATGATAATTTTAAGAAGGTAATAAATTCAAGTTAATGATAAAAATTGCTTTTCATTACTAAAAGTGTGCTAACAAGTGTGCAGCTATTTCTAGGTTGCTAATGACTTTCAGGCCTCTTGATTTGCCTTCTTTAAGGTGTTTTTTCTTTTCTTCTTTAATGGTTACAAATATATGAATGTCCAGGAATACATGCTATAACAAGAAAGAACAAAATAAATATGAAAAGGAAACAGAGAATGTCAATGAGATTGACTTTTAGATTGGGAGGAAGGAAAGTTTTACATAAGCATATCTAAGCCTCAGTTCCAGAATTTGCTCTAGAACCCTAGAATGCAGTAGAACTGAGATTCTACTGAATACAGCTTTTATGAGAGACCCATCCTAGTGAAAACGTCATAAAAAACTATGTTGTTTATTTTCAGCGTGTTTTCCGTCATATTTTCTACTCATTAAAAATTAGCAAAAGACAAAATATTTCAAAAATAGCTTCTCAATGAGTCTGAAGTAATAGGAATGCGAAGAGCTGAGAGTACATTCTGACCTGTGAGTGACGTGATCCTTTAGTTAGAAATCAACCAGAAAGTGGCAGGTATTCCTCTGCATGGTAACCTCCATTTACAATGAAATAAAATATGGTCAAAGGGATAATTTAAGGATTAGAAGCTCGCCAAGGCCTTCTTTACATGGAAGTATAATCAACTTTTCTGTGACACCACACTGGACAGATTCTCTAAAATGTATACATTGCATAGTGACCTTAAAAGAGCAGCTCGAAGCAGCTGACCAGATTAATTCACTGGTCACCAGCTACCTGGGGTTCTGGATTTACAAGGTATGTATAAACATGAAAATGTTTGTGAAAATATTTCAACTCAGTGAGAATTTTTCCAAAAGAATTCTTTTGAAATTCTGGGAGAGAATAGTGAAGAGCTGAAGTAACATTTAGTTAAACTTCTAGTCCATTAGTAATAACAATATTTTTTAAAGCAAAAATTAAAAGAAAGACTTTTTTCTAGCTTTTATTGAGGTATGTTAAGAATAAGAATTGTTCACATTCAAATATGCAATGTGATTTTTTTTAAGTTGTACATGATTATTTAATACACATTGTGAAATGATTACCATAATCAAGTAACATATTCATTACCTCTACAGTTACCTTTTGTGTGTGATTAGGTAAGAACACTTAAGTTCTACTCTCTTAGCAGACTTCAAATATACAGTATAATATTATTAACTATAATATTCATACTGTACATTAGGTCCCAAGCACTTATTCATCTTATACCTGAAAATTTGTACTCTCTTATCAACATTCTCCTCCATTTCCTCTACCCTGCCCCCAGTCTCTGACAACCACCATTCTTACTCTCTGGTTTTATAACTTAGACTTTTTCAGATGCCACATATAAGTGAGATCATAATAGTATCTGACTTTCTGTGTCTGGGTTACTTCACTTAGCATAGTGTCCTCCAAGTTCATCCATGCTATTGCAAATGGCAAAATTTCCTTCCTTATTATGGCTAAATAATTCCATTGTGTATATGTACTACATTTTTTTTTTTATCCATTCATCCATCAACTGACACTTAAGTTGTTTCCATGCCTTGGCTATTGTGAATAATGCTACAATGAATGTAGGAATGCAGATATCTCTTTGAGGTATTGAATTAATTTCCTTTGGATATATATATCCGGAAATCAGATCGCTGGATCATATGGTAGTTCTATTTTTTAATAGTTCCATTTTAAATTTCTTGAGACAACTCCATAGAGTTTTTCATAGGGATAGGACCAATTTATATTACTTTTCTTTACATTCCCCAAGTTTTCCCTTTTCTCCCCATCCTCACTAACACTTGTTATTCCCTATCTTTATGATAAATTTCTAATAGCCATCCTAACAGGTATGATGTAGTATCTCATTGTGGTTTTGGTTTGCATTTCCCTAATGATTAGTGATGTTGAGCACTCTCTCATATACTATTGTATATCTTCTTTGGAAAAATGTCCATTCACATCCTTGCCCGTCTTTTAAATCAAGCTACTTGTGGGTTTTTTGTTATGAAGTTGGATACGTTCCTTATATATTTCTTATACTAATCTCTTTTCAGATACATGGTTTGCAAATATTTTCTCCCATTCTGTAGGCTGCCTTTTCATTTTGTTGGTTATTTTCTTTTCTGTACAGAAGCTTTTTAGTTTGATATAGTCTCATTTGTTTATTCTTGCTTTAGTTGCCTATGCTTTTGATGAAGAAAAACTCATTGCCAAGACTGATGTCAAAGAGATTACCCACTGTGTTTTCTTCTAGAAGTTTTATGGCCTTAAGTCTTACATTTAAGTCTTTAATCAATTTTGAGTTAATTTTTGTATATGGTATAAAAGTCCAAATTCATTCTTTTGCTTCTGGATTTCAAGTTTTACCAACATTTTCCCTTTCCCATTGTATATTCTTGGCACCCTTGTCAAGGATTAGTTTACCCCATATATGTGTGGATTTATTTCTGGGCTCTCAATTCTCTTCAGTAGGTCTGTGTGCCTGTTTTTATCCTGATACCATATGACTTTGATTACTATAGCTTTGGAATAGTTTGAAATCAGTAAGTGTGATGACTCCAGCCTTTATTTTTCTTTGTCCTCCTTGCTGTCCCTCTTTGGCTATTTGGGGTCTTTTGGCTCCTCACTTTCTTTCACTGATGTCTTATAGTTGTCAAAAAATGGTTTTAAAAATTATTTCACGCTATTATTATTAGCAAGGTCACTGGAAGTGGATTTCTACTTAACATAAACATAAACACATTCAATCTTTGCTTAATTATTCATCACTGATATACTTGTAACATTTCCTTTAATACTTAATTGGTCTTTTAAAAAAGCAACTCTAGATTTGTTATATGCAGAGACTCCTAGATATTATGGTAATAATATTTTGTAAATATTGTATAATATTATATAAATATTGTATAAAAGATTAAGTCTTCAAACATATTTCATCTTCTAAGGTGAAACATAACCATTTAGTTCATTAATATTAATAGTATATTAGAATAATGGTATGCTGTGGACTACCTAGATTTTTTTACTATCTTATGAACATAATTTTTGCTTCTCCATGGCTCTGCCTTTGTTCACATCATTCCAATGCCTTGATGTCATAGAAATCTTCACAAAGGCAAATGAAATTATAATTACAACAACCTTCACTCCCATCCAACTATCTGGTAATTGTGTTCTTCCACAGGAAACTGAAATTTGGTAAACATAAAATAAGGTCCTGATTACCATAATAATCATTATTTTTTAAGAATTTATTAAGTGCTAGGATTTCTAGATCCTTTCTGTACAGTTTCTCACTTCATCTATATGAAACCCTTAAAAGTAGGTTCCATTTATATCCCATTTCACAGTTGAGGAAACTGAGACACACAAATTTATCTTGCTCCAGGTCATTCAAGAATAAGTGTAATGTTTGGAGTAATATTCAAGTAGTTTGGTTCTTGTATTCAGGTAATTTCATCCCTATATACTTAACTATTTCACTATATACGTTAGGGTATCTGGCATTTTACAAATTCTGGAAGTATCTTCAAGATACCGGTTTTGCTATATCCTCAGTGGCTATTTTTTATAGTCCCACCCCATTCAACACTGCTATAAAGATGAAAAACAGCTCCTTTGAGGAAAATGTGTATTGTCTATAGACTGAAATCCTTCATATGTTGAATAAGTCTTGTAAAAACACTAAATAAAATTTCATATATGTTAGATAATGATCTGGCAAACAAAGGCAAGCTGAGGGCAAAGCACAAGCTAACACCCCTCTCCTGCAGGTGGGATATGTGTGATATTCCTCAGGCACTCCTGGCTACCCAAGAACAAAGGAAAGGGAAAAACAAATGTTAACTGATAAAGATCACAGTCCTACAGGACATGAGTCTCATTCAGTTTACAACTGTCTTAAAGATTTACAGGGGAAAAAAGCAATTTTATCAATAGCCAAATCTCCAGAAACTATAGATTCAATTTCTTGGAACCCTGACACCAGCCTTCATAGGACAGAAAATCTTATATAATCAGTCACTTCTTACAACCCCAGTGCAGCTCTTTCTGCCCACAGGTCCTGTCCCTGTGCTTTAATAAAACCACCTTTTTGCATTGAAGACATCTCATCTCAAGAATTCTTTCTTGGCTGTGGGCTCCAAATCCAACACTTCAAACCACATCAGATAATATGTATATATCTTGTTTTATTTTATGTATCTTGCTTGCAAATAGGGAGACATTAATATGTTTGTATTTCCTTTTTTATATGCAAAATATTATGTGGTTAGAAACTTTAAAAAAATCTAAGGAAAACAAATACCACCATCCTTCAATTCAGAGAGAATCCCAGAGGAAATCACAGAGTCTCTGGTTCCATATATTATTTTACATAAATCTCAGACATAGAAAGATATGTGTTACTTACAGATCACAAAAACATACCGGTAAACACATTTTTAAAAGTTCACTCTGATGTAAATGGTAAATACGCTAATATACTAAGAAAACATTTTTCATCAATAATGTTAGTAACATGATGTATGATTCAAGATTAGTGAAATGTTGCAGTAGAAAAGATTATTTTAAATTTGTGTAAGTGTAAATTTGTACAATAATGTCATTTGCAGGACTAGAGATGCATGCAAAGATACATGCACTAAGGTGCTCATTTCAGTGTATTTTAAACAATAACAAAGATTCAGAAACACCTTAAGTATCTCAAATGTCTAACCAGAGAGGAATGGTTAAATAAAATCTAGTAGATATGTAGTAGAATATAATGTGGCCATTATCATTTATTTTATTTTTTATGTCTGAGGACATGATAAGATCTTCACAAAACAAATTCTGAACCAGGATTCTTAAAATGTATGCTTTTCAATAGACGACCTGGTGCCTCAGCAAATAGATCCTTGAGGGTCCCCTGCAGGTTTTTAGGCATGTATCAACTATCAGGGAGGACAGACACCATAAGGGAGCCTCAGATACACATTTTCTCATCCACATCCTACTCCTAAGAGTCATAATTGAGGTAAGCAAGTGTTTTTAATGAAGATATTGCATCTATAGGAATTTGCACTACATAAAACCCAATTCAAAATCAATTATATCATTAACATTTGTTGTGAAAATAAAGAACTTGTATGCCTACAGTGTTCAATAATAGGTCTTTAATATAACTTTTAAAGTTACAAATATACCATTTATTAAAATCTGCTATAGAAGAAAAACACAAAGCAATTTGTACACAAACACGTACACACCCATACACACATCTTGTAAAATTACTAAGTAAAAGTTTGATACTGTTCTGAGTACTTATTGGACATACTTACACACAAGATTGCTGTTTTGAGATTAATCCTTTCTAATAATAGCAGTTTTAATGGAAGTCTCTTTAAATACTCTAAGTTAAATGCTACAACTTCCCTGGTTTGGAGCATGTACCAGAGAGAAGAATTATGGAGAGGAGGCAGTCTGGTCAGGTAGAAAGTGCTACCTGAGAAGGAGAAGGGACAAAGAAGAAGCTGGAATAGGAGTGGAAATGGGGATTCAATCTCTTGAGTAGAATGTTGTAACCCTTTGGGTGTCCATTTCCTCATCTGGCCTATGGTGGGTACTGATAACTACTCAGCCTGGGTGACGTGATGGCGGTGATGATCAAATGTAACAATGCTGTGAAAGTATTTTGTTCAACTACACCTCCCAGGTGTTATTAATCACTGAGCTAAGGTAGAAGCCTACTCTGAATCTCAATTTCTTCATACACTGCAGAGATGGAACAAATTAAAGTTTTTTCAAAAATTATTTTTGGAATAGAACTTAATTTTCAAATCTCAGAACTTTGAAATATAGAACCTATGGAACAATGGTCTCAAATCGGCAAAATCTGTCATTTAAATTTGTATTTTTCAATAAAATTCAAATAATTCTTCATTACCTGCATGCCTGCTCCATCCTATAGTCTCTTGTTGCTTCAAATAATACAATAAAATTACCTGCTGCCAGTTTTCTTTTAAAAAATTTATCATGGCTAATTAAGCTTTAAATTAATTTTATTTTGCACTCATAGCAGAAAATATTTAGCAGATCGTCAAAGCATATAATAAACAAAATGATTATTAGAGGGTTTATTTTTAACTAGTATTCATAAGTTTATTGAATATCTGCATTGAAATAGTAAATGTTCTACATACTTTTGGTTGGATAATGACTTTCCTGCTAAGAGGAGGGCCTTCATCAAAGTCATGTTACAAATGAAAAGTATAATGAGAAACAGAAATATTTTCTGACTTCTAACAATGTTCCATTCACTAAATCATACTCACTTTTTTTTAAACATGAAAAAAGCATGACAAATGTGGAATCCTTTCCAAACCAACCTTCTTTACCTCCAAAATGACTTTACCATAAACCCTGAAATATTTCCTCCTTTTACAGAACCAAGCAAACATTATTTTTATAGAAGCCACGGCTAGGTATGCCTGTGTATATAACAGTCTCCATACCTTCCTTACTATTACTCTACTTTCTATACATTTGAACTTCTTTTATTAATTTTATTAAGTATCCCTTTGTTCAAAAGGGAACAGGCTATCATTTGTGATGTGACTGGACAAATCTGTCCTTTAAGAACCGTAGCTATTTTCCATGGAACGTTTTGACTCTATAACATGCATTGTCATTACCTATATATTTTCCCCAAGTTAATCATAATGAAATCCTCATTAAAACATTTTAAAACTAAAAATAGATTGTCAGTCTTTTTATGGTTATAAAAATGTCTAAGTGCATAAAACTATAAATAAAGTATATTTAAAAACAGTAAGAAAATAAAATCATCTATAGTCCTCTACTTAGAAATACCTTGATAAATATTTTTTCATATATTAAATGCCCATATAACCATGTGTTATTAAAATTAGCCCTTGCTTTCCAGATAATCAATATTGCATAGATTTCTTTTATGACTTCATGATTTCAATACACGATGTCATGATTTCAATAAATATAAGCATCATTATCTTAATAGTTCTCTAGTAATCCACGGCATAGACATACCAACATATATTTTTACCAATTTTATATTAATGTAACAAACAACATTTTCATGTATTTGCTATTATAAACAATTTAGTGCCTAATATCCTTATTCTCAGAGATGATATTAGAAATATATAATGGCCCAAGCATCAATCAATGAAAAATGATGTCAACTATAAAATACACACACACACACACAAGATAGCCTTACATGTGCAACCGGGTCTACATTAGTCTGGATTAAACTTTTACAATTTTCCATGTTTCACTCATTTTTTTTTGCAATAAATTATTCAAAATGGAACTGCTGGGTCAAAACTACACACCTTTAAAAAGGATTTTGAAACATAGTCTTAAAATGTCCCTCCAAATAGTTATTCATTTATACTCCCACCAACAAAAGGAATGGAAATTGGAGTACCAATTCTCTAACATTCTTGACAACACTGAATATTATAAGCTTTGTAAAGAATCTCCACTAACTGATGTGCAAAAGATAATATCTAATAGATTATATCAAAGACCTCAAATCTTTGTTGCTGCATCTATCCATGTGACTACCATGTGACTTTGCAATCCCTCCTATTAAAAGATAAATATATGTTTGTCCTTTGATTATGAGTTTGGTCACGTCTTTTGCTTTGTTCAATGATAAGCTGGCAGATAAGACACAAGCAAAGGCTTGGTACACAAACATTTGACCAACTGGGCTTGCACTTTTATACTTTTACCATTGCCACAAGAAAGACATGCTGAACTAGCCAAGTGATACCAAAAAAAAAAAAAAAAAAATGGGTGAGAAGTACATGGAACGCTAGCAGAGTATGAAAGACACATGGAGCAGACCTGCTCTAGGTAAACAATCCTAGGCAAGTCTCAGCTACACACAGGCACCAGCTACATATAGAAACAAAAGCAAGCCTAGGAAATATCATTTCAAGGCAGACAACTCACAGCCAACCAAAAGATGTGTGAGTTTTGATAACAAACCATTGTGTTCTTAGCCATTGAATTTGGGAATGGTGTTACACAAAAATGGCTAATGATACAATATGTCCTTTAATTTCAACTTATTTGGTTAACTTTTATGTTTGGTGTTCCTTTACATTTCTTTCTTTATGGTTTCTTTGCTCACATCATCCATCATTTTGGTTAGAGTAGTTGCCTTTTTATTATTGATTGTATAAATGGTATATTTCATCTATTATATATGCTATAATATCTTCTTAGCTTACTATTCACCTTTTATAATCATATGCTGATTTTAGCATATAAAAATGAAAAGTTCATGTACTTAAATCTGTATTTTCCTCAATTAATTTACCTTTGGTGACCTACTCAGAAAGATCTTCTCTCTTATATCAAGATTTTAAAAAATATTTACCTCTGTTTTCTTTTAATGTTAATGCTTATATTGCTTCTGTTTTTACAGTTAAATATTTATTGTGCTATAAAGTTATGAAATAGGGAATCTAACATCAATATTTTAACAGACATTGTTCCAATACTATTTGCTGAATAATTTATTCCTTCAATTTGAAATAACATGCATCATATACTAAATGTTCCCAAAATGCTAAGGTTTGTTCCTAGTTGTTCTATTTCATTGATTTATTGATACATTTCTATTCAAGTGCCTCAGTGATTTATTTTTTATCAGCTTAATACAATTTTAAATCTTGGTGATAAAATGCTCATCTACTACCCTTCTTACCACATACAAAAAATTGTGTAGACCATTTTAGAAATGTATTCTTCCAAGTTAGTTTTAGAAGTATTTACTGTAGTTTTCAGAAGTTTCATTTGAATCTAGTTAATTCAGGGAAAATGGCTAATGTATGATACTTAGTCTTCTTATTTAAAATATGGCATGTATTTTAAATTATTCAAGTATTATTAAATCTGTATCAACATTTTGGAGTTATTTTTATCATGTGAGTCCTTTATAACTCCACTTAAATTTCTTCTTAGGTATTTCATATTTTTGTGGCTGCCACAGAAGGATTCTTTTTCATTAGAATATGAATGGCCTTCCTTGTATAAAAAAGATATTGATTTTGTAGCCAATCATTTTATTACACTGTTTCATCCAGTAAATTTTCATTTGATTCTCTTGAATAGACAACTACATAATCTTTGGAGGTACTCCTCTAAAATAAACACCATTATAAATAGAAAGGATATATTTTTGCTTTAAAATACAGAATACATTATTTCACACTGTATATACTCTGCAAAACCTCTTTGAAAATCAAAAACAGAGATTAAGTCAAGCATTTTCAGCAACTTATTGGTTATAAATTTTCAAAGTTTTCTTCATGATTTTTTTTAATCTATTCAAATTGACAAAGATTTTCTACTTATAAAATAGTTGAAACTTTTGGTGACAAATTTTGAAAATCATTATATTTTAGATAATAAAACCTGCTGGTGAATACTGAAAAGCTCTTGATCTTGAAGCCTTACGAATTCTGCCCTCTCAGTCAAGAGCTTCTCGCCTGTATTCCAGTTAGCTTCTCCTTCTAGGTGCTAGTGGACAATTTTAGAAATTCAGATCTACTCAACTGTCATCTGTAATATTAAAAAGAGAGCAGGGTCCAGACTGCAGGAAAAATGTAAGTAAACACATAAAATATCTTCTAAGTAGTGTTTTTTATTTTATTCTAGTTGTTATTATAGTTCATAAATTAGGAAATGCAATTGTGTGTATATTTATTTGTATGTGTATATATATTTATATATGTGTGTATATACTTATATATGTGTCTGTATATATATATGTGCATATATATATTACAAATGTAATTATTTAATAAAATGCTTAGAATTTCTGTCTGTAAAAACCAAACTTTAAACCTTTATTAAACTAAATTTAAATAACAAAATAGAACAAAATGGAGGAGGCTGATTTCTACAATTTTTGTAACATACAGAATTAGAAAGGTGTATCACCCTCACTATATATCTTCCATAATAGTAGCATTACAATGAAAAATAAGTGAGTGAGACATATACAAATCTGAACTCCCTTTAGATAATCTGCATGTTCCTGGAAAGTTCTATGGACAAAGAATTTCTAAACTTGAATAGCATGTTTCATTGATTCTAGACCATACTATAAAACTTTATTAACATATTTGCAATCAGAATGCATTTTATAATAAGTGTTATATCATTGTTTAATCAGTAACATTCCTTATTTTAGTGATACATTACATAACTGTGTATCTTACAATCAATGGTATTTAAGATTAGATGTACTATCACATTTATACCTAATAGAGGAGCTCAGGAGTTTACATTATGTGTGACCATTTTGTAAAGGATCTTTTCATAAAAAATAATCCATCTCTACTTTAGACTTTTTTAAGTCAGCAGATTGTAATGTTTTCAGGGTTATCAGCTTCTTTAAAAATTACTGATTAATTATGAGCAGTTGCCCCTAAGAGTGTGCACATACCCCACATCTCACCCAGTTTAATTAATTTAATACAATGACATAATTTAATATAATGAACTCCTAGTACGGTAGCTTTTTACATCATCATAGGCTATAAACATTTTAAAATTACTGTAATGCAGATATTTCATCATTCATCATTTGCAGAAGATTATAATACACAATCAGGATTGACATTCCCTTCTAGCTCATCCAATCTCTAGATAATCTGTGGATTATCTGCATTAAAAACACATTGTTTCTGTAACATGCATATTCTTGCATCCCACATTATACACCATGAATCTGATTCTGTTCTGGGCATGGTCTCTGTACTAGTAATTTTTAAAAGCTCTCTCTCTTTGCTATTCAAATTGTGGTCCACAGACTAGCAGCATCAACATCCCCTGGGGCCTTATTATAAATGCAGAATTAAAGATCTATAGTGTATTATTTGATCCTTTCTCCCATCAAAAATACTGCAAAATGTTCTCAGGCTTTGGGAAAAAAAAGCACAGCTAAGAAATACTGTAAAGAGAGAGATAAGAGCAGCAGGCATAATTTAGTGACTGTGTATGTTGTGTGTGTGTGTTGTTTGTTTTCTCCAATGGCTCAAGATTATTATTCTGACCTTACTTTTGAGGTTTTTTTGTTTATTTGTTCTTTGTTTTTAATCATGGAAAGGCAAACTAAACTTACAAGATTATTTTGCTAAGACCAGCATTTTAGAGGAGTTTTGCTTTCTTCTATAATCTGGGAAGATAAACTGACCTATGACCTTTTGCACAATCTGTAACTCTCCAGAACCTGTAAGAAAACCACAGAAACAACCACATTTATGTACATCAGCACCATAGTAAAACCATGTGAGCAACAAGGTGGAAATAACAGGCTTAGGCCAGTGCTGTTGGAATGAACTGTAAAAAATATTCACTAGAGTGGACCTCCAAATAAAGCCCCATGAACAGCAAACAGCATTTAACTTGTGTGTTAGGTAGCATGTTTGCTCAGTAACATGCTCTAACAAGAAGCTGGGCCCTATGTCATTTTTATCATATTCTTCCTCCTTCAGAATTTTAATAGGAGGTTAACTACAAACTTTTAACTGATACTTAATAGAATTAACCTAATAACTATGAAACTGGACACAGTTATATTACTAAGCTTCTCCAGGTCATTCATTGATTAGTCTTTTGTTCACTATGCAAGAAAGCCAATTTTGTTATTTCTGCCATCTTTGTGACTAGTTAATAAAAAGAGTGTTACCAAATAATGTGTAGTTGATCTACTTGTAAGGATGGAATTGGAGCTTAACCAACAGTAGAGGGGATGCTAGGTAGTCCCCTGGTTATTTTACCTAGATAAAACAGTCTACTATTTGTACAATCTCCTTCTTGAACAGTCTACTTCTTGGTTCTTTTTTTTTTTTTTTTCTGAGAGAGAGAGAGAGAGAGAGACATTGTGAGCAGGGGAGGGTCAGAGAGACAGGGAGACACAGAATCTGAAACAGGCTCCAGGCTCTCAGCTAGCTGTCAGCATAGAGCCTAACGCGGGGCTCAAACCCACAAACCATGAGATCATGACCTGAGCCAAAGTCAGACGCCCAACCGACTGAGCCACCCAGGCACCCCTACTTCTTTGTTCTTGACTGTCAGCTCTATCAGTTCCCCTGCCTGGGATGTTCTTTCACTGATTTTGCACCAGTGCTTCCTGCTGACCATCTGGGACTTCCCTGACTGCCTATTCCAAAAAAGCTCGAGGTCCCTCTGATATATATGGTTTTACATTTTAAAAACTATCTCATTTTTCCCATGAGAATTTTTGCTCTAAAAGGGAAGGGAACTTGTCTATCTTGTGACCAAGTATATGGTTCCTAGAACCAAAAGGGAACTTGGCCTATTGAAGGCTTTCAATGAATATTCATTGAATAAAAGAATGATCCATGATAGCCCTAGGAATCAACTATTAGATATATCTAATAATCTGATATGTCAAATATTAATTTTAATCTACAATGAGAAAGCTGTGGTCAGGTATAATACTTTATTTCAAAATAAAACCTGGGCATTTATAAACTCTATTATATTATATCTACTTAGATTAGAAAAAGTTTATTTATCTTGTATTATTTCTCATCTATTCCTCACAGAAAGAAAGATTTGCCTCAGCCCCAACTATTAAAATTTGACTCTGTGGTTCTTATGCCTCAGGACAAGCCAGAGAGGAATATACCAATGAAAACTGCAGGAGATCTTTTGTTGATGGTTTCCTTTGCTGAGAAAACAGTTTTTATTTTGATGTAGTCCCAATAGTTTATTTTTGCTTTTGTTCCCTTGCTTGAGGAGACATATCTAGAAAGAAGTTGCTGTGGCCAGTGTCAAAGAAGTTACTGCCAATGTACTCTCCTATGAGTTTTATGGTTGCAGGTCTCACATTCAAGTCTTCAAACCATTCTGAGTTTATTTTTGTGTATGGTTTAAGAAAGTGGTCCAATTTCATTCTTTTGCATGTAGCTGTCCAGTTTTCTAGCACCATTTATTAAAAAGGCTGTCATTTACCCAATGTATATTCTTCTTTCCTTTGTCACAGAATAATTGATGACATACATGTGGGTTTATCCCTGGAGTCTCTATTCTGCTCCATTGATCTATGTATCTACACTGTTTTGAGTACTACAGCTTTGCAGTATAATCTTGAAATCTGGAATTGAAATACCTCCTGTTTTGTTCTTTCTTAAGATTATTTTGGCTATTCAGTCTTTTGTGGTTCCAAAAAAAACTTTAATATTGTTTGTTCTAGTTCTGTGAAAATTTCTGTTGGTATTTTGATAAGGATTGCTTTGTATATGTAGATTGCTTTGGGTAGTATGGACATTTTAACAATATCAGTTCTTACAATCTATAAGCATGGAATGTTTTCCATTTCTCTGTGTCATCTTTAATTTCTTTCATCAATATTTTATATAGTTTTCAGAGTACAGCTCTTTTACCTCTTTGGTTAAGTTTATTCCTAGGTATTTTATACTTTTTGGTGCAATTGTAAATGGAATTGTTTTCTTAATTTGTCTTTCTGCTACTTAATTAGTAGATAGTAATGCTACTGATTTTCTAGATATTAATTTTGTATTCTGCAACTTTACTGAATTCATTTATGAATTTATTCACTTCTAAAATTTTTTGGGTGGAATCTTTAGGGTTTTTTTATGTATAGTATCATGTCATCTGCAAATAGTGACAGTTTAACCTCTTTCTTACCAATATGGATGCCTCTTATTTCCTTTTCCTGTCTGATTGTTATGATTAAGACTTCTAGTACTGTACTGAATAAAAGTGGTGAGAGTAGACATCTTTGTCTTCTCCTGACCTTAGAGTGAAAGCTCTCAGTTTTTCACCATCACATGTGATATTAGTTGTGAATAGACCTTTTTCCAAAGAAAACATACAGATGGCCAACAGGTACATGAAAAGATGCTCAACGTAACTACTTATCAGTGCAACGCAAATCAAAATCACCATGAGATACCACCTTACACCCATAAAGAAGGCAACAGGTAAGTGTTGGCAAGAACGTGAAGGAAAGGGAACTCTTGTACATTGTTGCTGGGAACGTAAATTGGCATAGCCACTATGGAAAGGCAATTTGGAGGTTCCTCAAAAAATTAAAAGTAGGGGGGGCGCCTGGGTGGCTTAGTCGGTTAAGCGTCCGACTTTCGCTTAGGTCATGATCTCGCGGTTCGTGGGTTCGAGCCCCGCGTCGGGCTCTGTGCTGACTGCCAGCTCAGAGCCTGGAGCCTGTTTCAGTCTGTGACTCCCTCTCTCTCTGACCCTCCCCTGCTCACGCTGTCTCTCTCTCTCTCTCTCTCTCTCCTAGAAATAAATAAAACATTAAAAAAAATTAAAAGTAGGGGTGTATGGGGGACTCAGTCAGTTAAGAGTTTGACTTCAGTTCAGGTCATGATCTCATGGTTCATGAGTTCAAGCCCTATGTTGGGCTCTGTGCTGACAGCTCAGAGCCTGAAGCCTGCTTTGGATTCTGTGTCTCCCTCTCTCTCTGCTCCTCCACCACTCGTGCTCTGTCTCTTTCTCTCTCTCAAAAATAAATAAATAAATAAATAAACATTAAAAAATTTAAAAGTAGAACTACAATATGAGCCAACAATCTCACTTTTCTGTACATAACCAAAGTAAATGAAATCACTATCTCAAAAAGATATTTACATCTGCATGTTTATTGATACCTTAATCACAACAGACAGGACACAGAAACAACCTAAGAGTCTGTCAATGGATAAAAGAATTAATAATAGCATATATATATATATATACACAAGTGTATATGTGTGTGTGTGTATATATAGTATGTATATAATGTATAATATATATAATGTATATATACATATACAGTATAATGTATATATATATAGTATAGTTAACATATATCTGTATATAATTCAGTTGTATATTTAAAAAAGGAGGAAATCTTGCCATTTGCAACAATATGGATGAGCTCTGAGGTCATTATATTAAACGAAAAAAATCAGACAAAGACAAATACAACTTTGCGCGATGGCACTATTATAGCCAATGAGGTTTATCCAAGGCACGATTATTGCTAATAGACAAAGACAAATACTATATGACCTCACTTATATGTATATATAAAAAATTAAATATTAAAAATTGAACTCAGCGAAAAAATGCAAAAGATGTTGCTATTTCTGCAAAATATTCACTGATTTCCAAACAGATTTTCAAATGAAATTTTAAAAAGCATTCTCATATTTTGGGTGCTTATTTTACTGCCTTATAACCTTCTATAAGTGTATCTATTTCCAAATTTAAGTGATATTTATTTGATTCCAAAACAAATTTATTCACTGCACAACCTTTCAATCTAGGTCTACACTTACCAGCTATTAAGAACCTCTGTAGTAACATTTCATGCTGTGGAAGTGTGAAATGTAGCTTCCCCAGAGAGAGAAGAAGCTTGTTAAGATAGAATTCAATTACTGTCCCTGCTTGGTCTAGGCATCAGAACCTGTCATTTAATATTTGGTACTGTTCATCTGTTCATATGACCCGGTTATCCACAAATATCAGTACCTGAAAATGTTCCATACCTTGCTAATTTGCAAATAACAACAACAACAAAATCTGTTGCAAGATGCTGAATCTTCACTCTAACGTTTTCTCCATCCAGCCATATTCTCAAAACTCTGAGGAATATGCTATAGATAATGATGGGCTTCCAGTCGCTTTTCACAAAATATTTGATGATGACCTTTGGGGAGTTTGAAAAGACAGTCTACACAGTGATTAAGAATGCAGACTCTGGAGTCAGACATCTGGGTCTGAAACCAGCCCTGCCAACAGTCTGCTGCAGGATTATAATTACATTATTTGGTGCTTCTGAACGTCAGGTCTCCTCCAAATAAGGGAAATAACAGTACCTACCTCAAAGTGTTGTAAGAATCACACATACCAAGGCATATAAACTCCTCAGCACAACACTAGGCACATACTCAGAAAGAAAAATATAATAACTGCTTTGTGGTCAATATTTTCCCAATTTGTAACTTATCTTTATAATGATATTGATTAGATTGGTGATATACTGGAATCTTTATTTTATGTCTTCCAAATCTGTACATATACTTCACAATTTCTCAGTCATACTGGCCTTCAGATAACTATTAGTACCAGCTGAGAGTTTAGTACGGATGTCATTTCTGTCCTTTCTGTGCGTTCTACCCCTTGTTATTCTTGTCCCACTCTAATGCACTGTGTTGGGGTCTTAGCGCTCTTTCTTTCCATTTTAGCCTTTGAATGCTCACTTTCTGAATCATTAGATGGTGGGTATGCATTAGCTGATTACGGGGGAAGGTTCTGATTCCTGCTTATATACTCTGCACCCAACAGTAACACTCAGTATTTCTCCTGATCAATCTGTCCTCTGACAGTAGACAGAACCCTCTGCTTCAGCCCCTGCATGAACCTGGCTTTCCACATAACTGTGGAAATGGAAAGGGGGAATTGGTTGAATGACACTTTCGGTAGCAAGAGACAATTCCTGGTTGAAGTTACAATAGATTCTCCCTGCCTCCACTGCCCACAAAAGTGAATGTCATAACATTTCCTATTTGACCTATTTAAGTATCTATCTATCTTCCCACAATAACTTAGGATATTGCCATTGAACTGCTACTTGCTTAATGCCATGTGATCTATGTGATCACAGATTTGATTACAAATAAGCATGGGTCCATTCTACAACTACCAATGATATATATGGCCAAGAGACATGAAATTTGTTTCTTATTTTCAACAGTTTGTAAAAAGACCAAGAATTCTCAGTTTCATAGTATGAGATGGTATTATTTGCTGAGAATATATCAAAAAGACAAATTTAAGTGTTTTCATCAGTAACAATTCTATTAGGATAAATTTAATAATAATAATTATAGTACAAGCTAATGGCAGTCATGGGTACAAAAGTAATACATATTTGTTGTAGAAAAATTTTACATATGTGAAGAAGTATACATAAGATATTTAAATAACCTGGGTTTCCTCTTTCCTCTTTCTTAGATCATGCCTCATCTGGCCACTGCCAATACTTCTAATTATAAATTTGAATTATCGAGCCACAAAATTGGGATTTTCTTTATTTTCTTGATCACGGAACTTACTTTCTCTCTTAAGCTTTTTTACTGGTAGAAACACATTATTAGCCAAAACATGATACTCTTAGTTTATTCTAATTTTTTTCCTTAGTAAAATTAGAATTTCCCTACTTTTATTCTTTTTTTCTTTTCCATGGTTATAGTTTCATTCTAGAGATCTATGTAAGAACAGGGCATCTGGAAGGATGTGGGATGTGGTAGGTGTCTGGTCCTCAATCACCATGCCCTGACAGATGCTGCATGCTTTGTACATGGTCATCACAAAAAAACCGCTACCAGGTATCAACCCTGAACTGCCCTCATCCAAAAGGAGAATAACACTTAAGATATTTTTCCCCTACAAGTGTCTTAGTTTGAATTATTATACCTGGAAATGAATGAAGGTACAGACTAAGAGAAAGTGGAGTCAGCCAGTTTTCCATTCCAAGGACTACAGGTGAAGAACCAAGAAGAATGAGACAAGGAAGAATAAAAGACCAATATAAAGAGGTGTTATTGAGATTAATGCTGCGAACAGCATTAATTAACAGAGAGAGAGAAACAACGGACAGGATTGGCCTGGAACCATCAGCTAGACTTTGGTTTTGCTAAGAGTTGGCCTGACACTCACAGCTAGGTTCTCCTATTGGGCAAAAATAATTTTACATACCATTGACATCAGACAAGGCCAAGGCCACTCTGATTGTAACAGATTAGTACAAAAAAAGTCACTTCATAATTGTATCTAAAAACAGATAAAACATGAAATATTGCCCAAACCATTAAAATCAACCAAGGGTCTCCCTAATCTTGCTAATATGAGTGACTGCTATTTCTTTACCAGTTACAAATATAACCTCATTTCATTCCTCCCACTTATAGATAAGATATAAGATAGCCAATCATAGAATTATCTTTGCTTCCTGATCACATCCAAACCTGAGTAAAACACTGTTGTCTTGAACTATCTTCCAGAACACCTAACACAGCTAACAATTTGTTAGTAGTTTCTAACTGCCTCTTACATAAATGTCCCACAGTTCCCTGTGTGGTACATTGTCTCTGTCTGCAACAAGCAATAAGCTCAACTTGTTCAATATCAGATATATTCTTGGTGGTCTTTGGTTGTAGGGCATTGAGACACTCTATTACGCTGGTACCTCTTGATGAATTTATAGAATGTATCACAAACTTGTCCAGCAGAAGAAGAAAGGCAGAAGGAGCTGCGCATGAACTCGGACCAAGCAAGCTCCTAAGAGCTTCCTTGGTGATGGGGGGAGCCATGAAACAGAAAGTGAAGTGAGCCAGATTTCAATCCTAGCTACCTCTCAAATCAAAGGTATGAGTCTTCTCCTCAGTTCTCTTATCACTGCCTGCCATAGCATTCTGATCTTCCATAGGCACTTTAAGCAAACTCGGATTCCTTTGGACACAAGAATTGAGAGTTTGAGATGTTTGCACTGCAGTCTGGGTCAAACAGAGCTCTTCTTTTGCTCAGGCCTTACTTAAAGCTAGCAGCTTTTTAGGTCATCCAGTTAATAAAATGAGCAGTACTCCAAAATGTGGAAAAAATTGCCTCCAAAATGTAAACAGGCCCATTAAACATTGAAGAGTTCATTGTTTGTGAAGGTAACTAACTTTTCACAGCCAGGACTCTTGGATTCAAAAAAAACGTACTGTTTTTTGTGAAAATACAGACTCCTGTGTTTTCAGAAGTACATATACTCTAAAGAACCTACCATATAAGCAAATTTTCTTGTCCTATCACCTGATATCATCAATGTAATGAATTAGTATGATGTCCTATGCAATGGCCTGAGCCCCAGGAACTAATTGATTCAGTTAGTGAAAAACTAATTCTTTTGGTATCTTCTATATTTTAACATAGAAAAAAGAAAACATTTATAAGATCCCAATATTAAGACCACATATGGAACATTGGTGTAAATAGAGTAACTAGTTGATTCATCTGTCATCATTCTCCAAGATAGCTATCTTTCATTCTGGCCAAACTACAGAATTAAATGGTAATGTGACAAGAATCTCTATACTTAATATCACTCATGATGGTACCAAGTCTCCATGATCATTTTTTACTTTCTATTTCGAGAAGGAGGGTAAACTTAAAAATTTTGTATATGCAATCTAAAAATTACAAACATCCTGCAGAAAAATTAAATGATATTCATCAGAGGATAAGATATTCATGTTTATAAACCCAAAAATTTAAATTGTCTAAATGTCAACTCTGCTCAAATTGATCTATTGATTCAATGCAATCCCAATTGATATTCAACAAGCATTTTTGGTATAAACTTTCAAGCTGATTCTAAAATTTATGTAGAAATGCAAAGGCTCTAGAATAGCCAGAAAAAAAAAATTTTTGAAGAACTTACACTAGCTGATCTCAAGCTACTGTAATCAAGAATATGTGGTATAAAGAAGAGAGGTACACCTGGGTGGCTCAGTCAGTTGAGCATCCAACTTCTGCTCAGGTCATGATCTCACAGTTTGTGAGTTTCAGCCCCACATCAGGCTCTGTGCTGACAGCTCAGAGCCAGGAACCTGCTTCAGATTCTGTGCGTCCCTCTCTCTCTGCCCCTCCTCTGCTCGCACTCTGCCTCTCTCTCTCTCTTAAAAAATAAATATTAAAAAATTAAAGAAAAGAAGAGATGTATAGATCAATGGAACAAAATAGCATCCACAAATAATATCCACATATATATAGTTAATGGAGTTTCAACAATAGTGTCAAGATAACTCAATACTTACAGTGTCAAGATAACTCAAGATAATTTCAACAAATGATACTAGAACAACTAGTATTCATATGGAGAAAAAATGGGGCTTTAATCATTGCATCTTTTACAAAATTAACTCAAAAGAGATCACAGAAGTTAACATAATGCCAAAACTAAAAAAAAAACCCTAATGATTAGGGAAATGTAAGTTAAAAACACAATGAGATATCACCTCACACATATTAGAGTGGCTATTGCCAAAAGATAAGAAATAATAGGTGTTGGAGAGGATACAGAGAAAAGAGAACCCTATTACACTGTTGATGGAAGGCAAATCAGTGTAGCCACTTTGGAAAACAATATGAGATTCCTCAAAAAATTAAGAATAGTTCTACCATATAATCCAATTTTCCACTTCTAGGTATCTATCCAAAGAATAAGAAAGAAAGCACTAATTTGAAAAGATATATACACCCCTATGTTCCTTGCACCATTATTTACAGTAGCCAAGATATTGAAACAATGTAAGGGCTCATCAACAGATAAATGCATAAAGAAGATGTAGTATATATATAGTGTACACACACACACACACACACACACACACATACACACTGAAATACTACTCAGCCATAAGAACGAAACCTTGCCATCTGTGACAACATGGATTGACCTCGAGGGCATTAGCATTATGCTAAGTGAATTAAGTCAGACAGAGAAAGACAAACACCATATGAATGCATTCATATGTGGAATCTCAATAAACAAAACAAATGGACAAAAAAACACACAAAATCTCATAAATATAGAGAAGAGATTGATGCTTATCAGAGGGGAAAGGAATTAGGGGTGGAAAAATGGGTGAAAGAGGTCAATTATATGATCACAGATGGTAACAGACTTTTGGTGGTGATCACTGTGTAACACAAACAGATGTTGAATTATAGTGTTGTACACCTGAAAGTTATATAATATTACATACTAATTTTACTCCAGTTTTTTTTTTTTTTTAAATGTTTTATTTATTTCTAGGCGAGAGAGAGAGAGAGACAGCGTGAGCAGGGGAGGGTCAGAGACAGAGGGAGTCACAGACCGAAACAGGCTCCAGGCTCTGAGCTGGCAGTCAGCACAGAGCCCGACGCGGGGCTCGAACCCACAAACCGCGAGATCATGACCTAAGCGAAAGTCGGACGCTTAACCGACTAAGCCACCCAGGCGCCCCTACTCCAGTTTTTTTTAAACTTCTACAGTGGCTAAATTTTTTTAAACTGGTAATAGCAAGTGAATCTTTTTTATCCTCATGGTTGAACTGTAAAATGACAATCACTTTGGCAATCATTTGTATTCTCCTAAAAAATAAATATAACAAAAGAGCAAATATGAGTCTATTCTCTCTGAGAATAGTAAAATATAGTAAATTACTCACATTATATTAGTAGTAGTAAAATCACTTTTTCATCCCTGAAATTGAAAAACAAAGAAAAAGAAGAGATTCAAACATATTTTTGAATATGAAAGTAATCACTACTAGAATTAGTCATAAAGTATACAGATGGCTTCCAATTCACTAGGCAATATAAAAGCAAAGAAAATGTCAATTTAGCAACAGCAGTACACACGCATGCACATAAACCAATATTCCCTAAAACTTAGAACACAAAAATATTGGCATAAAAAATAAAGCTTCAGAAACTATAAAACAAAATAATGAAAGACTCAATACATTTGTTATAACAATATAAATTAAAATTGTCTGAAATTCAATTCAAGAAGGTAAACACTCCAGAATCACCTTAGAGCAGCATTCAAACTATTGTCCTTGGGAAAAATATGACTAAATAAATCTATTAGAAATATTAAAAATGAAAAGATGAGGGTGGTAATTTTGACAAGAATACAGTAAGTAAAAACACAATATTGATTTCAGATAATATAAATTTTATGGTAAAATACATCAGATTAAAGGAAGACTGTCAACATTTATAAAGAGGTTTAATCACGAAAAATATAACATTTATGAACTTTCTGACTGAAAAATTTAACATTTTTTGTTGTGCAGTTCTACTGCTGACAAATTTTCTCAGCTGTGTCTGTGTGTGTGTGTGTGTGTGTGTCTGTGTGTGTGAGAGAGAGAGAGAGAGAGAGAGAGAGAGATTATGTTTGCCTTTGTTCTAAAATTCAATGTTATAAAATTTGAAGTTTTGTCCTCTCAGAGCTTTAAGGTTACCTTTTAGTATGCATGGCTTCTGACAAAAAATTTGTGATAATTCTTTTCTTTGTTACTATACACAATTAGTCCTTTTTCCCTCTGGTTTCTTTTAAAAATTTCTCTTTTTATTCAAACTTGGAAACATATTTGGCCCTTTTTTATTTAATATTTTTCTGCTCTCCCACCCACCTTCATCTAGGATTCCAATTACATGTATGTTAGACAGCTTGGTATCCCACAGGCCACTCTCTGTTCATTTGTTCAGCCTTTTCTTCCTCTCTGTGCTCTTCATTTTGGACAGTTCTGTGGCTGAGAGTTTGCTGATCTTTTCTATGCTAATCAGCTGATGACCTCATTCAACTGTATTTTCCATTTCCCTTTTTGTACTTTTCAGCTCTAGAAGTTCTACTTGGGCTCTTTCTCTCTTCATCGTGTTCAGGTTTTCCTCTACCTTCCTGAACATATGGAACACATTTATAATCATTGTTCTAACATCCACATCTGCTAGTTTCATCATCTTTTAATTTCTGGGTCTATTTTCTAGGCCCATTTCTATTTTCATGTGATTATAATCACACTTTCTGCTTCTCTGCATGGCTGGTTAGTTTTGTGTTTGATGCCATTCATTGTGAATTCTATGTCGTTCTTTGCTGGGTTTTGCTATATTCCTTTAAATGACATGGGATTTTGTTCTGGCATCCAGTTAAGGTACTAGGAATAGGGTAAATCATTTTGAGGCTTAAAGTTTTTAAGTTTTATTAGGGTACGCAAAGAGCAGGCTTTAGCATAAAGCCTATCTATGCCTACAACTAAGCTGAAACTCTTTTGGCATCCTACCCAATGCCTTTTGTATGACAAATTATTTCCATTTAGTTGGTGGAAACATGAACCAGCTAGTCTGAGCTCTAAGAATTGTTCAACCTAGTCTCTTTGTACTGTGGTGCCCCTTCCCATATCAGATAGTTTCCTCTCTTGCATTATGGAGATAACTATTCAATCAAAAACTTGTGGGAGGTCTCTGCATATCAGCAGAGTTCTATCTCTGTGCTGCTCATTCCTCACTGGTACACTGCCCTACAAATTCTAGCTAACTTGGCCTTTGTGAATTCAAACCTTTCTCTTCATCTTGGCAAGACCCTGGTCTCTGATTGCACCCTCCATAAGCCAAGCAGTAAACTGATGTAACTGTAGACCTTACTTTGTTTCTTTTCTTTAGGAGATCACAATCCTGTGTTCTCTTTTGTCCAATGTCTAAAATCCATTGTTTTATAAATGTATTGCCTGGTTTTCTATTTGCTTTAAGCTACAAGTCTCTATTACTCCATCTCAGATGGAAATGGAAGAAACACATAAAAAAATTTTAACAATGTGTTCCAAAACATATTTGCATTAATTTTATTTCAGTGGTGAAATGCAGGAATAGTAACGGGCACAGTATTTGAAGGCCTGAAAAGAGAAATATATAGAGAAACAAGAGAATTTATTATACTTGGTAAATCATCCCTTCAAACATCCCAGTGTCCAGCAAAATAATACAGGGTATGTTGAAACCAATTTAGTTGTTTAAGGCAACGGAGATATTTCAAATTATTTTTTCTTTTTAGTTAAATGACATTTCCCTAAACTCTGAACACCTACTTACTAGAGAAATTTATTTTTGAATCAAGAATAGCAACTAATTCAAAGAGATTTAAAATGAGCTATCCTACCTGATTAATTGTTCTCCACCTAGAAGGAGAAAGACATTTTTAAGAAGTCACTTTTGTTCCATCTTCCTCAAGGGATCAATTAACTGTTCCACTATGACAAAATGAAAGTCATTAACATAATATTGCTATGTCCTGTCCTGTTTCCAGTGTTCCCCTCATATTAAAATTGCTTTCTAAAAGCAATGCATATGGGGCACCTGGGTGGCTCAGTCGGTTAAGCGTCCGACTTCGGCTCAGGTCATGATCTCACAGTTTGTCGGTTCAAGATCCGTGTCGGGCTCTGTGCTGACAGCTAGCTCAGAGCCTAGAGCCTGTTTTGGATTCTGTATCTCCCTCTTGCTCTGATCCTCCCCTGCTCATGCTGTCTCTCTCTCTCTCTCTCTCTCAGAAATAAATTAAAAAACAATAAAAACAAATTCTAAAAGCAATGCATAAGTTCTGCCTTTTTAACTAGACTGCCAATTTCACACTTGTGAATTACCCAAATTTAGACCCCCTGAGACTTGTAAGTGACTACATGTTCCCAAAGAGTTATTAAATTCACTAGCATTTGCTCATAGTAACCCATCTTTCTTGCCAAGCCCTTGATGAGTAATTCTCTATTCTCTGTATTTGTTCAAAGATAAAATTTGCTTTGGGAGATGCTTAGCCTTGTTAGTCGGTTTGCCAAAATTGTGCCACAACTGAGGCCACAGCATTAACCACTATGGGATGGCACTTACCCTGATGGATGTATTGTTGCTTTTTAGTATGCTTTTAAATGTGCCAGAGCATTTCATTTTCCTCACACAAGTCCCACATGCACAAGGTAGCCAATAAGATTTGTTCTTCCAACTACAATCAATAGAAAAATACAAAGGAATTCTTGTTTCTCAAAAATAAAAACTAGATGTGAACGTGTAAACAGAAAAACTGTATGAGTTACAAAAAAGAAAACTTAGCAGAATGGAAATCTTAAATCATAACTTTTTTTCAAAACAAATTGAGTACTGTAAATCTAATAGCATTGTGCAAGTAAATACCATTTGAGTGTGCTTGCTTCAATAAATGACTGAAGTTACTAACAAAGAAATAAACCATCAATAAAATAGATTGTTTTAAAAAATTAGTTAAATGCAACCACTGTCACTCTTCCTTGTAATTTTATGTAAGCTATTACATTGATTATCACATTATTTCCTCAAAGTAAGTGCCCATGTAAACTTCAACTGAAATGAAATATCCTAAATTATGAATTAGCAGTAATCTTACTGTAAGAGTTTCAAAATCTTTCAAGATGTTGCTTTTTGAATATGCAAGAAGGAAATTACATAAAAGGACAAGCTATTAATCCATCTTTCTGATTACAATAGAGAAATTAAGTTGGAGTTCAACTTCCAGACTTATCCTTGATAATCTGAATGTACTTAAATAGATATGAAAAAGTTTATTTGCCCATGTTGTATAAACAGTAACTCTCTGTCTCATTATAATGGTAAACCCAATAGAAGGCTCATATGGCAAACATGCTTGCATTGCTGAGCCATTTTTATTGACCTGCTGTAAAGAAACTGGATTCTTAAATCAGACTGTCCTTGGTTTGCATCACTGATACATTACTTACTATGCTGAGAATGATGTTTAGTATGCATTAGAGCTCACTAAATATACATAAAATGGGTAAAGGCATGTACCAGGCAATTAACATATCATCCCTTTCCCATATAATAGAGATAATATTAACTAATTCTCAGCATAAATGTGATAGATTATAAATATTGTAAATAATGCTTGAAAGGAGTTTAATACAATGCCCGGCACAGTTAGTACTCAAAAAATGGTTTCTAAAAACCCACTTAATAATGTACAAATAACTAGTACCTACTAAATTCCATAATTAACCTCTTTCTTTTCTCACTATGCTTTTTTACCAATCCCCCTCACTCTAAGTAGACAGACTTGTTTCAAACTTCAAATAGAAAATAGAGGCCATTAAACAGGAGGTAAGAGAACCAATATGGTTGGCTTGCCACCATGTGGCTAGTTGGTCTCCTAAATAATAATGCTGTATCAGGAGCTCGTTATAGCTATATCAGTCTTCGTTGCTGGCAAATCAGACATTCAGAAGCAGCAGTAGATACAGAGGCATTTGTAAATGGGAGACTTTCCTACTGGGTTCATGTATGTCCTCCATTTCTGGCATCATGCTGCTCTGTTCATGTTCCAGGGTGTTCATCTCCCTATCCTGTCAGTTCCAGGGTGACTGATCATAGAGACTGGATAATGTCAAATGGCCAAGTCAGTTTGTCTATTTGGTTATTTTGTGCCTCTTCCATAGTATATGCTTTTGGTAGGTATTAACATCTGATAAAATGTCTTCACTCCTTGTGAGGGACCACTTTCCTCAGCCTTTGTAGTCCTTCCTCTAAAGTTGGCCAATTCCATTCAACTCAAGTGATTGTTTCATCCAAGTTTCTAAGAACCACCCTAAAAGTATGTTTTTTCCCATTGTCTGGGAGTCCTTGCCAGAGCATTAAATCCTATATCCCAGGAAAATACCTCAGGTTAAAAAGGTTTTTGTAATCCAGTCTTACTACTGGGCCCTCTTGATTAAGTCTCATCAAAATCCAATCACAAATGTATTACTCTGGATCCAGCCAGTACATGTTAAATAATTCTTGACACTCCTTTGGTGTGTTAATTCTTTCCTCTTTTATCAGCCTTAGCATAACCCCAGTGGGGATTTAGTTACCAGCTTCACAGCTAGGACAGAGATTGGGGATTTCCTGAAGGGGACAATTGTCTCGTAAGAGAGAGGTTTCTGCAGCATCTTCCAACAAGAAAAATACATGGTTCTTGCTAGGAAGAAGGGGGGCAACATCTATAAACTCTGAGGTTTGGGGGATTTATAGGGCCAAAAATCCTCAGGAACATTCTCCCAGATGTCTCCATCCCATGCCATTGAGCTCCCAGGACCTGCTTTGGCTGAGCATTTAAACATGTCTTAAGGAGCTCTGTAACTTTACAAATTCCTGTGTCTGCTCCCTGGCTGGGTATGTTCCTCCACTGAAGATAAGGACTTATTAGTAATCTTCCAGAAAGTCCCTTTGCTGCTTACAGTTAAGTCTTAATTGTTTGTTAACCATCCCTCAGTTTCCCATTATCCCTTGTAGAACATCAATAAAACTAAGCAATAATCAGCCCTCTGGCTGTTTGGTTTCCCAAATCCGAAGTGAAATCTTTAATAACTGGGACTCCAACTGTACCAGGACCCACATTCTTCTCAGGATGAGGTTCTGCTCGCCATCTGGGCAAAGAGCAACCCAGTTTCCAATCCTATCTTAGTGACTGTTTTCTCAGACTCCCCCTAGCTTCCCTGTGCCAATTTATATCCTCCAAGAAGCAGATGCCAAGATGAGATCAGACATGCAGGTATTAATTGGAGTTAATGCCTGTGAAGGATAAAGGAGGATGGAGCAGGATTAAGTAAGGGTTAAGACTGTGATGCTAATCTGACACCTGCGAAAGAAGAGAGGGAAGGAAGGATTGTGTAAGAAATCCCCAGACCACAGCTCAGTTGTGAGAAAGTTTCAACTAGGCCAATGGGGTTGGGCAGTCCCAAGCAAAGACTGCTCATCTGTACTAGGACAGAAATAGACCAGCCATGCTCAGTCACTGGCTGGGAGCAATCCAGGGGACGTGTGGCCTAAGCCTCCCACAGGACCAGCAACTGGAGGTGATCTCTATGCTCCCCATCACTGGCTTTCTCAAAGGATAGCTGATCAGTGCAGGTCTGTGGCCACCACAATAGTGTTTGAAGGTATGATGAGATGAGAGGAGATCTGCGTATTGAGCAATGAGAGGGTATCTGGAGTTTGGTAATAAATTAATGAGGAGTGTGCATAGACAACTAAACTTGACAAGAGGCAGTCATCAGAGAAAATGAAAAGCTATACAAGAAAGAAAGATTATAATTCACTAGGGTTCAATGGTGAGTGACACTCGAATGATCATAACAAGCATGGGATTTAACCAAGTAAAATGCACCAAAATTATTTAATCAAAAACTACACCATAAAGGTGGCAAGAATGTGGACAGAGAAGTTGGGGGTGGAAGAGACTAGAATTAATAAATTCTATATAGGAAGTCATGGGATAATTTTTAAAAGTAAAGGACCAAAAAATAACAGTGTAAGCAGTTGAATTAAAAATATTATAGTAAATTATAGAAGTAACAACAAAAATGATTGAAAGTGGTATCTCCAGGGAGCAGGAATCTGTAGTGGAAAGAGGTTTAGCAGGGGACTGCTGTTTTTCTTTTTAAGACTATGGTATTGACTTTTTAAACTCTGTCAATGTTGAAATANCCACGAACCGCGAGATCAAGCCACCCAGGCGCCCCTTAAAATTAAATTTTAAAAGGCAAATAAAGACTGTCCAATAGTTAATTGTATACTCTAATGAATGACTTATGCAATTTTAAGATATTATGCTGTTGAAAAGTACATTAAAACTTCTACTTAGCTCATACTCACTACAGACACATACTTTTACTCTCATTTCATATTTCACTAGAAGTGTTTTAGCATGCAAAATTAAAAAGATCATCTACTGTGCCGTTAAGAGATTTTAAAGGAATGTTTTTAAGTCAGTCAGTGGGGAATTTTATGGGGTTTTTAGCTCATTTTCTGATAATATACACTTGGCTTAAGATCCACATGTGTCAGCTGTTATCAGCTGCCTATGTGCGTCACTGAGTTCGCTTTGTGGTATTATCTGTAGCCAAAGGAAACACAGAGGAAATCATCACGGCAGCTCCACACATTTTAATCAGTTAAAGAAAAATCTGTTCCCTCACTGGTATTTTCACACAACTATCAACAGCAAAGCCTATTATATTATAGCAATAAAAAATGCAAAACAAAAAATTGTATATAGATTCTGATAGCTGCTAGTTCAGCCTCAAAAATGTAATTTATATAAAGTCAATAATTCTGAAAAACCCTCTAGTCCCAAAATTTGTATTGACCTTTTCCACAACAGTGTCACTTACATTTTTGCTTAGAGCTGTTTCCACAATCTTTCCTTCTTTCTCTTACACCTGATTCAGGGAAAGCCTCACCTTCCAGTAGGCAAAATCCAAACCCCTCCCACCCACACAAAAAATAAGTCTTGTAAAAATCGGTTTTGAATGGAAATTGTAAGCAATATCCATGATCATCTGTACCATGTATACTGCCCCATAATATGAGATGCTGAAATTGTTCAATTTATCTTCCATATAAAATTATTCCCAGATATGAGCCCCCACCCACCTAGGTAGGGAAGCAGCTAATCAAATATCAGTCACTAGTATTTACTTCCCACACCTTTCAAGGGACTGTACAGAGGAAATGTGAAGTTCTCAGGTTCTTACTGCAGTGTGATTGTCATCCTACTGTTTCTTCTTTGAGCACACATCCTACCATGGCACATTTATCGTCTCCCATCTTGGTGGCCTGTTGATAGAACAGCCTACAGAGAGTGACAAAGGTATCTCTTCTCAGTTCCCTCAGTGGGCATCACCTCAGTCACAGTAACTCTGATGGCTGCCCACAAGGCTTCTAAGATTTTGCCTTAGCAAATACCTTCATGACGATCCTCCATGGGACCATCAAGCTTCTATTGCTTTTCCATTCTTTTTCCAATTAAGTCTACTCTACCAGGGCAGAAAAGAGGTGGGGCATGAGGGAAGTTGATCCATTAAATTATTAATACCTTGTCCTGTCATAGTTATTAAAATGTTTTCAGTTACTTGTCCAATTTTCCTTAAGGTAATGAAGAGTGAGTGTATAAATGCTTATTTTCATGCCTGAAATAATTATAGTAATTCTTTGCCAACCATGTTCTTGAAAAGCTCTGGAGCTGGCTGACAATAGTTTGTTGGCAATACTTTTCCATAGAAAATAAAAAGTTGGAAAGGGGAAAAAAAGTTCAAATAGCTATATTATATATATATATCCATGTTTTGTATATATATGAGATACTTAAATGTCATATATATGATATGATATGATATGATATGATATGATATGATATGATGTGATATTTGAAAGCAGAATAAATAAAAGTCTGGAAAACATCTTGTCCAAAACAAATCATACTTATCATTAAAACCTGTTCTAGTAGAAAATCTTCCCTGACCTCTTCTTTCAATTGTTCTACAACTGCTGCTGTCTCGTGATCTGTTGAGGCAGATGTACTCATAAGCCTGATCACCCAATTAAAGGGATTGAAAATCGTCACCTACTTGCTTGAAAATTAATGTCTTGCATTTGCATTCTTCCAATATATAAACCCAAAGGCCCTGCCTACAGGCATGAAAGGCAACTGAAGAAGAAATAGTTTATATATATATGTACATATATATATGGCTTCACAACGTGGGAGGTTTTGTAACTATAAAACCTATTTATTTTTCTGACTCAAATAATGTCTGATTATGGCTTGCCACTCACCAAGAATGGCAATAATTTCTACATTACTTACCACTGGTGTTCCCCTATTTCCTTTTACAAAATGCATGACTTTTAATAAGCTATCAAGATGACTAAGGAGTTTTATTTTCCTATACTAGTCTTCTATGCTTCTATCTTTGTTGAAAGGATAAATTTTAAAGGATATTTTCTTTAAATATCCCCATAAACCTACACCCAGGTCTGAAAGAGAAAAGAGAAATCTGAAGGTTTAGTATTCTTTTGATGTATAAGGATCATCGAAACACCTGTTTGGCTGCCATTCCTGGAGATTATGATTTAATGGGTCTGGTGCAGGGCCCAGAAATTTGTACTTTGTGTATTTATGAACTTTAATAAGTGATTTTGATAGATCCAGATTTGGGAACACATGTAAAGTATTTAACTAAACGGGGGTGCCTGGGTGGCTCAGTCAGTAAGCCGTATCTTTGTGAGTGAATAAGCTATCTACCAGAAGCATGTTGCATTAGCCATTCTCCCTGTCTCCTGGCCCTCATCCTCTCTGATACTATTGGCTCTTTCCCCATAGGTTTTAACCCTGCTGAAAACAGAAAGTAAAGTCCTTCAATCTTTAAAAACGAAAACACTCCAGCCCATGTCCCTGTTCGTGGCCCACCACACCTATTTCAAATGCTGAACACAGGCACATGTATGCACCCACACACACAGATTTGGCCTTTGCTCTAATTAATGGAAAGGATGGCGGGTTCACCTTACACTTTGCCCTACTTAGTAGACTCGGTAACCAGGGAAACAGTCCTAGTTTTCAACTAACGTATTAAATAAGAGGTCTTTCAGCTAAAGATTAAAAGCAAAAACCAGGGCCAATATTACTTAGACAACAAATGGTATTCCAAACCCCATTACTTCCCTTGCCAGTGTGTACACACACACACACACACACACACACACACACACACCTTTCAAAGGCGGCAGCTGATCGCAGACTTTACCTCAGGCCCACAGTATGATAAGTCCCTGACCAGGCCCCTCTGTCCTGCCTGCTGCCAACTGCAGAAACAGTTGAATTACTTGCTCTAATTGACCCATGGCCAAATGGCCAATGGCTGTTTGAAGTCTTAGGTCTTCCAAGTACCAAAACTTATAAAAAGTGCTTTAAAAAAAATCTACTGGAATTTCCAAAGCCAGACTTTCAATTCAAAAGTTGCCTCCTTACCAGGCAGTGCTCAGAATCATTTTCTGGACTTCCCATGCTGGAGAGCTGTGACTGCCAGAGATCATAGGTAGATTCACATTAAGCTGCTGCACATGAGACCTAATCTCCCATCACCATGTATAAAACAGTAATTGTGGGGAAAAAAGTAATGTATCTCTTATTAAAGTGGCAGGTGGTAGAGATTGTTTTTTTACTTCAAACAAACCCACAATTAAAAAATTAAACAGGTCAAACTTTAAAACCCAAATTCAAAAAGTCAGAGAAAAACTCTGAGTTTTTTAACAGAAACACTTTCACACTCCACTCCACACCCAGTCGAAAAACTTTGACCTCACATTTGCCTTACCTTTTACTGCTAAACACCACCAGGAAAACCTTGGATCTCCTGCTCCATTCTCTCTAACCACAACTGAATTTCTACAACAGCACTGGAACTACTCTGCAAAGGCCATCAGTTTAAAACAAAACATATAAAAGTACTATTAAATCTATGGAATTGATTTCTTTATTTTGGTGGTAGTACATGAAACTGACAACTTCAGACATTGCTAATTGCACTCTAAAAATGTATAATCATTTACTAGAGCAATTTGGCTGTATGAGTCAAGAACCATAGAAAATATTACACATTTTAACTTGGTAATTATGCTTCCTAAAAATACAATCCAAAATGGGTAAAAACATGATTATTTATACATACGTGTATAAATATATATTTATACTAGTGATATTTAAATAGAAAAAGGGGAGACTATTCAATGAATGAGCAATATTTGAACAAGTTACAGTACAGACTGTTGCTATGTCTATCACCAATAAGGCTGTCAAAATATAGCAAATGTAAAAATGCACCTGAGAGACTAGTAAATACAGGTAAACGCTACTATGTAAAAAATCTGCATAAGACAAGCTAGGGAAGCAAGATGGCAGAGAGCTCCATACATTTTGCTCTCCCCCATCTGTCAAACAGAGAAGGCCTGAAGCCATAGGACACTGAATCACAGAAGTCTGGGAGGAAAAGAGACAGAGTCCACTAAGAAGACAGCCTCATAGGTGCGTGATTGTGAACTGGGGAAGACAAAACCGGCTGGGACCCGGAGACACGGAGGGGAGGGAGCTTCCCTCTCAGCAAGGAAGAGAAAGAGCAGCTGAACCTGCTCATAGAACTGTTCCTGGAGAAGAGAAAACATCGGCCTGGGACAGAGAGGGTCCTAATATCCCATCCCTAACCGCAGAGCCTTCAGAGAGTGATTTTATTTCTAGCTGTGGCACTGACTTTGGGCTGGGTGCTCCGGTCCCAGGCAGCGCCAGGAGAAACTGCTCTGCTGCTTTCCCAGCTCCATTCCCGGCTGGGAAGTGGCCCGGCCTGCTGGATTACATTTTGTGCAGTATTAATTAAGTGTGAGGACTAAGACCTGGAAACAATGTGGGGCTTGGGACATAGAACAGGGCCCCCACCTTGGCTATGCCCATGGCAAAGGGAGATCAGACCCAAAAGAGTGATTTGCAATGCTTGGCTCGAGAAGGGACTAGGGCACTGCCATTTTTCCCCCCACAACCACCAAGGTGGGGCCTCAGGGAGTGGCCTGCAGGACCACAGTGGAGGCTAAGACCGGCCTACACCGAACCACTCCCATCGGTGCTAGAGAGCTGCTTTTTTTTTTTTTACTGGAGCCCAGGGCAAGACCAACATGGATGCACTGTCATGATTAATTCTAGATCAATTCTATCTGTTCTTCTATCTGTTCAGATATATTTTCCCTTGTCTCATTCGTATCCCTCCCCTCTTCTGGACTGGGCACTCTGGTCATTGGTTTACTTGAACAGTCACATTTAATCCATTCTCTAGATGTATATTCTACACCTCCATTGTTACCTTCCTATCTCTCTCCCTCTGGAGTAATCAGCCTATATAGTTTCTTTGGGTAACATTATCTTCGTTTCTTTCTCCTCGCCTCCTACCTTATTCTCCTCTTTCTCTCTCTGAATTAAGCCTCTTAGTCTCTCTGCCTGGTCATTGTCCCAATTCACTTTCTCCCCGCCCCTGTCATTTCTCTCTTTGTTTATGCTCTTCCATCAGCACTGCATATATTCTGCTCTTTATTTGTAGCTGGGAATTCTGGTTTTATGCTTTTAGACTGTTCTTTGTCTCTTGTTTTTTTTTTTCTTTTTCCTTTCATTTTTTTTCTTCTTCTCTTTCAGTTTGCTTGTTTGTTGGATTTGTCTGTGCGTTTGCGTGCCTTTGTTCCCTGTGTGTCTTTTTATCTGTTTTCCTTTTCAGGGCTACCTCAAGAAACAAGCCAAAGTACACATGGTGGAGAGTCCCAAATACCATTATGAGTAGGGAAATAAAATAACCAAAGCCTCAACGAGAGAGACCAAGAGACACCATTCAAAGAACACTTCCTGAATGGACAGGGCCTGGACAGTCAATGAGCCTTCTTTAATATAGCAGTACTTACAGGTGCAGAGCACATAACAAACTTTTAAAACTGACAAGAGACAGATAGCTAGCTAAAGTGATGAAATGGAAGAACTCTACTCTAAAGAAATTCCAGGAAGAAGTGACAGCTAAAGAACTGCTCAAAATAGATATAAACAACATAACTGAACAAGAATTTAGTGCAATAGTCATAAAATTAATCCTGGGCTTGAAAAAGGCATGGAAGAAAAGCTATTGTTACAAAGTCTATGGAGCTTAAAAATAGTTGTGATGAATTAAAAAAATGCTATAAATGAGGTGCATAATAAAATGGAGGCGGCCCATGCATGGATTGAAGAGGCAGGAAGGAGAATAGGTGAATTAGAAGACACAATTATAGAAAAAGAGGAAGCCGAGAAAAAGATAAACTGATCCAGGAGCACAAAAGAAGAGTTCGAGAACTGAGTGATACAATCAAATGGAATAATATCTGTATCATAGGAATTCCAGAAGAGGATGAGAGAGGGAAAGGTACTGAAGGAGTCCTTGAACAAATTATAGCAGAGAACTTCCCCAATCTTGGGAAGGAAACGGACATTGAAATCCAAGAGGCACAGAGAACTCCCCTCAAATGTAACTTGAATCGATCTTCTCCACAACATATCATAGTGAAACTGGCAAAATATAAGGACAAAGAGAGAATCCTGAAAGCAGCTAGGGAGAAAAGGGCTCTAACATACAAAGGGAGACCTATCACAGTGGTTGCAGACCTATCTACTGAAACCTGGCAGGCCAGAAAGGAATGGCAGGAAATCTTGAATGTGAAAAACAGAAAAAATATGCAGCCAAGAATCCTCTATCCAGCAAGTCTGTCATTCAGAATAGAAGGAGAGATAAAGGTCTTCCCAAATAAACAAAAATTGGAAGAATTCAACACCACTAATCCAGCCCTACAAGAAATCCTGTGGGACACTCTATGAGGGAAATGTTGCAAGGAACACAAAGTACCAGAGACACCATCACAAGCCTGAATCCTACAAAGAACACAATGACTGTAAGCCCATATTTTTCAATAATAACACTGAATGTAAATGGACTAAAGGCTCCAATCAAAAGACATAGAGTAGCAGAAGAATGGATAAAAAAAAACAAAATCCATCTATTTGTTCTCTACTAGAGACTCATTTTAGACCTGAGTACACTTCAGATTGAAAGTATGGGAATGGAGAAATATCTATCGTGCTACAGGAAGTCAAAAGAAAGCCAGAGTAGCCATACTTGTATAAGACAAACTGGACTTTAAAGTAAAGGTAGTAACAAGGGATGAAGAAGGACATTATGTAATAATTACAGGGTCTATCCATCAGGAAGAGCTAACAATTATAAATGTCTATGCACCGAATACAGAAGCCCCCAAATAAATAAAACAACTAATCAAAAACAGAAACAATCTTATGGATAAGAATGTGCTAACAGCAGGGGACTTTAATACTCCACTTACATCAATGGATAGATCAACTAGACAGAAAATCACTAAAGAAACAATAGACTTGAATGACACATTGAACCAGATGGATTTGATAGATATATTTAGAACTACACCCTGAGGCTATGGAACTCACTTTCTTCTCAAGTGCGCATGGCCCATTCTCCAAGATAGATCACATATTGGGACATAAAGCAGCCCTCAGTAAATATAAAAGAATCGAGATAATACCATGCACATTTTCAGATCACAATGTCACAATGCTATGAAACTTGAAATCAATCACAGGTAAAGTCTGGAAAACCTCCAAAAGCATGGAAGTTAAAGAACACCCTACTAACGAACAAATGGGCCAATCAGGCAATTAGAGAAGAAATTAAAAAATATATGGAAACAAATGAAAATGAAAATACAACAATCCAAACTCTTTGGGATGTGGCAAAGTCAGTCCTAAGAAGAAAGTACATTGGATTCCAGGACTATTTCAAGAAATTAGAAAAAGTGCAAGTATAAAATCTAACAGCACACCTAAAGGAACTAGAGGGAGAGCAACAGGAGCACCCCAAGCCCAGTAGAAGAAGAAAAATAATAAAAATCAGGGCAGAAATAAACAATATTGAATCCAAAAAAAACACTAGAACAGATCAATGAAGCCAAGAGTTGGTTTTTTGAAAAAATAAACAAAATTGATAAACCTCTAGCCAGGCTTCTCAAAAAGAAAGGAGAGACCACCCAAATAGACAAAATCATGAATGAAAATGGATTTATTACAACCAATCCCTCAGAAATACAAGCAATTATCAGGGAATACTACAAAAAAATTATATGCCAACAAACTGGAAAACTTAGAAGAAATGAACAGATTCCTAAACACACACTCACTACCAAAATTCACACAGGAAGACATAAAATCTGAACAGACTCATAACTAGTGAAGAACTTGAATCAGTTATCAAAAATCTCCCAACAAATAAGAGCCCTGGGCCAGATGGCTTCCCTGGGGAATTCTACCAGACATTTAAATCAGAGTTAATAGCCATTCTTCTCAGGCTATTCTAAAAAATAGAAATGGAAAGAGAACTTCTGGACTCATTTTACGAAGCCAGCATCACTTTGCTTTCCAAACAGACAGAGACCCAGCAAAAAAAGAGAACTACAGGCCAATATCCTTGATGAATAAGGATGCAAAAATCCTCAACAAGATACTTGCAAATCGAATTCAACAGCACATAAAAAAAAAATTATCCACCATGATCAAGCGGGATTCATTCCTGGGTTACAGGGCTGGTTCAATGTTTGCAAATCAATCAATGTGATACATCACATTAACAAAAGAAAAGATAAAAACCATATGATCCTGTCCATAGATGCAGAAAAAACATTTGACAAAATACAGCATCCCTTCTTAATAAAGACCCTCAAGAAAGTTGGGATAGAAGGAACTTACTTAAACATCATAAAAGCCATTTATGAGAAGCCCACAGCTAATATCATCCTCAATGTGGAAAAACTGAGAGGTTTACCCCTGAGATCAGGAATACGACAGGGATGTTCACTCTCACCACTGTTGTTTAACATAGTGCTGGAACTCCTAGCATCAGCAGTCAGACAACAAGAGGAAATAAAAGGCATCAGAATTGGCAAAGAAGTCAAACTTTCTCTTTTTGCAGACAACATGATACTGAACATGGAAAATCCGACAGACTCCACCAGAGCCTACTGAATTCATGATCCATGAATTCAGCAAAGTTGCAGGATACAAAATCAACATACAGAAGTCGGTTGCATCTTTATACACCAACAATGAAGCAACAGAAAGAGAAATCAAGAAACTGATCCCATTCACAAATTGCACAAAAAAAAACAAAACATAAAATAACTAGGAATAAACCTAACCAAGGATACAGGAGATCTGTATAATGAAAACTATAGAAAACTTATGAAGGAAATTGAAGAAGACACAAAGATATGGAAAAACATTCCATGCTCATGGATTGGAAGAATAAAAATTGTTAAAATGTCATTACTACCTAAAGCAATCTACATACTCAATGCAACCCCAATCAAAATTGTGCCAGCATTCTTCTCAAAGTTAGAACAAACTGTCCTAAAATTTGTATGTAACCACAAAAGACCCCGAATAGCCAAAGTAATGAAGAAGAAAACCAAAACGGGAGGCATCACCATCCTACACTTTAGCCTCTACTACAAAGCTGTAATCATCAAGACAGTATGGTATTGGCACAAAAACAGACCCATAGACCAATGGAATAGAAAACTCAGAATTGGACCCTCAAGTGTATGGCCAACTAATTTTTGACAAAGCAGAAAAGAGTATCCAATGGAAGAAAGACAGCCTCTTTAACAGATGGTGCTGGGACAACTGGATAGCAACATGCAAAAGAATGAAACTAGATCACTTTCTCACACCATACACAAAAATAAACTCAAAATGGATAAAGGACCTGAATGTGAGACAGGAAACCATGAAAATCCTAGAGGAGAAAGCAGGAAAAAACCTCCTTGACCTCAACCGCAGCCATTTCTTACTTGACACATCCCCAAAGTCAAGGGAATCAAGAGCAAAAATGAACTATTGAGACCTCATCAACATAAAAAGCTTCTGCACAGCAAAGGANCTTTCTCCTCGCCTCCTACCTTATTCTCCTCTTTCTCTCTCTGAATTAAGCCTCTTAGTCTCTCTGCCTGGTCATTGTCCCAATTCACTTTCTCCCCGCCCCTGTCATTTCTCTCTTTGTTTATGCTCTTCCATCAGCACTGCATATATTCTGCTCTTTATTTGTAGCTGGGAATTCTGGTTTTATGCTTTTAGACTGTTCTTTGTCTCTTGTTTTTTTTTTTCTTTTTCCTTTCATTTTTTTTCTTCTTCTCTTTCAGTTTGCTTGTTTGTTGGATTTGTCTGTGCGTTTGCGTGCCTTTGTTCCCTGTGTGTCTTTTTATCTGTTTTCCTTTTCAGGGCTACCTCAAGAAACAAGCCAAAGTACACATGGTGGAGAGTCCCAAATACCATTATGAGTAGGGAAATAAAATAACCAAAGCCTCAACGAGAGAGACCAAGAGACACCATTCAAAGAACACTTCCTGAATGGACAGGGCCTGGACAGTCAATGAGCCTTCTTTAATATAGCAGTACTTACAGGTGCAGAGCACATAACAAACTTTTAAAACTGACAAGAGACAGATAGCTAGCTAAAGTGATGAAATGGAAGAACTCTACTCTAAAGAAATTCCAGGAAGAAGTGACAGCTAAAGAACTGCTCAAAATAGATATAAACAACATAACTGAACAAGAATTTAGTGCAATAGTCATAAAATTAATCCTGGGCTTGAAAAAGGCATGGAAGAAAAGCTATTGTTACAAAGTCTATGGAGCTTAAAAATAGTTGTGATGAATTAAAAAAATGCTATAAATGAGGTGCATAATAAAATGGAGGCGGCCCATGCATGGATTGAAGAGGCAGGAAGGAGAATAGGTGAATTAGAAGACACAATTATAGAAAAAGAGGAAGCCGAGAAAAAGATAAACTGATCCAGGAGCACAAAAGAAGAGTTCGAGAACTGAGTGATACAATCAAATGGAATAATATCTGTATCATAGGAATTCCAGAAGAGGATGAGAGAGGGAAAGGTACTGAAGGAGTCCTTGAACAAATTATAGCAGAGAACTTCCCCAATCTTGGGAAGGAAACGGACATTGAAATCCAAGAGGCACAGAGAACTCCCCTCAAATGTAACTTGAATCGATCTTCTCCACAACATATCATAGTGAAACTGGCAAAATATAAGGACAAAGAGAGAATCCTGAAAGCAGCTAGGGAGAAAAGGGCTCTAACATACAAAGGGAGACCTATCACAGTGGTTGCAGACCTATCTACTGAAACCTGGCAGGCCAGAAAGGAATGTCAGGAAATCTTGAATGTGAAAAACAGAAAAAATATGCAGCCAAGAATCCTCTATCCAGCAAGTCTGTCATTCAGAATAGAAGGAGAGATAAAGGTCTTCCCAAATAAACAAAAATTGGAAGAATTCAACACCACTAATCCAGCCCTACAAGAAATCCTGTGGGACACTCTATGAGGGAAATGTTGCAAGGAACACAAAGTACCAGAGACACCATCACAAGCCTGAATCCTACAAAGAACACAATGACTGTAAGCCCATATTTTTCAATAATAACACTGAATGTAAATGGACTAAAGGCTCCAATCAAAAGACATAGAGTAGCAGAAGAATGGATAAAAAAAAACAAAATCCATCTATTTGTTCTCTACTAGAGACTCATTTTAGACCTGAGTACACTTCAGATTGAAAGTATGGGAATGGAGAAATATCTATCGTGCTACAGGAAGTCAAAAGAAAGCCAGAGTAGCCATACTTGTATAAGACAAACTGGACTTTAAAGTAAAGGTAGTAACAAGGGATGAAGAAGGACATTATGTAATAATTACAGGGTCTATCCATCAGGAAGAGCTAACAATTATAAATGTCTATGCACCGAATACAGAAGCCCCCAAATAAATAAAACAACTAATCAAAAACAGAAACAATCTTATGGATAAGAATGTGCTAACAGCAGGGGACTTTAATACTCCACTTACATCAATGGATAGATCAACTAGACAGAAAATCACTAAAGAAACAATAGACTTGAATGACACATTGAACCAGATGGATTTGATAGATATATTTAGAACTACACCCTGAGGCTATGGAACTCACTTTCTTCTCAAGTGCGCATGGCCCATTCTCCAAGATAGATCACATATTGGGACATAAAGCAGCCCTCAGTAAATATAAAAGAATCGAGATAATACCATGCACATTTTCAGATCACAATGTCACAATGCTATGAAACTTGAAATCAATCACAGGTAAAGTCTGGAAAACCTCCAAAAGCATGGAAGTTAAAGAACACCCTACTAACGAACAAATGGGCCAATCAGGCAATTAGAGAAGAAATTAAAAAATATATGGAAACAAATGAAAATGAAAATACAACAATCCAAACTCTTTGGGATGTGGCAAAGTCAGTCCTAAGAAGAAAGTACATTGGATTCCAGGACTATTTCAAGAAATTAGAAAAAGTGCAAGTATAAAATCTAACAGCACACCTAAAGGAACTAGAGGGAGAGCAACAGGAGCACCCCAAGCCCAGTAGAAGAAGAAAAATAATAAAAATCAGGGCAGAAATAAACAATATTGAATCCAAAAAAAACACTAGAACAGATCAATGAAGCCAAGAGTTGGTTTTTTGAAAAAATAAACAAAATTGATAAACCTCTAGCCAGGCTTCTCAAAAAGAAAGGAGAGACCACCCAAATAGACAAAATCATGAATGAAAATGGATTTATTACAACCAATCCCTCAGAAATACAAGCAATTATCAGGGAATACTACAAAAAAATTATATGCCAACAAACTGGAAAACTTAGAAGAAATGAACAGATTCCTAAACACACACTCACTACCAAAATTCACACAGGAAGACATAAAATCTGAACAGACTCATAACTAGTGAAGAACTTGAATCAGTTATCAAAAATCTCCCAACAAATAAGAGCCCTGGGCCAGATGGCTTCCCTGGGGAATTCTACCAGACATTTAAATCAGAGTTAATAGCCATTCTTCTCAGGCTATTCTAAAAAATAGAAATGGAAAGAGAACTTCTGGACTCATTTTACGAAGCCAGCATCACTTTGCTTTCCAAACAGACAGAGACCCAGCAAAAAAAGAGAACTACAGGCCAATATCCTTGATGAATAAGGATGCAAAAATCCTCAACAAGATACTTGCAAATCGAATTCAACAGCACATAAAAAAAAAATTATCAACCATGATCAAGTGGGATTCATTCCTGGGTTACAGGGCTGGTTCAATGTTTGCAAATCAATCAATGTGATACATCACATTAACAAAAGAAAAGATAAAAACCATATGATCCTGTCCATAGATGCAGAAAAAACATTTGACAAAATACAGCATCCCTTCTTAATAAAGACCCTCAAGAAAGTTGGGATAGAAGGAACTTACTTAAACATCATAAAAGCCATTTATGAGAAGCCCACAGCTAATATCATCCTCAATGTGGAAAAACTGAGAGGTTTACCCCTGAGATCAGGAATACGACAGGGATGTTCACTCTCACCACTGTTGTTTAACATAGTGCTGGAACTCCTAGCATCAGCAGTCAGACAACAAGAGGAAATAAAAGGCATCAGAATTGGCAAAGAAGTCAAACTTTCTCTTTTTGCAGACAACATGATACTGAACATGGAAAATCCGACAGACTCCACCAGAGCCTACTGAATTCATGATCCATGAATTCAGCAAAGTTGCAGGATACAAAATCAACATACAGAAGTCGGTTGCATCTTTATACACCAACAATGAAGCAACAGAAAGAGAAATCAAGAAACTGATCCCATTCACAAATTGCACAAAAAAAAACAAAACATAAAATAACTAGGAATAAACCTAACCAAGGATACAGGAGATCTGTATAATGAAAACTATAGAAAACTTATGAAGGAAATTGAAGAAGACACAAAGATATGGAAAAACATTCCATGCTCATGGATTGGAAGAATAAAAATTGTTAAAATGTCATTACTACCTAAAGCAATCTACATACTCAATGCAACCCCAATCAAAATTGTGCCAGCATTCTTNCGAATAAACCCCAAGGATACAGGAGATCTGTATAATGAAAACTATAGAAAACTTATGAAGGAAATTGAAGAAGACACAAAGATATGGAAAAACATTCCATGCTCATGGATTGGAAGAATAAAAATTGTTAAAATGTCATTACTACCTAAAGCAATCTACATACTCAATGCAACCCCAATCAAAATTGTGCCAGCATTCTTCTCAAAGTTAGAACAAACTGTCCTAAAATTTGTATGTAACCACAAAAGACCCCGAATAGCCAAAGTAATGAAGAAGAAAACCAAAACGGGAGGCATCACCATCCTACACTTTAGCCTCTACTACAAAGCTGTAATCATCAAGACAGTATGGTATTGGCACAAAAACAGACCCATAGACCAATG
>NW_027532015.1:15558897-15608748 GCF_008692635.1 Crocuta crocuta
ATGAGAAAGAATGAAATCTGGCCATGTGTAGCAACATGGATGGAACTTGAGGGTGTTATGCTGAGCGAAATAAGTCAGGCAGAGAAGGACAGATACTATATGTTTGCATGTATAGGTGGATTAGGAGGAACTTAATGGAGGACCGTGGGGGAAAAGAAGAAGAAAAATAGTTGGGGAGATGGAGGGAGGCAACCTATGAGAGACTCTTGAATGCTGAGAACAAACTGAGAGCTGATGGGGGTGGGGGACAGGATAAGGGGAGTGATGGGCATGGAGAAGGGCATTTGTTGGGATGAGCACTGGGTGTTATATGGAAATCAACTTGACAATAAACTATGAAAGAAAAAAAAATCTGCATAAGACAAAAGTCCATGAGGATGGATAGCAAAATTTATACAATAGTATGTTAAGGTAGTGGCCCTGTACTCTTATGTGTATCTGAATAGTTTGTAACATTTTGCATTATTTTTATAATAAAAACATGTCTGGCATTTTAAATGGTTAGCTTCATATGGCCATATAAAATCATTATTAAGAGTTTTACAATACTTATGAACACGTCCTCTAATAGTAATTTTAGTTTGGTTTAAATGCATATGAATTTTTTTTTCATTTGGAATTCATCTATGATGTTTCCAAACAACCTCAAAACTCAATGTATTTATTCCATTTAGTCTGCTAAACCAGCTACTTTACAGTCTATTGACCGAATGGATGTCTCAAATGCGTGCAAATGTAACAGATTTTCAAGCTCATTCAATTCCTATCCATATATCCTGACTGAGACTTGAAGTTTATATTATTTTATCTCAGATACTAATGAAATTATTTTGACTGTGTAATTTTCAACAAGACCAAATGAAATCTTTACAAACTATATGGCTGTGATGCTTTTATCACTATACATGTGCAAGAAAAAAGAACGAACCAGCAGTAGAAAATATGAAAAGTTAAAGGAATCTAGAGCAGAGGTGAAAGATTTTGTTCCACTGATTATATTCTGGACAAAATAAATGCAAAATGCAAATTGGCTGAGAAGCACTTATACTTATTTAAACGTAAAAAGATAGTAGCATATCAGAATAAATGCATGCAATGTGTCATTCCTGTTTGCAGATAATGCTAATGACAGATGCATCCTGATCATGTATTGTACAGGACCACATAGATAAAAATAAGAAAAAGTGATGTGTGTTGGAAATTTAGAAAGAAAGGGGAAAAGTTGCAAAAGCAATGAACTTGTTTTTATTGCCCACTCCTTCCCCATCTTTGGCCTGAGCTAGAGTGAGGAATATTCCTTCCAGACTATCAGTGAGTTTCAGAGCTCTCCAGTCACTTCATCTTTTATGAGTTGTCACTGAGAACAAAAAACAAACAAATAAACAAAAACAAGAAGAAAATGTTTATGTTCAAAGCACACTACAGGTGGAGTTTTACCAAGTTCCCATCTGTTTCCTCTTTGCCAGTGAAAAGCTTGGTTGAAACCACTTGACATACCCGAGCCTCTATATGCGCTATTTGCCATTCCCACAATCACTGGACAACTAGACCACAACCAAAATGAGAACATGCCTTTTCCTTCATTAGTGTCTTCTGAGCAGCAGTCAATTTAAATTATTGTACAAGTTCAATCAGCATGTTTTCAGATTGTATAATACTTAGTTTCATGGTTTTATCTGAAATTTTTATTGGTGGTGGTTTATAGTATTTTTCCAAGAGCAAATTTAAATTTGTTGTCAAAAGCTCCCCATTACATTAAGTTCAAATTAATCAATGCACAGAATTGGAATCGGCTGGACAGCTATTTTGTAGATAACAAATCTGAAATCCAAAGCAATCAAGCAATTGCTTAAACTCTGTAACCATAACACTACTTCATCTTAGCTGTAATCCATATGTTCTAGACTGCAATCCTGGATTCTTTCATCTGTGCCACTTGCACCCTGTTCTTAATCCACAGTGGTTTCTCTTTTTTTTTTTTTTTTTTTTTTTTTTGAGAGAGAGGGAGACAGTGGGGGAGGGGTAGAGGCTTGGATCAAGACCTGAGCTGAAATCTAGAGTCGGACATTTAAACGACTGAGCCACCCAGAGACACCTACAATGGTTTCTTTTCTAACTTAGAGTCACAGGATCTGAGAGTTTAAATAATATTTAGATTAATCAATTTGATCACATACAATTGTTAAATTTCTGTGTAGCAAAGATTAAAAAAACAAAATCAAAAGACAAAAGTATTTTAGAAAAATAACCTGCAAGATGATAAAGGGTTAATATCTTTAATTAATAAAGACTTGTTCAAGTCAATATAAAAAGACAACAGAAAAATGAATAAAAGCTTTGGGGCGCCTGGGTGGCTTAGTCGGTTAAGCTTCCGACTTTCGCTTAGGTCATGATCTCGCAGTTCGTGGGTTCGAGCCCCATGTCAGGCTCTGTGCTAACTGCCAGCTCAGAGCCGGGAGCCTATTTCAGAGTCTGTATCTCCCTCTCTCTCTGACCCTCCCCTGCTCACGCTGTCTCCCTCTCTCTCTCTCCTAGAAATAAATAAAAATATATAAAAAAAGAAAAATGAATAAAAGCTTTAATTTAGCAACTTGTAATTATCCTGGGAATTTCCTTTGCTGCTTTTCTATGATAAATCTCCTGTTTCCCAGATCCTCTTTCTTGGTTTATTCCCTTATTTTCAAAGATCACATCCACCAGTGGGTTTCTGAGAAAAGGTATAAATGTTTTGAGAGGTAAATATTTTGAAACTGTGGAAGTCTGAAAATATCCTTATTCTAGTACACATTTGATTGATACATAGATTTCAATGCTTGAAAACATATATATATATAAATCTACATAAATTTAAATAAATATTTTTATTTCACTCTTATATTTGTATTAGTGGAATGTGCTTGGTATTGGCAACTGCATACTTCTCAAACCCTAGAATCAGAGTGGACGCTGTCACCCACAATTTCCTGTGTCACACTGATATTCACAGAGTACTACTTGCTTTAACTGTATCAACCCAGTTTTGAAAAAAAGATGCACTGAAAGGAATATAGTTCAGTCTAAAGTCAGAATTGTGAACTGCCTCAATCTAGTACTTCATGATGTATCCAGGACATATCATTATCCCTGGGCCCATCTTAAAAATAAAGCAGCCAGGGGGCGCCTGGATGGCTCAGTGGGTTAAGCATCCGACTTCAGCTCAGGTCATGATCTCACAGTTCGTGGGTTCGAGCCCCGCGTTGGGCTCTGTGCTGACAGCTAGCTCAGAGCCTGGAGCCTGCCTCAGATTCTGTATCTCCCTCTCTTTCTGACCCCCCGCCCCGCTCACGCTGTCTCTCTCTCTCAGAAATAAATAAAACATTAAAAATTAAAAAAAAATAAAGTAGCCAGTTATATTACCAGCAAAATGGGTCTATTCAGGCATAGCACTGGAATTGTAATTCATCACATACAAGGTATGACAAACCATTGGCAAGTCTGGAGATCAAAGAAGAATGTTACTTCATAGAAAAAAGGAGGAAATTCAGAGGGGCTGCTTTAAATGAAAGTCTACTGGAGAAACGTAAGAGTTCAGACAGTTTCTCATTGGCTGAGTTATGGTATTTTCTTACTGGCTGACTTTGTTGCTGGACAAGTAGACAGGGTATATCTTTTTCTTTTGGGTCTGCAATTGATGGGGACTGGTAGGGTGTTAGAGCTCCCTTTTCTTGCCTTCCAACTCCATTCTATATAAATTTTCCTTTATTTACTTAACAACTGCATTTTCCTCAAGAGTAAAAAAATTCCAGGGACACCCTGTGAGTTTGCTATAGTGCCCTAGAGAACTTCAGTGAATAGTTTGGGAACCTTAGGGCTAACCATTAGGAGAAAATAAAGTTAGATCCCTTTATTATGTATTTACAATATAAGTACATTTTTTCTGTTTGTGTGTAGCATATACACTAACACACACACACATATATAAATGTGTGCCATTTTTTCTGTGTATATGCACTATAGATCACAACATATGCATGCTATATAAATTTAAATGCTTTAAAAATTATTAACTGATAGACAGCAAAATAATGATGACCTCTAAGTGGTGAAACTGTAGGTGATTCTTACTCGCTTCTTATGTTGTTTCACACTTCCTATGAGGTTCTATTTTATAACCAGAGAAAAGACTAAAGCTCCATTCTGAACAAAAGAAATTAAACTAAAAACTACAAACATAAATACAAGTTCTATCCAGCTTATTTTTCTTCTTTTCTTTTTCTTAAAGACTTTTTAATTTTTTTTGAAATTTATTTTGAGAGAGAGATAGTATAAGCAGGGAGGAGGGCAGAGAGAAAAAGGGAGAGAGAGGATACCAGGAAGGCTCCATGCCTTCAGTGCAGAGGGGGCTTGATCCCATCAACTTTGAGGTCATGACCTGAGCCAAAATCAAGAGTTGGACCCTTAACCAACTGAACCACTCAGGTGCCCCTATCCAGCTTGTTCTTTTAATGAGGAAAGTAAGTTTAGATCTCATTCAATGAAAGGATTTTCCTGTTACAACTGCATGTAAGCCATTGTAAATCATCAGAGAAAGGTTGTGGTAAAAGTGATACCACTATCAGGGAAGAAACTTCCTCATTCATAGATCAGTCATAATAAAAAAGTAGTAGGGGGACATGCATGAGGTTGAAGCAATAACACTTCAAGAAAAATAAGAAAGATAAATGACCCCCCAAAATAGACTTAAACTCACCACACACACTTCAGATATATTGCTATGATATATTGCCAGACTTTTAACAGTCTTCCTGGGTATCAGTGAACTTAAAAAGAAGACCATCATAAAAATGAAAGTCACATTTGGAAGCAACAGAAGAAGAAAACAATAATAAGACATGAAAAAGTTTCAAAATAGAATTCAAAAGTTATACATATTGGAATTCACCAATTCAAAGATGACATTATATTTCAGGAAAAGTACATGCAACTAATCAAACTGGTGAAGTCTGCTTCCTGGTAAAAGTATTATACTTAAAAAATAAAGAATCTATGAGGTGTCTATTAGGAATATAAATCCAAGCTTCAACTTTCCCACAGCCACAATAGAATGCCGAAAGATGATGGAGAAATGCTACGTCTTCAGGGAAAAGATCCTGCACTCTAGAGATTTTTATAGTCAGTGTTGTGCAGGCACAAAGAAACCAGCATCAGACATTGCAAGCATGGATAAATTAGGAAATATAGTCCTACAAATACTTCTTAAAAAAAAAACTTTAGCCAATCAATAAAAGGAAGAAGAAGCTGTGGCAAAAGTAACAGCAGTGAGCAATGAATCTATTTGAATATAGTACTGAGACTGAACTACTGTGGCAATGGTGGTCACAGGTCAGCTCATGGACCTTATTGACCATGACAATGTACAAAGGGCTACGGCTCATCAGTAGGAAGTTTGGTGTAAGAGAACATGAAGGGCCAGGGGGATGAACTGATAAACATTGTTTAAAATACACGACTCATGTGCAGTCTAAATAATACTCTGTGTATACTATTTTATTGTATAAAAGGACCCACTAGTAACCAAAGAATATACATCCTTTAAAAAAATAAAGGGAAAGGTAAAAAGAGAAAAAGAACCAAATAGGATCTCATAATAAAACATGGTATGCTGAAAAGCAAAGTTTGAATAAAAATGAGTAACTCAATAAACTTGAAAACAGAAGAATCAACAGACTTATCTAGCAAATATACACCAAAAGAAAGCAGAGTCATGATAGCAGTACCAGACAATGTTTAACACAAGTCAAAAAGCACCACATATGGCAAAGAGAGGCAGTACAATACACAATATAAATCTGACAGTCAGGAATATTTATGCACCAAATAATAACAATATTCTTAAAACAAGAAACACAAATGACCTTATCAGTTAAGTTTCTTTGGCTACAAACAACAAAAAAACAATTGTAGTTAATATAAGATTAAAAACAACATATTGAATCACATAGCTGAAGATTCCAGAGCTAGAATGGTTTGAGACAAACTTGATTAGGACCTCATCCTCAGGGGCTTGATGGACGGTCCCTGACATCCTCACTTCTCACCTGAGGCAGCAGAGCAGGGAGCCATCTTCCTCAAAAGATTAAACAAAAGTCCAGATGTTTAGTTTTGGGTTTTGTGCTGAAGTAGACACTGCAATCATAGGAATATAATCATACACTGATGGTCTAGGTTAGGGTCAGCGAACTTTTCCTGTAAAGAGTCAGAGAGTTGGGGTGCCTGGGTGGCTCAGTCAGTTAAGCATCCGACTTTGGCTCAGGTCATGATCTGATCTCATGGTTCCTGGGTTCGAGCCCTGCGTCGGGCTCTATGCTGACAGCTAGCTCAGAGCCTGGAGCTTGCTTTGGATTCTGTATCTCCCTCTCTCTCTGACCCTTCCCTGCTCACACTGTCTCTCTCTCTCTCAGAAATAAAAAAAATGTAAAGAGTCAGAGAGTAAATATTTATGACTTTACAGGACACATTACCTCTGTCACAACTACTCACAACTACATGGCCATTGTAGCACAAAAGCAGCCACATATAAATGAATGAGTATGGGAACATTACCATAAAACTTTATTTATGAACACTGAATTTGGAATTTTGTATAATTATATATGTATAATGTATAATTTTCACATATTATGAAATGTTATTCTTCTTTGGACTTTTTGCAACCATTTAATGATATAGGAACCATTCTTAGCTCACACTTCATAAAATGGGCAGCATGTAGGATTTGGCCCATAGGCAATAGTTTGCCAACCTCTGCTGTGGGGTACCCACAAAACTTGAGCACGTGGGCTGAGTATAGGGGAGAAGTCGGTCCCTCAAAGCAAATTAGGGTAGTGAGTGCTGAGCAGCAAACACAATAAATGTTTATCCCAGTACCACGATGCTTTATGATTTTAGACCCCAAGGGCTTAAAGGAGTGCTACCCACTGAACTCAAATAACTCATCCTGATGCTAGAAGCATAACAAATTACCACCTCCAGCTCTTAACCCCCTTTTACCCACCACTAGAGTTGCCAGGAGGCAATGCCCATATGACTCTCTATTTTCTGTGACATCAACAAAACAAGCAAGTCACCAGTCAAGGTAGCTCTACACATTTGGAATGTGGACCACAAAGTCAGTGCCCAGTTCCCAATGTTACTGACACCAACAAATCATATGATTTGGGGATAATCCACATGTTCTTTTATTTATTCAGCAAGGAGCTAGCTATTGATCACCACCCATTATCGTAGGCTCTTGGAAAAAGAACAAAAAGAAGAGTGGGAAAAAAGGGTAAAAAGCACCTGCTTTCATAGAGCTTATTAATTACTTAAAAATAGAGAAAATAGAAAAATAAAACAGGGAAAGAAGTTAGGGAATATTGGGTACCGTTTTAAATAGATGGTCAAGGAAAGCCTACTGCAAAGATGACATTCAGGCAAAGATTGAAAGAGAAAAGGGAATGAGCTCTCCAAAAATCCAGGGAAAGAGTATTTTAAGCAAAAAGACTAGCAAGTTCAGAGGCAGGCATGTGACTAGCATTTAAGGAGATTAGGTTGGCTGGAGCTGTGTGAATGAGGAGGCAAGTAAGAGGAGATGAAGTCAGAAAATAGTAGGAGAGGGAGCACAAATCACAAAGGGTCTTGGAGGCCATGGTACCAACTTTGATTTTTACGCTGAGTAAAGGGTACCATCGAAGGATTTTGAGTAGAGAAAACATGATTTGACTCATTCTGTTAAGTGGCCATTTTGACTGTTGTATCGAGAATAGAATCTTGAGGGACAAAGATAGAGGCAGGGAGACCAATTAGGAGCCTGCTCTAATAATCAACCTGCCTCAGCCTCTACCCTCAAGCAAAGAACATTCCATTGGTTTAACTATGAAACTCTTGTCTTCAAGCAGGCAAGTGCAACCTGTAACAAAGTAAAGCATCACACAGCTTTGCAGAATAAAGGCAAGTCCAGTTATAGCTCAGATACTCACTGCCCCCGGCTGGCCTGTGTGAGCAGACTTTATTGGGAGAGCCCCAGCTGACACTCCCTGGCACTTCACACAAAGAATTGAGAGAAACTTCAACCTCTGCAAACCCACTACTCCTTTTATTCTAGAACATGTTCATACTACATTTCAGGTCAAATGTCTACTGCCAGCATTGTGTACATTCACTTAAGCTCCCCACTCAGATACCTTTCTCACTGTGGGGACTGAGCAAGGTTAATCGCTATGAGTCATTTGTGTTAAGAGGTAGCAGAGATGCCACCAGCATACTCTCATCATAGATGGGTGTCCATCTTCTTATCCAGCATGCATATGCCTTCCTTGAGCTTAAATTCTCTGAATAAATACATGGACACCAACTGTAGGCTATTTTCTTTGATCTTGTAAGAGCCTTACACTCTTTGTGGAAAGAAAGGAAAAGACAGTACCACTTCATCCAGCAGCCTTGCCAAGCCAAAATATGACTACCAGCTTGGCAGTGCCACCTTAATGGCTACCCTGAGAAGTACATATATCTGGCAGCCTGAAAGGGAAAGTTTTTACGCCACAATGCCAGAAAAGAGATCTGTTCCAAGATGGTCAAAGATGTTTGGTAAATCCTGAGGCTCACAAGATAATGGCAGAGTGTCAGCCCCAATTTCCCCTAAAGGGCAAAGGTTTGAATGATGCTTCACTTCCTCTGCAGACTAATAGGCCCTGCTGACCAGCAGCTCCACTACCCAAATTTACTCTGACCCTAAGCCCATGTTTTTAAGATAAGCTACCTAATAGTATCATGTGGGGGAGAGGGTAAAAAATGTCAATGCTTATGCTCTCTGCCTGGCAGTTAAGTCAGAATCTCTGTGAGTGAGGTTCAGGCATCATTGGAGTGATTAAAATGTACAGACAGGATGGAAACCTCATCTTTAGCTATCAGAACTAATGTTCCATTGCTTAAATTGGGGACAAACTCATTCATGAAAATTCAAGGACAAAGCAACCTTTGTCCCTGAACCTAATTCAAAGGAAAACTGGCCCCATGCAAAGTCCATTCTCCCTGTGGGAAAAGGATTTGTAAACTACCAAAGCTCCCTTTGAGGTTCAGAGGTACTTCCCTTTGCCTTTGCTCTGTAACACCGCAGCTAAGGCAAAGCTACAAATCCAGCAATCTCTGTCTGCTTCCCTTCCCCAGAAAAAAACCCTTGTCTGTTTCCCTGTCTGCTTCTTAACAAGCTGCCTTGTTGACTGTGAGCTTATAATTAATTCCCTCTTCTTGGAATAGTCCCCTCTCTGCAGTGCACTCTCTTCTCTTCTTCACCTGCCTAACTTTTGTTCAAGGTTATAGACCTTCCTTCCTTGCTTATGAGACAGGATCTCATTTGCTCCAAAGCATTCTCTACTCCTACTCTCCTCTACTGAGCACACTGTGTTATAATGCTTTTCATTAAGCCTAAGATACCATCAATTAGGAGATACATTATTTTATGGAACACTAACGAACAAAAAAAAGCTGCCAAAACAATTTTTAAAAATGCTTTCTTATAACTTAGAATTTTCATTTCATACATATTGAAAGAATTCTTTTGGTGCAATTTTGAGATCTATCAAAGAGCCTGGGGTTTTGTTAGCACTTCTTATTTAACTAATAGTCTCAATTTTTCCTCCGTTGATGTGCCACAGAAAGTTAAGCAGTTGCCATTCAAACCCAGCAAAAGTTTCTGATATTGGTGTTTGACACCTGAATGATAGTCCTGAATGATGAATAGATTGGTCACATCAACTACTTGTTGTTTTAAAGTTTCTTTCATCTTTTCAAAGGGATTTGGCAATTTCTCCTGCCTTCAGTTGAATTGCTTATCCTGTGATACTGGCATTTCTCAGACTTTAACGTGCATATGAATCACTTGAAGATTTTCTTAAAATGCACAGTCTGACTCTGTAAGTCTGGATCCAGCCTGAGATTCCACATTTCTCACAAGTTCCCAGGTGATGCTGATGGTCTTTGTCTGGAAACCACACGTGGTATAGCAAAATGACAGGCAATCCTTTGCCTATATCTCAGTCACAACACCTTACACAATTTATTCAACTTGTATTTTCCTTTCTTAGGATCCTTCAAGCATCTTATTAATTTGCAAGACAATAAGAAAGGAGGTTACCCCTACAATGATTAATATTTGATTTCACTAATACCAAACAGACACCCCACTGCACTGTTTCTAGCCTTTCTACAAAGACAATAACTTTTCAATCTAATGCTGAATTATAGTGTCATCCTTAAAAGCACTATCAATGGTAATTGGCTCAACTCATGCAGTATCAACAATGTACATATTGGTGAAGGGAAGACAGTATGAACAGCTGGGATCCAGTTTGCACCCATACAAACCAAGACTACTTACGACTATCGCCTTGCCAACAGCATTTGTAACATGCAACCTGATTTCAAAGACATAAAACTGTGAAAAAACAAAGCATGCCTCAGCATGGAAGCAACAGTATAGTGGTCCATATTCTTGTCTCTTTTCCTTAAATGTACTGTTACTTGGGTATAAGAACTAGTAAAGCTTTCGTCCTAAGCACAGAATGCAGCAGTGTCAGGCACGAGGTAAGTTCATGCAGTGCTGATGTAATCCTAATACTCTCCTGACTATGTCATTTCAGCTAGGCCAGGAGTCAGTGACTCACACTTATTTGTAACACACATATTTGAAATGTTCTCTAGCAGTGTCTGCCCAGCATACGGTGAGTAAACTGGGGACAACCAAGTCTTGTCAGCTAACACTAGTGATACCAAAATGCCTTACTGTGTGATTCTTTGAGATTCTTGTAACTATAATTTGCCTTTTCATATAGTATGGCTGGTTTACTCCTTCATTTCCACTCTCCTGGCTGGCCTACATTTCATTTTTCTTTTTTTGCTGGGTAACGGCTCAAATCAAATAGAAATTCAGTGTCCCTATATTATTATTCATTTGGGCCTTTTAGTTCATGAGCATCTCTGATACAAGTATAAAAGTCTCCCACCTTCAGAAGAAAATGAATATGTTTAACATGTTAACATATTACAAAAGCATTTCATGAAACAGTATGTTCATTAACACAGAAGTTGAAAATATATATTAAATAAATATTGCTGAGGAAATCTTGCAGAATCTCAGTAACTATAGAAAATTAGATTTTCATGATTTGATTTTTAGCTCCCAAGCCATGATGCATGAGATAACTATTCAAATAAGAAAAGCCCTCTACCTAAAACATTCTCATTGGAATAGAAATGGACATTTTATAGTCCAAAATGTGAGAATTTAAATAAATTCCATACACTTTCAAACTTGAAAGGAGGACCTTAGAAATCATCTTGTCTAAAACTCTTTAGGTTCATAGGGTTGGGATCTTTACAAGTCTTTCCATCCTTACTATCCTAATATTCTTTGTAATTTTAATACTCTTTATTCATATGAAGACATAAGAATGTTCAAATACTTAATTCACAACAATAAAACTTCTTTTTTGCACATGTTTAAATCACAATGTTTCAAGTTAAATATTCCCCATTTTGAGAAGAAAAGTAAAAAGATAAGAGAAGGTTCTGTCTGTCTATATAATAGAACTGCCCCTATATAATAGAACTCATTTAAAAATGCAACTAGTGAGCCCAGAGAGGCAGATACACAGCCAATAATTTTACTGCACAAGGCTACTAAAAGTAACGCTATGTATTCTATGATCTAGGGAGTGGAGAAATCAAAGAACAATACCATTTTTATGTTAACATAATATGTCTATAAGGTTTGGGAGAATGCTTCTAAAAGTGGGGGAAAATATCCTCAAATTTAAAACTAACTTTGGGATGGCTGGGTGGCTCAGTTGGTTAAGCGCCCAACTTTGTCTCAGGTCATGATCTCACAGTTTGCAGGTTCTAGCCCCACATCAGGCTCTGTACTAACAACTCAGAGCCTTGTGCATGCTTCGGATTCTGTGTCTACTCTTTCTCTGCCTCTCCCCTGCTCATGAACTGTCTGTCTCTCTCTCAAAAAATAAACATTTGAAAAAAATAACTTTTTCCTAAGGCATAATTTCAAGTCTCTTTTAATATTCATGTTTGCCATAAAGAAAATTGAAGTTGTTCTTAAAGATTCTTTACAGAAATCTACTTATGTCTAAAAATCTTCCCAAGAAGTAGTTAGACCCAGCAATTTTCCATCACTGAGAGTACTTTTAGTATTTCTTAATTCAATACTCCCCAAGCAGTTATTTATTGTATACAAGCTTCTTTTATTTATTTTTTTATTGTTCGTTTGTTTGTTTGTTTATTGAGAGAGAGCATGTGCACATCCCCAAGCAGAGGAGGGGCCAAAAGAAAGGGACAGAGAGAATCCCAAGCAAACTTCACACTTGGCATTGAGTCAGATGCAGAGCTTGATCTCAGGACCACGATATCATGACCTGAGCCGAAACCATGAATGGGACAGTTAATCGACTGAACCACCCAGCCACCCTGTGCACAAGCCTCTTTTAGATCTCTCTTCGACCATTCTTGTATTACAAGAATGTGGAATATAAAGCCAAGGACTAAAAAGTGCTAATGTGCCTGTACAAGGGTCTAATTTATGGTTAAAGGAGTTTAGTTATTGAAATCAGAAGGTGCCTGTATTTTTTCCTTTCTTTTCACGTATAAATTATGTTAAGGAAACATTTTTCTGAAGTCCAAACTATAGATATCCTTATAATAGTTGGCCCATACAACAGATGCCCACAAATGTCCATAAACTGCTTTGGCTCTAACTAAGCCCTGATTCTGTTACTTACCTTCATGTCTAGCTAGGGTAGACTGGCAGATCTGCCTACTGAGTAAACAGAAAACCAGGAAACAAAATCTTTTTCCTCTGGAGGCCAAAAATCATAAACTCATACTCCATAAAAAACTGGAGCTTTGGTGACCTCTTGTGGGGTAATTTATTAATAGTTCATAATAAAGCAGTCCCAGAATTGAATCTGAGACAAGTTTTCTTTGTAGGTCCAATACACTGATAGGCCTGCTGAGACCCAATAGGACCTAGAAATGCCCTGTTAATAATTGCATTCAGTTAAATATTCAAGAGAGTTTATACATATATAAACACACATCAGGAGTGACTCAAATAAAATATTAAATATATTAAGACATCCTAGGATTTTCTATCCATTGGGAAGGAAGAAACCTTTCAACAGCCCATTCAATTGTTGATGGTCCTCTGCAAGGAATGATCACAAGGGAGTTTGAGAAGAGATTATGGATAATCAAAGAAGAGATTATGGATAATACAGGAATGAATTAATAGAAAAAATAAATGAAAGGAATCATCTTCATACTTAATAGTTAACATTAATATGATTAGGTTTATATTATATATTATATTCCTAGGCCACATAGCTGGCAAGGAAGCATTGTTATTTTTTAGCTCTACCCTACATCATTTATGCAGATTTGTATGCTGTAATTTGGCACCTAGTTAAAACTACAAAGAAATCCATAACATGTATTAACTGGTATGAATGAATGATTTTATAGGAAAAAGTTAACTGTATTTGCATTAAAAGAAATTTGTCTAGGGACACCTGGGTACCTCAGTCAGTTAAGTGTCTGACTCTTGATTTCTGCTCAGGTCATGGTCTCATGGTTTATGAGATCAATCCCTGTGTGGATCTCTGCACTGACAGTACAGAGCATGCTTGGGATTCTCCCTCCTTCTCTTTTTCTCCCTTCTCCTCAAAAAGGTATTAAAAAAATAAATTTTGTCTAAACTGGTCAGTTTGGGGGAAATTTATGTCTAGTAGAAAAAAGCTCATCTTGATTGCTTGGGAATTTGTAGCAACATAAGGAGTGAACAGCAGAATAAGTAAGCTTGCTAAAAAACACCAGAATATAATGAATAGGAAAAATAGCCCCCTGTTTGGCTCAATAGCATTAAAATAAAACATGCACATTGCATCATTGCATCCCCCTTAGTACCTTTTGGTTCTTTTGCTACTCTTCATCACTTTTATGATAAATCACTCCATTCATAGAGATCATTTTAACAAGGAGAAATAGATTTCTGTGGCTCACTGCAATTAGAAGTGGATAATATTGATTAGTCACCGGGTCCAATCTCTATTAAAGTAAACCAGCATTCCTTCTACATCAAAGGTATGACAATTTGGTGTTTGATGATTCTAGATATCTCATGAGTGACAACCAATGGAGGAGATAAACTCATTATCCCACACTTAGAAAAATATTAGAATATTGCCCTCTCCCAAATATAATGCTTCACTTTGTTGTTGAATGAAAAGTAAAACAACTAAAAGTGAACTGAATTAAAACATCAAGCTACCAGATCTAGAGTTGTGGTTGTTTGAGCATGAGCACTTGGGACAACCCTGACACTTCATCAGAATCTATCTATTTTCCACACACTCTGGAATATTTCTTTTCATAATTCCCTCTTAAGAGTATTTCCTTAAGAATCAGATTTGTCCAGGGGCGCCTGGGTGGCTTAGTCGGTTAAGCGTCCGACTTTCGCTTAGGTCATGATCTCGCGGTTCGTGGGTTCGAGCCCCGCGTCGGGCTCTGTGCTGACTGCCAGCTCAGAGCCTGGAGCCTATTTCAGTCTGTGACTCCCTCTCTCTCTGACTCTCCCCTGCTCACGCTGTCTCTCTCTCCTAGAAATAAATAAAAATATTAAAAAAAAAAAAAAAGAATCAGATTTGTCTGTAAAGTCTTGATTAAGAAATCTGAAATATACTTAAAGTTCCTTTTTAGGGAACTTTAGTTTCTTTTTAGGTTTTTTTCCTTGAAATCCACTCAGGTATCAGTTTCAAGACTCTGAATGCATTAAGTGGAAATCTGAAATGTGAATATTTTAGAAGATAGGTAATAGAAATAAAAAGGCTGATGAATACACATTGAAAGACTAAGAACCAGGTTACCTAATATAGCTGTCTAGATGTTAACAAGATTTCCTTTATTTATATGCAGTTCTAAAGCTGATTGTTCAGGGCGTCTGTGACTCAGTCAGTTAAGCACCCAACTTTAGCTCAGGTCATGATCTCACAGTCTGTGAGCTCAAGCCCTGCATTGGGCTCTATACTGATAACTCAGAGCCTGGAGCCTGCTTCAGATTCTGTGTCTCCCTCTCTCTCCACCCCCCCCACCCTCACTATCTCTCTCTCTCTCAAAAATAAATAAACATTAAAAAATTTACAAAAAATAAGCTGATTGTTTGGGAGATTGTGCCTTGATTACAAACCATTGGAAACTATACATAAAATTATATTTTCTATTTTACAAAAACTGCATTTCAACCTTGCATATCCAGATCTGTTAATTACAGCTAAGTTTTAGAATTAAGGTGTAAGAAAAATAACAACTGATACCAAAGAAATTCAAAGGTTCATAAGAGACTACTATAAACAACTACAGGTAAACAAAATGGACAACTGAGAAGAAATGGAAAAATTCTTAGAAACATACAATTTACCAAGACTGAAACTGGAATAAATTTTTTAAAAATTGGAATAGACCAATTACTCATAAAAAGATTGAATCAGTAATTAAAATATTCCAACTAAGAAAAGTCCAGGACCAGGTGGCTTCACTGGTGAATTTCACCAAACATTTAGGGAAAAATTAATACCAGTCCTTCTCAAACTCTTCCAAACACCAAAGACGGAGTGGTCCCAAACTTATTTTACTAGGACATTATCTTAATACCAAAACCAGAAGAGGGGGAAAAAACCCATAACTATAAGCCAATATTCTTGATAAATGTAGAGACAAAAAATTCTCAATAAAATACTAGCAAACACAATTCAGCAGTGCATTAAAAGACTCATATGCCATGTTAAGTGGAATTTATCCCTGAGATACAAGGATGGTTCAACATATGCAAATCAATACGTTACATCATGTTAATAGAATAAAAGCAAAGAATATGACCACCTCAGTAAATGCAGAAAAAGTATTTGTAAAATTCAACATCTACTCATGACAAAAACTCTTAACAGATTAGGCATAGAAGGAACATATCTCAACCTAATAAAGTCCATATATGACCAGCCCACAGCTAACATCATATTTAATGATGAAAGGATGAAAGTTTAGCCTCTAAGATCAGAAACAAGATAAGAGTGTCCACTATTGTAACTTCTATTTATACAATACTGGAAGTCCTAGCTAAGCAATTAGGCAAGCAAAAGAAATAAAAGATATCAGAACTGGATAGGAAGAAGTAAAATTGTCTTTATTTGCAGATGATATGATTTTATGATATGATATAAAGAGATTCCTAAAGACTCAAACAAAAAACTGTTAGATCTAATCAATGAATTTAGTATCGTAGAATACATAATATGCAAAATCAGTACCATTTTTGTACTCTACAACAAAATTTCTGGAAAAGAAATAAATAAATTGATCCCATTTGTAATAGCATCAAAATCAATAAAATTTGGAGGAATAAATTTAACTAAGGAGGTGGAAGATCTCTACACTGCAAAGTACAAGACACTGGTGAAAGGAATTGAGAAAGACACAAACGGCAAAGTATTTTGTATCTGTGGGTTGGAAGAACTAATATTGTATAAATGTCAATACTGCTAAAAGCCATCTATAGATTCAATATAATCCTTATCAAGATTCCAATGGCATTTTTTACAAAAGTAGAAAAAAACACTCCTAAAATTTAAATGGAGCCCCAAAAGACCCCTGAAATAGCCAAAGAAATCATGAAAAAGAACAAAGCAGGAGGTAAGAAACCTCCTAATTTAAAGCTATACTATAAAGGTATAGTCATCAAAGCACTATAGTACTGGCAGAAAAACAAACAGAGCAGTAGGCCAGAACTGAGAGCACAGAAAAACCCAAGCATCTATGGTCAACGAATATTTGACAAGGCAGCCAAGAGTGCTCAATGAGAAAAGACAGTCTCTTCAACAACTAGCGTTGGGATAATCAGATACTTACATGTAAAAGAATGAAACTGGACCCATACCTTATACTATTCACAAAAATTAATTAGAAATGGACTAAATACAAATAGGAGACCTGAAACCATGAAACTATAGAAGAAAACATAGGAACAAAGCTTCTTGACATCTTCAACCCACCTCAAATATTCTATTTCTATTCCCACATTTTCTTCATAAGTCTCACTGTCAAGATAAATAATATTTTCTTACATAATATAATGTCATTTGTTAATCCTTTGTCTTATGGTTGTATGGGTCATTTGTAATTTATTTGCTATTGAATGTAATGTGATGCACAATATAAAAGTTTTTGAAAGCCCTTATTACCAACGTTATATCTCTTTTTTTTAATAGTTTAGGAGCTCTCAGGAGCAAAAAAAGAAGATGGTACATTCCAAAGGGCTTTTAGTCAAGAGAGTTTAATGAAAGGGCTGTTTACCAATGTGTGGGCAGGATTAAATGTATCACAGGGGTAGGTTTAGTACATACAGGCTATCAAAACTGACACCAAGCCATTAAACCTGAGTGCAAAGACAGGAGCCTGGTAAGAGGTGCAACTCTGGACACAGGTTGCCCAGTGATAAGCTGTGGTGGTAAAGAAACACAGCCACTGCTAGAACTATGATGAAGTTGTGAAGGGTGGGATAAATACTCCTACCTTTCTCTCCTTCCTGCTCTCCCATCTCCTGCCATGTAGCCAATTAGCTGAGGCCAGTTGGAAGCCAGGGAGGAGAAGTGGGGGTAGGGAGGGTGCCTGGTAATACATTCTATAGAGGTCAGCCTCTTGGGGCGCAGAAAATATATATACACGAGGAGGTGGGATGGTAGACAGAAAATAACTAGTGTAGAGGCCTATATTTTATAAATTCAAAAACTGAAGAAACACAATATCCAAATATTTAAAATTTCAGTTGTTTCTAGCACTCTGTACCCCCTTTCCTGCTTTATTTTACTCCATAGGACTTATTACCCTTTAGCGTATTTTATAATGGAATACTTTATTTATTTTTCTCTTTCTCACAAAACTATTGCTCCTTGAAGGCAATAGTTTTGCCTGTTTTCTCCACTGCTGTGACTTCATAATATATTTGTTGAATGAGTAAGTATATTACAGGCACCTAGGAAACCAGAGAAAAAAATCTTTATATAGAACTCTTTAAAAACATAAATAACTTGGTGTGTCTGGGTGGCTCAGCTGGGTAAATGTCCGGCTTCAGCTCAGGTCATGATCTCACTGTTCCCAAGTTCGAGCCCTGTATCAGGCTCTGTGCTGACAGCTCAGAGCCTGGAGCCTGTTTCAGATTCTGGGTCTCCCTCTCTGTCTCTATCCCTCCCCTGCCCATGTTCTATCTCTCTCACAAAAATGAATAAACATTTTTTAAAAAGTTAAAAAAAAAACAAATAAATATATAAATAACTTAAGGTAAGAGATTTACTCTGAATGTTTCAATGTTGTAATGTGGTTTTTCAAAGCAAATAACTTGTATTTCAAACCATTTATGAATATTCCATAAGATTCACAATAAATAAAGGAACTCAAATTTAATATAGCATATAAAAATATCTCTAATAATGCATATTTACTAATGTGCATTAGTAAAATGAATATAGTTTTCTTATTTAAAACTAATAACATTAATATAATAATGTCACAAAGATTTAATGGCAAAATAAATAAATGATTCATTCAAGTNCAAGTGTCTCTCATGGTTTGCTTTTTTTTTTTTTTAAAGAGAGTGAGCATAAGTGGGGGAGGGGCAGAGAGAGAGGGAGACAGAGGATCAAAACAGGCTCTGCACTGACAGCGGGGCTCAAACTCATGAACCATTAGATGGTGACCTGAGTCAATGTTGGATGCCTAACTGACAGACCCATCCAGGTGTCCCAGTGAGCCACATTTTTAATGCTGTTGCTTTTCTGTGTAAACTTAGAGATGCTATTTACTCATGTTGTTCATTAAGGTAAAATTCTGAGACACTAATGGTCCCAGCATGAAGCAGATGTGTAATGCATATCCAGACCTTACGATGTAACAATCACTGTAATAGAATCATTGCATACATAATTTATAGCAGAGTAACATTAACTGATGTGTTCACACTTTACCTCCTATGTACATCCCTATCCCAGAAACTAGAATTTAAGTTCTATAAGAAATAAAGACCTTGTTTTTCTTGTTCACTGCTGTATCTCCAGCTATTGCAATAGAACTTGGCACATAGGAGAGGCTTAATAATAATTTTTGAATAAATGCTTGCACTCCTCAGCAGCAAAGCTATATCAAGGAATTTATAGGCCATTTTGTTTATAGCAGAATAGCAACAGATGGTCTTTCCCTTCCATGAGCTTACAAGGAAGATAAGGCATCCTTGTGTAAAAGACACATACAAAATGTTATTGGAGCAAAGGAAGTTTAATCAGATTACCCAGCTCAGGATTCCCAACTCCCCACCTGGTAGCTATTTGTCCTTAGCACAAACTTTTCTTTGCAGTATCAACTTCAGTGACATTAAAATAAAGTGTAATGGCACATATGTCATAGGGCTTTTGGGAGAATTAAATGAAATAAAGTATATAATGAGCTTAGCAAAAATAACATATAGCAAGCACTCACTAAATGCTAATTGTTAGTGCTTACAGTTCCTACTAAAAACTTCTGTGATTGAACGAACTGTTATAAAGCTTGTCACATAAAGTTGAAAAAATATCTTCTGATAATTACAACCCATTTTCATTTAACTAACTAGTTTTATTGGACAAAGAATAATCTGCATCTGAACTTCATGGCATATGCCTCAACAAACAAGAAAATTATTCACAAATTAACAAAACAATTATAAAAACAAAAGCAATTATATAGGAATGAGCAGCATTCTCAACTAACTTCTTATCCACAAAATCATAGATAAAGCAGGTCATTTACTAAAAATGGAAAATTGTTAACAAAACTAGGAACTTCTGCTAATCTGTGGCAGTTATGTACTACCATAAGAGTTTAGCTTACTAATCTGTAGAAATGTCTTTTGTGTAATACTATTTATCACTACTTGCTTCTGGCACTATCCAAGACTATATGCCTTCTTACACAAGGTACCTATGCTTTGATCTGTAAAATATTATCTTTAACCCACAAATGCCAAGGTCAGAAAGTCTTATAGAGCAAAATACTGAAGAGAATATGTTGAAATAGTGAGAATTACCTAAACCTTGGATCATTTATTAGGACTTTATCAACATTTTTTCCTGGACAGTTAGTCTTGCAGATTTTTAGGTTCAAAGATGTATAAAATCAAAAGACTAATGATATTTCTAATTCAAACATCACACAGATATGCAAAATCATTAAAGAGACTTATCTGGAACATCCAACATTTCAGTATGTTTTCTACTAATAAGTATTTCAAAAACAAAATCCCCAAAGTCCTAATTGTTCAAGCATATAATTAAAATTCAACATTAGAAGGCTTCTGAAAGAAGTTTGTTAGTGACACACTTGGCCAAGTTTTTATTTATACACACACAAAAATTCTGTCCCTGCATTTATCTCCTTGATAGCAAGGGTATTAGAAGATGTAAATATGTTACAGCTGCTAGAACTCTGGAACAGCATTGTAATATGAAAAGTCAGTGCTGATTTATTCCACACATCATTTGACAGAAATCGTACATTAAAAAGAAGTAAGATATTGTGAGATTTTTATTGCAAATAAGGTTCACATGTACTTTCATAGAAAAAGAGTGGGGAAAAGAGAACATCTTTAAATGTCTTTAAGATTAATGCCAAGACACTCTGAATTGGCCATGTCGCAGAAGGACAGAATATTTAAGTCAATTACCATTTCCACATACATATGCTATAGTTTTTAGAGGCAGTTTTCACTTGGTCTATTTATTCAGACAGTATTATATGCCCAACAATAATGATGTTTATTTCTTCATCCTGTTTAAATCAGGTTTAAGCACACAGCTGTAGCATGTTGAATTTTTAAGAAACAAAGTCAGTCCAGTTTCATGAGTTTGGGCTTTTTATTCCATATTTGAATTTATTTTTCCTGGAAATGAAAAATAGTTATAGCAGCCCCTGGTGTGGTGCCATGAACATAGTGGAGGTTTAATAAATATTTATCACTGTTGAAGTTAAAAGAAACACCGATCTGCACTCTGCATGATATGTTGGAATAGGACCATCTTGCTTGCAAAAAGCATAAACATTTGGTACAGCATCTGAATATTAGACAACTTCTGAAAATTATTCTTTTGCAGGTGGCCTAATCTACTACAGAAAGAATAAGATGTTACCTATCACCATGATTAAGAGTCATTAAAGTCTAAAGCCCTGTTTAGAAAAGCTGACTCTACAGAATGCTGAAAATTCCCATTCCTTGTATTGTGATCTGATAGGCCTTGGCAGCCGATTCAGAAGAGAACCCCAGCTGTAGAACTATAAGAGAGAGGAGGGTAAACCAAGTAGGGATGGGGCCAGCCTGATGGATAGGGCTATAAAATCCCCCCAATTTCAGCTTCTAAGGGGACATATCAAGCTTGAGTCCAGTCCAGCTAAATGTTGATAGGTGTCATCTCAAATACGCCAGGTAAGAGCATGATACCAGAAATTGGTTAAATGGGAAGTGTTATTCCAATAGATGACAGTTTTATGTTTGGAGTGGGAGGAATTGTCTGGGTTATAAGAGGGCCTTAGTCAGTGGACTGCAGACGGGAGAACATTGGGATAGAATCCAGATCCCCCAGAGAGAAGGGGCTGGCAAGACCAGTCAGCTTTCCAAACCCAGACAGTTTGGCCAGGGTTTGGGGCTGGAATCCATTACCAGCAGAGATTGAAGTCCAAACACAGAACAGAGGCAAGCGTCTAGGTATACAGTAGGGTTAGAATTGGGACCAAGGAGCTTAACATTGGTGGCCACACAGTAATTTATACAGGCTCACTCTACAGCAGGCTTGGGGCAATACATAAGTTCCAGACACTGTTTATTGATAAGAATGAAACTCCTGACAACCTGCCAAGCTTGAGTCTCATTTGAATAACAATTTGATGGTGTTGTGTCTATAGGCTGATGTTAAGTCGTATCTGCCTCTTAGGCATGGGTATGCAAGAAATGTCAGTTTGAAGTATCAGATTTTTATTTTGGAATAAACTTAAATAAACCCAAATCTATATTGACCATTCACTTATATACTAGAATGTCAGCTCCACAAAAGCCTCTTTGTCTCTCTGTTCACTGAAGCATGTCATATGCCTAGCTGGCATACAGCTAACATTCAATAGGTATTTGTCAAATTAAAGAATGAATTAGCCAAATATTAAGCACCATACAAATGACCTGAAAACTTCAATGTATGCCTTGAAGGAGACCCTTATCTCCTGTAGCAGCAGGGCTGAAGTTGGCTGAAAATCAAATACAGAACTTTATACTGCAACTGACTGAACAGCAATGCAAGTTGAACTCCCAGCTTCCCAGAGTGCCGAGCATTAAAGTGAGGGTATTGACTGGGAAGGGATGGGATCCTGAAAGTTGGAATGTGGGAACACTCTGATGATGCAGGGGCCATTGAGCCCCTAAATTCTGGTGAAATTTCTTTGCCAGTGGAAGCAGCCCCTCCACCCAAAATGAATGAGGACTCTCCACCAGAGAACTCTCTACTACCCCTGAGGGAATTATTCCTGACTGAGAAAACTATAACGGCCTCTCCTGAGGCAGCTGCCATACAAGACAATGCTTAGTCTCCTCAGGACCAACCACGACAACCTCTTTGCTTCTAGACCTATAACTTGACTCAAACCTCAGAAGGTCCTTAAAAGCAAGATACAGAGTAAGATCCATAAGAAATGTGCTACACTCCCCCCAAATATTGAAACTTTCTAATTTATATAAGCAGAAATCTGGAAAACATGTATTGAAATGCATATTGAGGGTGTGGGATAATAGTGGAAGGAACAAAATACTGTATCAGGTAGAATTTATTAATATGGGCTCACTAAGCAGAAATTCTGTATTGAATGATGCAGATTGGGAAGTTAGAAAGGGTGTTAACAGTTTCTTTGGTTGGTTGGCTGAAACATGGACCAAATGGTGGCTCAGTGAGCAAGATGGAAATGCTGGACATGTCTAGTTTAATGTAGAAGGGCCTCAAAGACTTAGGGAGATGGGAATGGACCTATATTTTAAGACATACTCACTCACTCTGGGAATGTCCAGAATATTTAACTTGCATCAAGACTGTGAGAAATAAGTTTGTGTGGGGAGTCCCAGCATCCTTGAAGAGCTATGTGATCATTCTTCTCTGGAGGCCAGACTTACAATGGGGACTGCAGTCATTGAATTGGGAAACCTAAATGTAGTGACAGTAAATGGATCTTGGTGTGGCAGGGGTGAAATGAGGGCATTCAACTACCAAAGGCAATGTGGGAAGGGTTACCATAATAGACAGCAGGGTGAAAGCAAGAGTCACAACAGTCCGACTCATACAGACCTATGACACTGGCTAGTTGAATATGGTGTTCCTATAAGTGAAATAAACAGAAGTCTCCTAAATTCTTACATGATCTGTATAAGCAAAAATGTTCTAAGTTAAATGAATGAAAGTCTAACCTGAATCATAAAAACAGAGAGCCATGGCCTCTCCCAGACTTGATCCAGTTTACAGACCCAGAACCCCTTGACTAAATAAAGGGGAGGCCAAATCCCCTTGAGGAAGGGCTCCAGTACACTGCCAAAAATTTATACTATTAATATTTCTCCCGATCTTTCCTTCAGAGACTCATGGGTCTTTACCAGAAGACCTGTCCACTGTGGAAAAGAAAATAATCAGATATTCCAGGGACTATTGGACACTGGCTCTGAACTGACACTAATTCCAGGAGACCCAAAATATCATTGTGGTCATCAGCTAGACTAAAGGCTTATAAAAGTCAGGTAGTCAGTGGAATTTGAGCCCAGGCCCACCTCACAGTAGGCCCATAAGTTCCATCAAAACCAGTGAGTGGATGGAAAATAACCCATAGTTATTTTCCAGTTTTGGAACTCATAATTAAATTAGACAGACTCAACAGCTGGCAGAACACCCACATTAGTTTTCTGACTTGTGGAGTTTGGGTTATTATGGTGAGAAACCAAGCAGAAGCCACTAGCACTGCCTTGACCTAGGAAAGTCATAAAGCAAAAGCAACACACATTCCTAGAGGGATGGCAGAGATTAGTGCTACCATCAAGGATTTGAAAAGTTGCAGAGATGATGGTTCCCTCCACATTCCCATTCAACTTGCCTATTTGGCTTGTACAAAAAACAGATGGATCTTAGAGAACAACAGTGGACTACTGTAAGTTTAAAGATGTGGTGACTCCAGTTACAGTTGCTATACCAGGTGTGGTTTCATTGCTTGAGCAAATTAACACAACCTCTAGCCCTGGTATGCAGCTACTGATTTTGCAAAAGCCTTTTTCTCCATCCCTGTCATTTAAGCCCACTAGAAGCAGTTTGCTTTTAGCTGGCAAAGCCAGCAAGAGACCTCCACTGTTCTACCTCAGGAGTATATCAACTATCCAGCCATGTCATAATTTACTTCATAGAGATCTTGATCACCTTTCCCTCCACAAGATATCACGCTGCTCTATTACACTGATGGAACTGAACTGATTGGATCTGGCAAGCAAGCAGTACTCTAATCTTGTTGGGAAGACATTTGTGTGTCAGTGGGTGAAAAATAAATCTGATAAAAATTGTGGGGGGTCCAGTGGTATGGAGCATGTCAATATATCCCTTCCAACACGAATTAAATGTTGCTGCATCCAGCCTACCCCCACAACCAGAAAAAAGGCACACCACTAAAAGGGCCTCTCTGGATTTTGGAGGTAATATATCCCTCATTTGGGTGTGCTACTCCAGACCATTAACCAAGTAACTTGAAAAGCTGCTAGTTTTGAGTGAAGTGCAGAATTTAAAGAGGCTCTGCAACATGTCTATGCAACCTGCTCTGCTACTTGGGCCATATGATCTGGCAGGCAGATCCAATGATGCTTGAATTATCAGTGGCAGATAGAAATCCTGTTTATTTTTTAAATTTTTTAATGTTTTATTTATTTTTGAGAGAGAGATAGAGACAGCGTGAGCAGGGGAGGGTCAGAGAGAGAGGGAGGTACAGAATCCAAAGACAGGCTCCAGGCTTTGAGCTAACAGAGCTCGATGCGGGGCTCAAACCCACAAACCATGAGATCATGACCTGAGCTGAAGTCGGACGCTTAACCGACTGAGTCACCCAGGTGCCCCAGAAATCCTGTTTAGAGCTTTTGGTGTACACCTGTAGGTAAATCACAGTGCAGGCTCTTGGATTTTGGGAAAAAGCCCTGCCATCTCCCACAGAGAGACTTACACTGGGACTTATAGAAACTGACTGCTTAATCGTGGACCCCCCCAAGTTAGGAAGCAACCCCAGTGCCTGTCATGAGCGGGGTGCTATCTTACCCATTGAGCCATAGAGTTGGGCATACACGGCATGGAAGTGGTATATACATGATTCAATCCAAGCAGGCTCTGAAGCATAAACAAGTTACATGAAGAAGTGGCTCAAATGGCATGTTCTTACTTCTTCCACCTTGTCTTCTCCCTCCCAGGTTGCACCTATGGCCTCATGAGGAATTTTCTATGATCAGTTGACAGAGGAAGAGAAGACTCAGGTGTTGTGTACAGATGATTCTGACAAATATGCAGGCACCACCCAAAAGTGGATAGGGACAACACTATAGCCCCTTTCTGGGACATTCCTGAAGGACAATGTTAAAGGGAAATCCTCCTAGTAAACAGAACTTCAGACAGTGTACCTAGTCATTCACTTTGTTTGGAAGAAGAAATGGTCAGATAGGCAATTATACATCAATCCATGGGCTGTCTCCAATGGTTGGATTGGATGGTCAGGGACATGAAAGAAACATGATTGAAAAATGGGTACCAAAGAAATCTGGAGAACAAATCCATGACTATATCTCTGTGAATGGGCAAAAACCATGAAGATATTTGTGAATGCTCCATGTGAATGCTCACCTAAGAGTAACCTCAGCAGAGGAAAATTTTAACAATAAAGTAGATAATGACCTATTCTATAAATCCTGTCAGCCTCTTTCCCTAGGCAACCCCTATTATCACCCAATGGACTCATGAACAAAGTGGTTATAGCTAACAGATGGAGATTATTCATAGGCTCAGCAACATGGACTTCCATTCACCATTCACCAAGGCTGACCTGCCTATGACCATTACTGAGTGTCCAACCTGCCAGCAGCAGAGACCAACACTGAGTCTCTAACATCACACTATTCCCTAAAGTAATCATCCATCTATCTGGTAGCAGGTTGATTTCACTGGATCCTTTCCATTATAGAAGGGGCAGAGTTTTATTTTTACTGGAATAGACATGTACTATGAATATTGACTTGCCTTCCTTTAATTCAATGCTTCTGCCAAAACTACCATCTATAGACTTATAGAATATCTTATGCACTGTCATGTATTCCTTCTGATCAAGGAACTCACCTCACAGCAAATAAGTTGTGGCCATGGGCCTGGGCTCACAGAATTCCCTGGTCTTACTGTGTTCCCCACCATCCTGAAGCGACTGACTTGATAGAATAGTGGAATGGTGTTTTGAGGACTCAGCTATAGCACAAGCTAGATGCCAGTACCTTGCAGGACTGGAACAAGGTTTTCCAGCTGGCTGTATATGCTCTGAATCAATGTTCAAGATATGGAATTATTTCTGCCATAACTGGAATTCACGGGTCTAGGAATCAAGGATGGAAACAGGAGTAGCAGCACTCATTATTACTCTTAATGACTCACTAGCAAAATGTTTGCTTCCTGTTCTTGCAACTTTCTGCCTGCTGCCTTAGAGGTCTTAGTTTCTAAGGAAGGAATGCTTTCACCAGGAGACACAACAATGATTCCATTGAACTGGAAGTTAAAATTGCCACCTGGCCACTTTGGACTCATTGTATATCCGAATCAACAGGCAAAGAAGGAAGTTACTGTGCTGTCTTGGGTGACTGATTCTGATGCTAATGGGAAATTGGACTGCCACTCTACACTACAGGGCAGGAAGAGTATGTCTGAAATAGATCACTTAGTATTCCCATACTTTGTGATTAAGGTCAATAGAAAACTAAAAAAAATCCCAATCCAGGCAGAATTACTAATAGCCCAGACCCTTCAAGAATAAAGGTTTTGGTTACCTCATCAGGTAATCAACTATGATCAGCTAAGGTGCTTGCTAAAGGTAAAGGGAATACAGAAAGGGTAGTAAAAGAAGGCAGTGATAACTACTATCTATTACCATGTAACCGGTTACAAAAATAAGCACTTGTCATGAGTTTTTTCTTATTTTTTATAAATACGCTTGTATGTGTATTAGTGTATGTGTATCTGTTTTATTTCCTTTCTTATTCCTGTTATGTAATGTAAAATGTACTGACTTTGTATCATAACGTTTAAGTACTGATAATTTTACATCATGGTATTTAAATTACAGGATATCAAGAAGAAGTAAATATCACTCAAGGACTTTACCTCCTCTTCTAGAGAAATGGCATTTTCAGTTGTATGCAAGATAGCTGTATGGTCCTAGATAAAATTATGACCTTGTTATTGTCTTCATTTGGAGAGTAAGTATGGCTTTATGAGTACATATGGGTGACAAGTTGATAGGGAATGAACTTGCAATTGTTAAGTGTCAACTTGACTGAGCCACAGGGTGCCCTGATATTTGGTAAGAAATTATTCTGGTGTTTTTGGATGACTTTAACATTTAAATAGAGAGTCTGAGTAAATTAGGCTCTTTATGTGTCTCTAATAGACTCTCTAATGTGGGTGGGTCTCATCCAACCCATTGAAGGCCTAAATAGAACTAACTGGCTCAGTTTAAGAGAATTCCTCCTGCCAGACTGCCATTGAGCTGGGACATCAGTTTTCTCCTTCCATCAAACTCAAATTCAAACATCAACTCTTCTAGGTCTTGAGCTTGTCATCCTTCAGACTAGAATTATTACACCATCATCTCTTCTGGTCTTGGGCCTTTGGACTCAAACTGGAACTGGAACTATACCATTAGCTCTCCTAAATCTCCAGCTTGCTGACAGCAAATTTTGGAACCTGTCAGCTTCCAGGATCACATGAGCTAATTCCTTATAAAAAACCAACAGAATATATATGTATTACATGTAAAATTTCATATATATCCTATTGATTCTGATTCTCTTGTAGAATCCCAATACATGGATTTTCAGGGTTGGTTAATTCAGTAGCACAGAAGTATTAAGGACCAGATTCTTGCCCCCTTCTCATTCTGCCATCTTAGCATCCTGCTTATCAGCTTATGCTGGTTCCTCTCATGGCCAATGTGGCTGCAGCAGCTGTAGACCACTTCCTCATCCAGCTACAACCAGAGTCAGAATAATGTTACTGTTTTTTTAAACATGTTTCTTTTTAAAAACAAGTCTATCTGAGAAGTAACCCCAGCAGACTTCCCCTCATCAAAAGATGAAATGAAAATTGGCCAGAAAGATCACATGCCTCTTCTTAATCCAGTCTCTGGAGAACACAATAAAATTATGATAATTGGCTAAGAATAATAAGATTTATCTTCTTGCGACAAGGCTTCTGAGTCACTTTTCCATAGCCAATGGCTACACAGCAGGTGAACAACTGGGTAAGTTTTAACAGCAAGAAAGAAGGGGGAAACAGGCTTGAAAACAAACACCAGGATCTGCTATAACTATCCTGCCCTAGGAGAGTCCTCCATTTTCATGGAGATGGGAAGTTTGAATTTTCCTAATGGTTCTAAACCTCAAAATCAGATTTTCCTGCTAAGTGATTAAGAGCTGTAGGATAATAAGAGTTCACAGCCCAGGTTTCTTCACTCACCTCCTCCCATCCCACCCCCAGATATAGATGTCAAGAACCCTCCCCAATAAACTTCTCATATACAAATCTCAGGCTCTATTTTCTGGAAACTCCAGCCTGCTCAGGAGTAGACCGCAGAGGGGACTGGGACAGTTGATGGGATATTCAGGTGTACTCTTCTAGTAGAGACTGCGCTCTGATAGCTTCTCCAGAGCAGGAATTGTATCTGCGGTGAAATATATTACAACTTCTATAAATTCTGTTTGTCTTAATTGGTATATAAAAGTTCAAATTTAAGATCAAAATTTTTCAGAGCACCTGGGTGGCTCAGTCAGTTAAGCTTCCGACTTCAGCTCAGGTCATGATCTCACAGTTCGTGGGTTTGAGCCCTGCATCAGGCTCTGTGCTGACAGCTCAGAGCCTGGAGCCTGTTTCAGATTCTGTGTCTCCCTCTCTCTCTGACCCTCCCCTGCTCATGTTGTCGCTCTCTCTCTCTCTCTCTCTCAGAAATAAAAAACAATTAAAATTTTTTTTAAAAAATCAAAATTTTTCCTAGCTATGGAGATAGATACATTTTAAAAATAAATAAATAAATAGCTGTTTAAAAAAAGCACACAAGTAGATTTCTAAGGAAAACCTTCAAGCAAAGGATTTGCAAATGTTATTCTTTTCTTCCTTTGTGCTGATATCTTTCATAAAAAGTCATGGCCACCTTTGCATAAATTGCTTTAAAAACAATGATCAAAATATATTAGATTCATCTGTTCCCATCAGAAGGAAACATCATTTCCAGGCAGTGTCTAGGATTTCAGAACCCATTTGGAGGTTTTTTCCAAAGGATCTCCCATAAACAACACCTATAGAATGCAAGGCACAGTCTTGAAGATACAAAAAGGAGTAAGCTATATTGCCTTAAGGAGCTTATACCCTAGTGGAGTATAAAGAGAAGTGGAAAAAAGTAGTGTGATAAATGTATGAGGGGTCAGGGTATTATGTGATGACCCATCATGTCACCTCATTCAGCCTACATAATAGGACAGGCTTATCAGGAGTAAGTCAGAAGTGCACTTAGCGGAAGATACGCTTGCAAGGCGGAAGGGAGTTCCTGGAAGAGAGGAACATATGCATAGAACTACATAAAGAGCAAGCAGGAATCATTCTAAAAATTGAAAGTATTAGTACTATATTCCCAGCACCCATATCAGTGCCCAGCAAATGATGAATTCTCAATCAGTATTTGCTAGGTAGATGAGTGAACAAATGAAATAGTTGCACTCAGTTGACACACGGAATATAAGGAAGGAAAGGATTAAGCAATGATGTTGGAAGAGTACATGAAGAGTCTTCCTAATATGTCAACTTTACTCTAAAAGATATGGAAAACTTAAAAATTGAAGCATGGTGTGTAGGAGCAGAGCTGCTGAGAGTCATACACAGAATAGATTTAGAGGCATAATTGAGGTGGGGGGTTTAGTAAAGAGACCATCACGGAATCCAGGAAAGAAATAGCAGGGACTTGAGAAAAAGCAACAGAAACAGAGAAATTGTAAAAATCAATGAATCATGGAGATAGTTTCAAAGTAGTATGAGCAAGTCTTGGGTAACATTTTGGATGTGACGTTTGGTGAGATACAAACATTATTTGCTTTGAAAAATCTTGGGAATTTTACTGGCCATTTAGTGTCCATCATATAGTATCAGTCACTTGTCTGAACTGAACCTATCTCTAAAAGAGAAACCTTCACAAAGTCATTATAATCCCCAATAGTACCATATATTCTCTGGTTTTCTCTGTTACAACCCTTTCCATTTCCATGGTAACCTATGTAATAGAGAGATAAAATAAAGAAATACTTCTGATATCTCTATTTATCAGGGATCTTGTTTTTCTTTGATGTTTCAAAAAATCATTCCTGGCACCAAATTATAATTACTTTGTAGAAATAACAAGTCAACTGAATATTACCAAAGAAGGAAACACATTTTTTGTACCATTCTCAATCTATATTCTTTCTCAGGGGTAGCTGTAGCTAAACCCCAAACTAAGATATTTACAGAACTTAATCATGTTCACAAGAATAGTAAGCTGGAATTATACAGAAGCAACAGGAAGGCCACACTGGCCACTCTGTGTTGTGCCACCTTGAAGACATGACCACAGGTAGTAAAAACAATGGGAGAAAGAAAAATATGAAAGTTCTGTTCTTTTCCAAGTTCACTTCAGTTGTTCTGTTTCAATATTAGATCTTCTTATGATTAACACCAGCCTTCTAGAGTCAGTCTCCAAAATCTACCATCTTAATTTTTTGATATTCCTACATAGTGTCATTCATCAATAAGCTTGAGATACAGCAGGAGAAAACTACTTTCAAAAATGGTATAACATGAGATAGAATAAAGTATCATCATCATTACATTAGTCAATATTACCTACTTTTCTCACAGAGAGGTTCACTGTAAGATGTAGAGTAAAAGAGGAAGAATAAAACTTTCCAACCCTAGTCCCAAGGCTAATCTTATCTGTGTTAATATTTTCATTCCATGTGTTAAAAATTTATATTAAGTGAAGTTGAAACATCTGGGGTATCAGGCACCAGGTGGCATTATCAAGCAGAAGTGTGTCACATCCATTCAAAGCAGTGAGACCTGCCCACAGCATAAGACTGAACCCTACAGCATGTCTTCCTTGTGCCTTGCCTTGTCTGTCTTGCTGAATCCTATTATGTGGATCCCATTTTGGGTTTCTAGTCTCTTCTATTTGACCACTGGCATCGCCCCTTCAATAACAGTAATTGTCTCTGAAATCTACCACATTGACATTTTCCCCTTATATTAAGGTTAAGGACAGCAGCAGATCTCCAGGATTGACTACCAGGTGCCCCATGTCTGGTGTTGATAAAGTTTGTGCAGTACATGCTTTTAGGACCCATTAGTGAACCATGGAAAATATACACATTAAGATTGGGCATTCAAAATTGGATTGTGATAATAGCTAAAACATGGAAAGAGCCTAAGTATCCATCCACGGACGAATGGATCAAGAAGATGTGGTTTATCTATACCATGGAATACTACATGGCAATGAGAAACAATGAAATCTGGCCATGTGTAGCAACATGGATGGACCTTGAGGGTGTTATGCTTAGCAAAATACATCAGGCGGAGAAGGACAAATATCATATGTTTGCAAGTATAGGAGGATTAGGAGGAACTTAACGGAGGACCATGGGGGAGAAGAAGGGGGGAAATGGTGGGGGAAAGGGAGAGAGGCAAACCATGAGAGACTCTTGAATGCTGAGAAACAAACTGAGGACTGATGGATGTGGGGGGGAGGGGGGAGATGGGCATGGAGTAGGGCACTTGTGGGGATGAGCACTGGGTGTTATATGGAAACCAATTTGACAATAAACTATTTGTAAACAAAACAAAACAAAACAAAAAACAAAATTGGATTGTGATAAAGGTTACCCAATGTATAAATTTGCTAAAAATCATGAAACTGTACACTGGGAATAGGTGAGTCTTATGATATGTAAATTATACCTTAGAAAAGCGTAAAAGAATAAGTTTGGTCAGATAATGGAAGTAGGTAACACAAGCTTGGATTGACACTGAACCCCACAAAAAAATAAGTAAATATAGATGGTACTATTATCATGACAAGGCCTGACCACACAGAAAATCAGTACATTGGGGCAAATCACAGGATCTGTTAGTTACATCAGTTCCCAGTTATGGGAAGATTGAGGAATTATTAAGAACCCAATAAAGGTTAGCATTGTTGTTGGTGTTGATGCATAGTTAATGTTGGGATCCCAATGCTTCCCAGTTGCTGGGAAGAGCATTGCAGCAAGGAATTTACATTTGGGGCTTTAGTATGTAAACCAACTCTGTTTAATTTAAGGACACAAAAAATGACTTCTTACAAAGGTATGAAGTCATTTACAGAATCAAACAATAAAGCATTGGATAGAATATTGAAAGAACCAGGACAGGGCCAGTGGCCTGGTGCAGCTCTCAGTTCCACAGTGAGACTGGGTGGGCCATGGCGCACATGTAAGGTCTTGAGTTCAGTACCTAACAAAGTGCTCAGTGACCATGGGGCCCAACTCAGCCCAGGACCCAGAGGACATGAGCTTTGGTCACTGACGCTTCACCCTGCAGTACCACCTCCAGACTTTCATGCCCCCAGGCAGCAGTGGCCAGGACAGCGCTGCTCAAAGCTGTCCTCATAGCCCAGGCCCCAAGCCTGTGGTGACTTCCACCTGCACTGCGTCCTCCAGAAGCACGTTCATAGACTGTCTATTCAGCAAGAAGAGGGAGAAATGGGAGGTGCCGAGTCCCCAGCGAAATCGGAGCAGGCCCACATCTCACCCCTGATCATCGACATTCCAGACATGGTGACCCCCCTCGCCTCTGGCTTTGGGAACCATCAGTGCTGCAAACTGGCCCATCCAGCCCCTGGGGAGTACAAAACCTGCAGCAGAATACCATCTGACTTCGATCTAATGGCCCACAACTCACAGCCAGAAAATGAATAGGAAGCTTCTGGTATAGACAGCCTTGAGCATGATGCAAAGCCATCTTATTTCTGTGCCCAAATAACCATACAAGCAATTATGATGTTTCCTGATAAACCCTCCCCCTACATGGCATTTATATGCACATCACTAAAAATTATCCATACAAGGGCAAGCCGAATTCAAGTGGCCACGATGTCTCTCTGAGTTGTTATTGCATCAAAGTACCAGGTTCCCAGGAAGAACCAGGCAACGGCTTATTCTGGAGAATAATCCCGCCTCTGAAAACAAACTGGTTGAGTCGGTTTTTAGGAAAGGACGGCCTAGGACGCACCTTGCTTCAGAACCCCCCTGGGACCTCTCTCAGAAGTGCTCCGGCCTCTCCCAAACCCGCTGGAGACTATCCTCACAACAGTGGTGCCCAGACCACCGCCCCTGGCCTCGCCCAGCCCCGGGAGCCCATTGGTTCAAGGGTAAAATTCACGGGCCTGGAGCCTGAGCCTGGCACCTCCCGCCACTACGGGCCTTCGTCCAGGAGGCGTGGGCAGCCCGGAGCGCACCAGGCTCGCCTCTGTCTACTCTGCCCGTCCTAATGGCCCTGCAGTGGCAGGCCCTGTCACCTCCACTGTCGCAGCCCCCGTGACCACCTCCACCTCCCAGGAGTCTGCTGCGCAGACGGTTCGCACCCTCCACCGGATCCCTATGGTGCCCGTCACCAGCGTGGCCCGCCTGGCCCCAGTGAACGCGTATGCTGTCCCCTGGCGGGTCACATGGTCACGCAGGCGGCCGTGCAAGCCCCTCCTAAGCCAGAGCCTCAAGACCTGTGTGAAGACCACAAAGAAGGAAAAGTGAAAGTAGAACCTATTCCTGCGGTTAGCCATGCCACACGAGTTGCCGCTAGCTGGATCATTCCGATGGGGCAGGTCACCCCGGTGCAGACGGTCACCAGAGCACAACAGGCACCTCCAGGTCGGCGCCAGCTACCAATAAAAACTGTAAACCAAAACGGGACTCACAGGATGCCAATCTGCGCCACGGGGCACGGCCGGGTGTCCGAGGCAGTGGTGAGACACACGCGTGGGTGTCGGCGTCCCTGCCCACCGAGCGCGGGAACCGAGACCAGTCCGAGAGGGCGCCGCAGAAGCGGGTCCAGACCGCAGGCGGCGAGCGCGGGAACACTGCCGGCAGCCATGCCGGAAGACGGCGTCCAAATCGGGCCACTGGGAGAGCTTCTCTTAACATTAACGTCAACTCTGTGGTGCCAGAAGGAGACATTGTCTCCCCCACACACACTCCCCCCACATTCTCTGGGCCGGGAGAGACCCCTGCGGTTGGACTTTTCCTCAGCGCTGGAAACAAAAACGCGGGAGGCCTTGAGTTAAAGACAGAAGTCACACCTGCGCAAAGCCACACGGAAGGAAACCTACTTCCGGCAGCCTCAGCGCTGGGAAAAGGCGCGAGGTCCTGGGTCCTTCCGAGTGGGCGCAACGCTTGGTGCAAGCTGACCTGCCAGGACCTCGCGGGGGCCACCCCGCCACCCTCAGCGGACCCGTGGGCGGGGCACTGTCGGTAAGACAGTATTTTGTGGTTCACGTGTGGAAGTAGACTATTTCGAAGAGTACTTTCTTTACAAAATGGGGGTGGGGAGGGCTTTGACCTTTCAAATCACTCCATTTTCTACCCTGGAATCTCACAGGACCTTTCGCGTGGATTTCATTTGGGGGAAAGAAACTGCAGTTTTGTTTGGTTTTGTCTGTTTCCAGCCTACGAATGATTTCCTTTGGTCTGTCCTGTTAAAGTTCAGATGGAATTACTTGATGACATCTGCAAGTTTTCTTGTTAGAGCGGGTGCCTCATGTATTTAATCCACCGCCATTTCAGTGCGTAAGGGTGGCGGGACAGACCGGACAGAGACCTCCTGTTACCTTGAGGAAAAGAAAACAAACAAACAAACAAACAAACTGCTGGACTGCCAGGAGCTGCACTTAACTGTTTCTCTTTGTGTTGACTTCTTCCCAAGAAGAATTTCCAAGAAATTTAATTTCTTTAATTTCTGAGAAGTATGGGTTAAAATAATCTAGTGGGAAAGGGGCTTTGAGTTTTTACGGCTTTGACATTTTCTGAGCAATGTGAAGAGAATGAAATTCAGTCAAAAAATAGTTCGTGTCTACTGTGTGCAGAGCAGTATGATAAATACTGGAAATAAAAAGGTGGACAGCCATTATCATTGCTCTCAAGGTGCTTGCTATAGACTAAAAAACCTATGTTCCCCAAAAACCATGCGTTATATCCTAACATCCGATGTGATGGTATTTGGAGGTGGGCCTTTTGGGAGATGACTAGCTCATGAGGATTCAGCCCTCATGAATGGGGTTAGTGCCTTTATAAAAGAGGTTCCAGAGACCTCTCTTGCCCTATCTTCCATGTGTAGGTAGACACAGAGAGAAGATGGCAGTCTACAACGAGGAAGCAGGCTTTCACCAGACACCAAATCTTCCAGCTCCTTAATCTTGGACTTCTCAGCCTCCAGACCTGTGAGAAATGAATTTGTTGTTTATAAATCACTCAGTCTCTGGAATTTTTGTATAGCAACCTGAACAGATTAAGATAGTACCTGTCATACAGGAGGGGTACAGAAATACCAATGTTCATTGTATATAGATATGTAATGTGTTTTAAAGGCATTAGGGCATGGATATCTAGTCTACACTGGGGAATTGGGGACCATGTCAAAGGAGAGGTGACATTTGCAGGGAAATGGGACTTTGACATGTGGACACAGTGGGTGATAGTATTCTAGCCAGAGAAAATAATATGCAAAATTATGAATGATATGGCATGTTTTGCCTTCAAATATGGGAGAAACTGACATCTTCCAGGAACTACATATAGTGTTTCTGGTCAGGGGATGGGAAAGTAATGATGGGGCTGATGTATATGGCTCACTGTGGGCCATATATATCAAGTATTTGAGGCAAGCCATTGAAAAATTCTAATCAGGGAAGTGAAATGCTAAGGAGACTTGGAAAACTGTGAGAAGGGTGGATTGAAGAAAGGTGAGATGTTCTGCCCTAAAGGGTTTCTGTATCATCCAGGTAGGAGTAATGGGAGTAGACGTGGTAAGAATGGAATGGATTTTTAGTACATAAAATAAACAGCAATTGATATACTAAAGGTTAAGAGATAAAAAGCTCTTTTGTCAGGCACTGGCATGGTGCAATGACTAAAAATCCAGATTCTGGAATACAGTTTTTTGTTCAAATATTGCGTTTCCATCCATTTAGTAGCCATCATGGGCAAAGTGCTTAGCTTTCTTGCACCTTAGTTTCCTTTCTGTAAACTAGGACCTACTTAATGGAACTGCAAAAACTAATTAGTTACTATATGAAAAATACTCCAGTGCCTGAAATACAGCAAGTACTCACAAATCTTAGGAATTATTATCTCATTTTACAGATAAGTTAACTGTAATATACTTAGATTTAGGTTAGATAACTAATGTAGGGAATGCATTTCAAACTCATGTTTGTCTAAGTCTAGAGCATGAGGATATAACTTCTAGCATTACTCCAAGTCCTCTAACCAACAGATTATGCTCTGTGATAGAAACTTGAAAAGAACAAAAGGCTTCAGAAGACCAAACCATCTGTTTTTGCTTTAAATGTTTTGCATAAACTTTGGATTTCCTATAGTTTCAGGTTTGGAAGTTGCATCTTTAAGGATTCTCCAGAGATACTGACCTATTTTCTTTTAAGAGAAGGTTCTTTCTTTACTAATAGTCCTTGAAGTTCCCAGTTACCACAATTTAAACTGGGGTGGACAACAGACCTAGAGGCTGTGCTAACCCAATCAAATTCTTCCTTGAACATTTATACTGAGAAACTTTGTCCTGAATGATAACAGATCATGCATGGAACAGACAATTTAGGGGAATCTTGTTTCAGGTTAGCAAGATTAAATCATAGGTAGAATATGAAAGGGTTTGAACTACAGATTAAGAAGTTCTGATTTTTTCATACTGGCAAGGGAAAATCACCAAAGATTTTGAGTAGGAGATTGCTTTGTGCAAATAACTAAGGATATTGAATTTATAAGGTTATATAAAGTGAACTGAAGGCTAAAGAGGTCAAGTTTATTGGGAACATAGATTCTTAGTCTGCCTCAGACTAGTGACAGCTGTTATACAAAGTAATGGATAATGCAAAGGTTTTTTTAAGGAAGAATTTAAAAGATTTGGTGGTGGATAAAATATAAAAGGTAAAGGAAAGAGAAGAACTAAAAGTTAAATAAAAGATTTTGAGATTGAAGTGTAAATTACCAGAAATACAGAATCTAAGAGGCAAAGATGTTTTTAAGGCATTGAATTAAAATTTTTAAAATGTTGAGTTTCAGGTAATGATAGACCATTTAAGTAAAAAATCTCTAGTTGGGTACTTGATATTAAAATATTTCAGAGCTGTGAAGTATCTTAGAAATTATCATAGTCTAATTGTTTTATTGCTCAAATGAGAAAACCGAGATCTGGAAGGATCAATAATTTATCTAATATAACAAAAGTAATTAATATAGAACTAGAACTCAAGCCTTTTGATTCCCAATCTTTTAACTGATTAATTAGAGCAGAAGATATATCAAAATGATTGCATTGGATATCTACAGTGATAGAATATGGTGAGGTAGTGAGATTTTTCAAAATTTATTTATTTTGAGAAAAATAGAATGAACAGAGGAGGGGTAAATAGAGAAGGAGAGAGAGAATCCCAAGCAGGTTCTGCACCATCAGTATGGAGCCAGACATAGGGCTCAAATTTATGAACCATGAGATCAAGACCTGAGCCAAAATCAAGAGTCAGATGCTTAACCAACTGAGCCACTAGGCGCCCTGAAGTTATGAGACTTTTAAGGTAGAGAGATAGCAAACAATTTACAACTTATATGCCAGCACCAATCAATTAGTAATAACTGCATGGATATGTTGAAAGCAATTCTGAATCTGTGTCCAGGCTTATTGAGAAGGAATGATATGGTCATTTGTGATCCTGGCCAACAGCAAGATCGAAGTGGGCAGCATATATGACACCTGCTGCCATCACTGGTCAGAAAGAATATTGTAGTCATAATCAACTGAAAATACTTGAAAAGATTAAAAAAAACAGCAAAACATCTTAATAGTTTTGCATCAAGCAATAACATTTCCTTTCTATTATTTGGTTCTATCTTAAATACAAATTATTAGATAAACTGCTGAAGGCTTATTGGAACTATGGAGTGTTTGAATATTTGGGAAGTCATGATGCAAGAAGTTGAAAAAGGTTAAAAGGGAGAGAAAAAAGGGAGACAAAGAGAGAGAAACATAAACTATAAATTGAACTTTTTTAATAACTTGGATTATTTGGTCTGTATGTTCCCAGATTTAGCTTAATTTGCTTTTCAGAGACTACCTAGTGAAACTTCTTCTGAAATAAATTATATATCCTAAAGTCAAGATGTGAACTGACCACACAAATCTATCATCACTTCCTCTTTTTAATAACCAAGAAAATAGTTATGAAGAAAATACACACCACCCACACATATGTATATGTGTGTGTACATATCTATAATATATATGAGTATATACACAAACTCAATAAAGACAACAGAAAGTAGACCATCAGCAGAGAAAAAAGTACCATCGATTTCTTTTTTAAAAATTGTTTCAATGTTTAATCATCTTTGAGAGAGAGACAGATACACAGGACATGAGTAGGGGAGGGTCAGAGAGAGAGAGACACCAAATTCAAAGCAGACTCCAGGTTCCGAGCTCTCAGCATAGAGCCGGATGCAAGGCTTGAACCCACAAACTGTGAGATCATGACCTGAGCTGAAGTCAGACACTTAACCAACTGAGCCAACCAGATGCCCTGCCCCCTTTTAAAAAAATTTTTGGAAATGCCATCAATTTCTTGAAGAGAATAGCAGTTAGGAGAGTAGGATAGTGAGTTGAAGGGTGGTCTCCCAAAATAAATGTCCAGGTCCTAATCCCTAGAACCTGTAAATGTTACTTTATTTGAAAAAAAAAAAAAAGGGGGGGTCTTTGCATATAATTAAGTATCTTGTGATAAGGAGATAAGGAGATTCTTGATTTTCTAGGTTAAGTCCTAAATCCAATGACAAAAGTCTTTGTAAGAGGGAGATTACACAGATGAGAAAGCCCTGTGAAGATGGAAGCAGAGACTGGAATGATGTGGTTACAAGCCAAGGAGTGCCAACAGCCACCAGAAGCTGGACACCCTAAGAACAGATTCTCCCCAGAGCCTCTGGATGGAATATGGCCCTGCCAACACTTTGGTTTTGGAGTTCAGGTCTCCAGAACTGTGAAATAAATTCCTGCTGTTTTAAGCTACCAAGTGCATGTAAATTTGTTATAATAGCTACAGGAAATTAAAGAAAGTGGTTTCTAAAGAAACTGGGGAAATTGGGCTTATAGAAATAAAGAGAAGCTGAGAAAACACCAATTGGAAGCAAGGGATGGAATGTGGAGTTAAAGGAGGAAATTAATTGAAGGGAATATAAGTCGGGGCACCTGAGTGGTTCAGTCGGTTAAGCGTCCACCTCTGGCTCTGGTCATGGTCTCACGGTTCCTGAGTTTGAGCCCTGCGTCCAGGCTCAGAGCCTGGAGCCTGCTGCACATTCTATGTCTCCCCCTCTCTCTGCCCCTCCCTTCCTCTCTCTCTCTTTTTCTCTCTCTCCTTCAAAAATAAACAAACAATAACAACAACAAAAGAAAGTGAGTATAAGTTATAATTGTCCCTCATATTACTTCGTCATCCCAACAAGCAGAATATCCAGAAGTCAGGTATTTACCACTCCAGCAGAAAAGGGAGAGAAAAAAAGGGCGAGGGGGACCTTCTCCATAGAAACTGCACTGTCAAGAGAAGTGGGGTGGCTGGTGGCTTAAGACAAGGTTAAGCAGCTGGCAAGCCCAGCCTACAACATTGGAGCTCTCAGTCAGCTTTTCATTGCGTTAGTTTTAATAAATAACAAATAAGGAAGGAACCTCAGAATAAAGAAAGGCCAGAGATAAACAGGGAATGGGGAGGGGAGAAGTATAGAAAAAGTTGATATAATTCAAGGAACAGGAGAGAACCAAGAAAAGGAAGGCAGCCTACTTATTTAATAGACTCAGACATATGCCAGTGATAGTTTAGTGCCTCGGAGTTCCAAACTCATCCCTCTTTTCCTTGGTGATACTGAACGTGGGCCCTGCAGTCAATATCTAGGCTTGGCTCGCTGGCTAGATGCAGGCTCTGTCAATACAGGGCACTGAGGAACCACCATGAGGTCAATAGAAGAGAAATTGGTCTCCCATTCTTTTTCTTCCAGGGTCCAGGAGAGGTCCTGCCTTTGCTAACATCAGCAGAAGGGTTGGGTGCTCCAGTGACAACCACACCCACTCCTCAGTGTCTGAATCTCTCCCTTCAGGGCCACCTCTTCAGAGATTCCAAGTTCCTTCCTTATTCTCTTTTCCCTCAACCTTGGGAGTAGTAGCTGTTCTCTGCAGTTACTACCTCTATAAACCTTAGAGTTCTCTTTCACCCCTTTTGGTAAATACATCTTTTACTTAGTTCACAACTTTGGAATTGTATACAGATTCTAGCCGTGAGAGGTTCCATTTTTAAGTTGCACTTTTCTTTCTAACTAATGAACTTCTGAACTGAGCCATAAATGGTTATTGTTATACAAGCTGTTGCTCATAAATCCAGAAGAACAACTAGCATATGAGCCATAAAACTACTGCTATGAACTTTATGAGGACAGAAAAATAAGGGGTTTTTATGAGAAGGCAGGAAGAGATAATTACATGATTTTGATAAAGAAGTGGAAAAAAACACGACCTGTTAATTTGGTGCTGACCAACTGAGCCACTTTTGATTACTATCTAATTGATTATTTTATTGGTGTTATCAAACAAGGGAATAGTACCAGAAATAGTTTTGTTTGATAACACCAATGAAATAACCAATTAGATAGTAATCAAAAGCGGCTCGGTCAGCACCAAATTAACAGGTTGCGTTTTTTCCACTTCTTTATCAAAATCATGTAATTATCCCTTCCTGCCTTCTCATAAAAACCCCTTACTTTCCCCATATGAGCTGGATACTCCAGTTACTTCAGAATCCATGCTCTGTGAATTGCAATTCTGAGACTCCCAAAAGGCCTGTGTTTTTCAGTTTTGCCTCCTTTTCTCAATGGACACAATGTACTTAGTTTACAGTACTAAGTACTGTACTTAGTTATTTTCTCCATTCAAATCATTGATGTCATAATTTTTGTCCCCTGATCGGACCCTGACTAACACAATAGTCAATAAGAGTTTGAATCTTCAAAATCCTGCAAAACTAGAGATTAGGTAAAACTCTTAGTTTGCTAAAGTAAAAATTTCAGTAGATTTTTAGAAGATCAAATTGGGAAAATTTCCCAGAAAATAGAACTCGTTAAAAGATGGAAAATATTTGGAGGTGAGATGGAGGTGTGGAAAGGGGGGAGGGGAGAGTAAAAGAAGTGTAAGGTTGCCGGTATCTTCATCTTAAAAAGTGGAGTAACAAGAGATATGATATGTAATTGACCAAAAATGAAGGGATAAGTATATTACTTAAACTTACAAACATAACCAGGAGAGAAATTAAATATAGTAATATTAACACTTGCTTAGTGCTTTAAATGTATTTTGATCCATTTATCCTCATAATAATCCTCTGAGGAAGGACTATTATTATCCCCATTTTACAGATGAGGAAGAGGATTCAGAGGGACTGAATCACTTGCCTAAGGTCACACAGCTTATAAGGGGCAGAAATAGGATTCCAGAGTATGCTCTTCTCTACTGTAGTCAGCTGCCTCCTCACATGACTTTATTGGGAAGAGTTGGGGAAGGAATATAGAAGGTGATCCAAATGAGTTCATTCATCTCCTTCAGCAGTACAGTAAGGCAATAAGATATAAAAGTGATGAGTTAAGCAATAGTGTTAAGAGATAAGGAGGTAAACACAAGAAGAAACAAAACCAGAAACTGTTTAAAGAGATTTAAAAAAAATTTAATGTTTATTTTTGAAAGAGTGCAAGTGAGGGAGGGCAAAGCGAGAGAGGGAGACACAAAATCTGAAGCAGGCTCCAGGCTGTCAGCACAGAGCCTGATGTGGGGCTGGAACTCAGAAACTGAGATCACGAACTGAGTCAAAGTCAGATGCTCAGCTGACTGTGCCACCCAGACGACCCTGCTTAAGGGGATTTTTAGTAGTCCTCCCTCATCCATGGAGAATACATTTCAATACACCCCCCACCCTCGCCCTGGAGATGCCTGAACTGCAGATAATTCGAAACCCAATATATACTGTTTTTTCCTATATGTACACACCTATGAAGAACTTTAGGTTATAACTTAGGCACACTAAGAGATTAACAACAATAGCGAATAATAAAATAGAGCAATTATAGTATACTGTAATAAAAGTTATATGAATGTGGTCTCTCCAAATATCGATTGTACTGTACTCACCCTGTTGTGATAATGCGAGGTGATAAAATGCTTATGTGCAGAGATGATATGAGGTGAATGACATAAGCATTATGAGGCTACTATTGACCTGCTGATTCGTCATAAGGAGGATCATTTGCCTCCAAACCCTGGGTGCCACCGGATAAATGAAACCCTGGGTAGCAAAACTGTGGAGAAAGGGGAATTGCCACACTCTTAGGACCAGAACTTTGAGAAGGAAGTGGTGAACCACTTCCTTGTCATTTTTCCCTTCTTTCTGTATTATTAATGTCTCACTTAAATAATAATTTATTCTAAACATTTTGAAAGACATAAAATTATAAATTACCTCAGGTATGGAGAGAAAAAATGGGGTCATGAAGCTAAATTATACCCACAAGTTATGTATTTTTTAATTTGACATGCTAATTATACAAATATAACCTTAAATGTGAAAACAAGTAAAGTCTCTTCTCACTCATGGTAGAAATATCTAACCTGAGTCCCTAGAGAAGGAGGCCTGGTAATTACTCATCACAGAGCTTGGGAAGCCTCTATTTTCACACTTTGTAAGAAAGATGAAGTCAGTTCTCAATCTAATAAATCATTTTATATCATTTGAATGATACAATGAAAATGTAAGCATTAATAGGCACAAGAGGCTTACAACACAGGAACAAGAATGAGTGTCTGATATGTACCTTTTGTCCAACCACAGGACCTTACATCATAGACAAGAGATGAACTATCTAGAGAGTGGTCTTGAGAGAGCAGATTCTTGGAAGTGTTGCTAGACAGACTTTTGGTGGGATGGGCACCATTCTGTACTATATTTATTAATCGAGAAACTATATTTTCAGCACAGGTGTCAAATATATCTTATACTATTATAAATTCAAATTAGTAGATTAAACATCAGTAAATTAAATATTTGAGATAGCAAATGGCACAGTATCTTTAAACTGGAACCTTTAGGCCCTGGTATTGACAAATGTTGTTTTGCTGCCATCTAGTGTTCATTGCTTGAGAGATTTAAAATGAGCATTTGCTGAATTTTTGTTGTTTTTCCCTTTATCTCTACTGTAGTTCCTGTCATTCATGAGGCCTTATGAGACCTAAATTAAAACACTTCCCCTAACATAACAATATTCATGTATACAAAACAAATCTATAAATAACTTTATACATTGTGGGAAATTCCATGAATTCTGATCTAAGCCACATCTACAGGTTCAGGTTTTCTTAGCAAGTCATTTCACAGAAAGTTTATAAGGAAGGCTCAATTATTTCCGTCTGTCATCTAATCTAACTGCTAAATTTGAATGGCAATTACCATTACCAGGCAATCACTATTACCCCATACATACCCTGTAATATGTATTAAGAGTTAAGAGAGAAGGAGTTCTTTTTTTCCCAATATGTCAAAGAGATACTCTACAGGGAAAAAAAATCTGAAAATCAGCTAGAAATGCCAATCAAATTGCATTATTGAAATCTCTGAGAAGCAAAGGAAGTTTCTCAGAGGCACAAAGAGAAAAAAAAAATGAAATAAAAGTGGGAGGCAGGGACTACTTACAGGTGATTCTATAACAGAGGTATTTGCTGATTTCCCTAAATGTGGTCCCAGAGTGGTATGGCCTCCCAAAACATAGAATATGAGCTTTTGTTCAGTGTAGGCATTAAGATCTTTGAAAAAAACTGAGACTCAAGAGACTACACCAACAAAGGAAAACCAGGTGGCTTGAAAGTTAGGCTAAAGTCTGGGTAGAAGAAAACTTTCTCTTCCAAATTATAAATAAAGCCTCTCTTATGTGGGATTAGGGTTCAAATCAATATTAACCTGATAGGTTGTATATGAGGTATAATAAAATGAGAAAAGCCAAACAGTACTCCAAGGTATTTGACGTTTGGCTTGAGTAACTGGGGAAAAAAATGGAGTTACCATTACACAAAATGGAGAAAACCTCAAAGGAGGCATTGATACTCAAGTGGTGATTAGGAATTTAGTAAGTGTGAGATGTGTATTAGACATCCAAGTGGAGATATTTAGCATGCAGTTGATGTATGAGTCTGAAGTTCAGGAGAGAAGAACGGGCTGGGGAGACACATCTGGAAGTTGACTGTATGACCAGGGGACTATAGAGACTGGAAGAGATCACCAAGTGAGTACATGTGGATAGCAAAAAGTTTCAAGAGGTTAGCTCTGGGATATTCCAATACCAAAAGGTTAAGGAAATAAACAAAAACTACCAAAAGAGACCCAGAAGAAGTAAAAGTAGGAAAATGTGCAATCACCAGTTAGCAAATGTAGTGAGAGAAGTTAATGAATTCAAAAAAATACCAAAAGCATATAAAATACAAGGGAATAAATTTAGTGATAATATGAGAGACTTATGAAAGCTCTCTTAATTTAAAAAAAATTATATTTGGCATTCTTATTGTAATTGATAAGAAAAAACCCTGGAATAAAAATGATATAGTATAAAGCCATTAAAATGAATGAGATAGATGCATGTTACTGACATTAAAAAAACCTTCTAGGATGGTGATACATGATAAAGACTGAACAAGCCAACAGGACAAAGTTGGTAGTATGAAGTTGTTTTCTAATTTAGTATATTTAGTATATACATGAAGGAAAGATTAATGTATAAAAGACTATTACCAGTGCTTAACATATGACAGGGTTTCAGTTTCTACATTATAAATGTCTGTAAGATTTTACTTTGAGCACATATAAACACTATTAACAAGCTTAAAATTTTTAATGAAGTTTGTATGGCATATAAAATACTATGGAAATGAAAGTATAACATATTGTTAATTCAAAAAGCAGAAATAAGCATTTATATACAATGACCAAAATGAAAATATGCAGGGAAAGCCTACTAAAAACAAAATTGCTTTAAAAAGCTAATTGGGATTCTCTTTAGGAAATAGTACTGAATATCCTTTTCTTATTTTCCTGTGGTTCTATGTCTTTCAAATTTTCTATGAATTTTCCTACTTTTATTTTGCCTGCTTATTACAAAAATTTCCAAACACACAAAGAAAAAGTATAATAAAATACCAGGTACCTATCAGCCATCTTAATGACCATCAGAATTTAAGTATATATGTGTTATCTTTCCCTAACCTGTTTGTTGTTTTTTTCTGGAATATTTTAAAGAAAATTTCAGACATCTTGTCATTCTGTTCTATTGAGTTATGAAAAGCTTGTTCTCACATAATTACAATGTCATTATTTCCTTTATAAAGACATAAAAATTCCTTAATATCATCTCCAACTTAGCCCATGCTGAAAAATCTGATTGTCAGAAACATCTTTATACAGTCAGTTTGTTCTGAATGAGAATCCAAATGGGTCTCATCTTTGCATTCTGATGCACTTCTAGCACAACACATTTATAGGCTGAATTTTGGCTCCCAAAATAGATCTGTTGAAATCCTAAACCCTAGCACTTCAGAATGTCACTATATTTGGACATAAGATTTTTAAAGAGGTAATTACATTGAAATTAGGTCATTAGGGTGGGCCCTAATCCAATATAACTGATATCCTTCTAAGAAGAGAAGATTAGGAGTCAGGTATAGAGGGAAGACTATGCAAAGGCACAGGACAAGGCAGGAGAGAGACTTCTGAAGAAATTATCCCTGCCAACATCTTGATCTTGGACTTCTATTCTCCAGAATTGTGAGAAAATAAACTTCTGTTGTGTAGGCCAACCAGTCTATGGTACTTTGTATGGCAGACCTAGCAATGCAGTACAAGCAGTAAAGCTAACATTTCCTTTGATTGGTTAATGTACATTTTGTAAAGGGGATAAATATTTTGTCTATCAACCATATTTATGTTTTATTCAATAAATTCACTATTTTATATTCATTAACTGTTTTGAATACCCTAAATCTACTTCATGAATAGTTGGCCAATTTTATTACTAGCACTACTACCCTTAATTGCTTGCCTTGCCTAGTACCAGTAGGTACTCACTCTTGTACTCAGAGCTAACGAGGGGGGAAGCAGCATATCTGCTTTCTCCAGTTTGAATGGGGCTCATTTTTATATTACTATATGTTCAGTTGCCTACTGGATATATCCCACTGAAACTACCTTTTCCTTTATACCTGTTCTTCCTACCTTTCCCCTGTTAATTAGCTATTTTTCATCCAGTTACCTAAGCCAGAAACTTCAGTACCTTTAACACATTTTTTATTCTTTTAAAATACTTTTAAGCTTGCAGAAAATATTGCAAGAATAGTACAAAGGACTTCTACCTTTGCTCAAATCCTCTAATTGTTGACATATTACATTTGCTTTATCCTTCCCTGTCTCTATACATATTCATATTTTACTTACTTATATTATTTATATATACTTTTTTCTGAAGCAGTTGAGTAAGTTACAGGTATGAAGCTTCATTATTTTTAAATAATTCAGTGAAACAAAGTATATCCGATATTACCAGACTATAGTCATCAAAATTAGGAAATTAATATTGTTAAAATACTATCTAGTCCACAGACCCCATTCAAATTTTGTCAATTGTCCCAGTATCCTTTACTGAAAAAGGATCTGATACAGTCATATGTTCCATTTAGTTGTACTGTCTCTTTAGTTTCCTACAATATGAAAAAGTTTATTAGCTGTTCATCTTTCGTGACGTTGACAAATGTTTGAATAGTAAAGGTCTATGATTTTGTAAAATGTTCCTCAATTTGTGGTTGTCTCATCTTTCTTCATGATTAGATTCAGGTTGTGCTTTTTTGGCAGGAATATCACAAAAGTATGTTCTAAATGTCTTCACCAGGTGGCATACAATGCTGATTTGTCCTATTACTGGGGATGGTAACTTTGGTCACCAGTGCTGGATTTCTGTACTGTCAAATTCCTATTTTTTTCCTCTGTAATTAGTATTTGGCCAGGAGATACTTTGAGACTATAATATTCTTCTTAAAATTCTCACCCTCTAGTGTTAGTATACATTGATGATGCCTGTCTGAATCAGTTTTTACTATAATGGTTGCCAAATGGTGATATTTCTACGTACATCACTCCTCCTACATTTATTAGTTGGTAATCTAACATAAGGAAGGCCATTTTTTTATGCCCGTTTAAAAAACTATTCACGTATTTATTTCAGTATAGACTCAAGTATTCCTATTTTATTCAGCAGATCATAATCTATCAATATTATTAAAGTGGTGCTCAGATTGCCCCACATATGGCTAACGGGGGATTTCTTCAGACTGGTTTCTGAGTCCCTTTTATATGTTCCATCATTCTGTAAAAAAAAAAACTCTTTAATTTCTGGTATAAAAAGATTCTCCAGGCTCATGTTGTACTTCCCCTGCTCCTGTTCTGAATAAGCCATTTCCCCAAGAGGCTCTAGTTCCTTTAAATAGAGAATGGTATTTAGAAACCAGTATCTAGGCACTATGTGCTCATTGCTTCTAAGGTATCATTGCTCTTTACATCTCTTCAGCAGCGGGAACGAGAGGAAAAATAGCTAAATGGATTCAAAGTATGGACACCATTTGGGGTGAGACATAGGGGAGTAGAAGTTTACAAAAAGAGATTTTCCAGGGAGAGAAGACAATATGTGCAAGAATGGGGATATGAGAGAGTATGGATTTTTTTTTGCATGGTACACATGAATTCAGTATTGCTGAAGCATAACATTGAAAGGAGGCAATGAGAGAAGAAACGAGTCAGGCATATGGAGAGTCTTATAGTTTAGGTAAAGTGACTATATTTTCTCCTACAGATAATCCTTGAAGAATTTTCAGGACAGTGGCATTATCAGATTTATAGTTTTGGTGAGGTCATTCAGGTAGCAGTATGGGGGATGGCATTCTGGAATCAAAACTGGAGTCAGGGGACTGGTAAAGGGCCCATCCCACAATAATCTCAGTGGGAAGTGATGAAGGTTGGCAGGAAGCAGTGGGAGTCAAGACGGATAGGCTATACACTGGGGCTGTTAAAAAACGCAGCGTGGACATAATTTAGTGTAAGAGGCATTTAGGATGTTCTACAGGTATTTAGAACCCTGGAAGGATGGTGGTGGTTTAAATCGAGGTAGAAATCCAGAAAGGGTAATAGGTTTTAGGTAGAAAGTTGAACAGTTCATTTTGAGACGCCCCAGATAGGTAATTTTTCTCATTGCCGTTTCACAGGATTTCGAAGAAGAAACAAATGAGATATGCTTTGTAAAGTGTGGTGATGCTAATATAAATGGAAAAGCTGGTTTCCGAAGAAAGATACATAACACTCTCACTTTACAAACTAAGCAACAGGTTATGGTATAGTGCATGACTACAACTGCAAAAAATTCAAGAGATGGGGAGGGGCCCAATTAGTATTTTTCCATCCCTGGTGACTGAGCTAAAAATGGCGCCTGTGGCAGAAATTAGAAAGTGGGAGGGGGCGTTTGGTGTGGAAAATGAGGGTTTTCTTTTTGTTCTGCTTTAAACACGTGGCAGCATAACTCAGCGCCAGGCGAATCATGGAAATATTTTTTCTTACTATCTGGTCTGTAGCACAATTCTATTCTCCACGCTTAAAAGGGTGTTTCATTTTGTGGGCGGGATCGCAAGGGCGGTGACGTGCCGGTTGCTTTGCTTCATTCATGCTTCTCGGCCTTGGAGGGCTCCACGACTGCCTCCCTGTGTACCCCTGCCCCCTCTCGTTCTTCTCCAGCGACGGCTACAGTTTTGAGGGACAAAACGCTTTTTCAGGCGTGACGGCCAGAAGGGTTCAGACCCTTCGCTGGGCCCCTTAGCACTTCGGGGCCAGACATTTCTTTCTCTTCGGAGGGCTGCGGCCTCGAGCTTTCCGCACGGGGACGAGGAGTCCGGCGCGCGACCCCCGGAGCGCGTGCCCGGCCGTAGTCTGAAGGCCCGCGCGCGCGCGCGCGCGCACCAC